>NC_045174.1:23332862-23335362 GCF_900700415.2 Clupea harengus | reverse complement strand
TAGAATTCATAAGGACCTAGGAAAATACAACTTTGCTGCTAAGACAGTCCTACTGCACTTACACTAGGCTACTAGTGTATGTGATGCGATTGACGTGGGTCACGTTGATCGGTTTTTGATTGGGTTGTTGTTGCTGCTGCTGCAAGGAATTGTGGGGCGATATGGTCTCCTTTCCCTTAAGGAGATACGAATTAAAGCACTGAAGCACCTTTCCTAAGCATCTAGGTTTATCGTGGCAATGGCCACAGTGAATGGCTTAAAAACACACACACACACACACACACACACACACACACACACACACACACACACACACACACACACACACACACACACACACACACACAGTACTGGCCATGACAGTGTTGGACCCCTAGGCGAGATTTACTTTGACTACAATGCTTGGCTTGCTTGTCAAATTACAACAATGTTTTGATTATGCTATTGTTGTGAAAAGGGATTCACACACACACACACACACACACACACACACACACACACACACACACACACACATCATTTGATTCATGATACGGATCCTTCTGCAGTTTGTTTATTTACGCCTGCGCTTCCTTCCTGTCTAAAACTTCACAGCTATAGTCCAACACACACAAACACACACAAACACACACACACACACACACACACACACACACACACACACACACAGTCTAACTAGGTATAACGGTAAGGAAGTATAGCATAGTTTAAGAAGACTACTTTGCATATGAGCGTCTGCCAAATGACTGAATATAAATGTTAATGTAACTGCGATGGTAGATGTGGACTGCATATTGAGAAGAATACTGATGCATAAACTTCAAAATCCTCAGCCTTTAAATGTAAACAAAATAAACTGACCTATTTTTGCTTATGTTTCATGTGAAAATATGAAATATTGTGTAAGTGAATATATTGTAATTGTGTTGAGTGCAAAAATATTTGTATGTATTAGATGTGAACTCCACACATACACACACACACACACACACACACACCTAAGACACCCAGACTCCTTGAACTCCACACATACACACACACACACACACACACACACAGTATTGATTTTTCAGTCCAATCACTCACCCGTCGTTGTTCCCCACACATAAGAAAACTGTCGAGGTCTTAAGGGATTGTTACAAAACTGGCAAGGCCCTATATACGATTGTCATAAAAAACTCACAAGGTCTAACAGTATGTCATTGTTATAAAAAGCAGCTTTTATTTATGAAAATGTATAAAACAAAATCACACAGAAAAATAAGACTTTAATGGGAGACATTCAGCAGGTCTTCAGGTGTACCCGTGCACTTCATGCACAGACGTTTTCCCAGATTGCACCTTGCCTCAGCGCCAGTTACGTCACGGGCAGGCATGGCAAACATGGCCACTTAATGGCCGCACAGTCGCCTTCCATAGCACAGGAAGTGGGTGTGGCTTCCGCCTGCCCCGCAGAGAAAAGACACACGCATCACTTCCTCTCTCAGTCCAGAGCAGGCCAACTAGAGCTAATGTATCAGAAGCACAGACAGACACAGACAGACACAGATCTGTGGAGTTTAAACCAAACATCACAGACAGATCTGTAGGGTTCAAACCAAACATCACAGACAGACACAGACAGACACAGATCTGTGGGGTTGAAACCAAACCACTGCAGACACAGACTGTCACCGATCTGTGGATTTCAAACCAAACATCACAGACAGACACAGACTGTCACCGATCTGTGGGGTTCAAACCAAACATCACAGACAGACACAGACGGTCACCGATCTGACCACGGCAGACACATGTCAGTCAGCCACCATGGCTCAGATCTGGTCTCCACCCATTCCAGCGTTGGCTATTGTAGGAACAGTGTTCACAGCTAATTAGCTTTTAGCATCCTCGCTACATCAGCCCGCTCCCCGCTCCCCGCTCCCACGGCTGCAGGTGAGAGCCAATGAGGAGGGACATGCCGCTCCCACGGCTGCAGGTGAGAGCCAATGAGGAGGGACATGCCTCTCCCACGGCTGCAGGTGCGAGCCAATGAGGACGGACATGTCGCGTACACGGCCCCGACCACACTTCAGCGTGACGGCGATGACGACGATGATGGCGATGCCGGCGGGTCAACAGCACCTTCCCGATTCACAGCTCTCTCAGTGGCTGGTTCCCATCTCTCATCGCAGTCCGGGCCGTAGTCCCCGGACAGCTGATCTCACACACTCTCCAACCCTCCCTCACACACTCACACACTCTCCAACCCTCACACACTCACACACTTGTGAGTGATGAGATTAAGACATGGGTCTGACGGGGGCTGGCTGGTGACGGGATCACACAACTGGCCTTCGGCGTGTCAGGTGGCAGGAGAGGAAGAGGAGGAGGAGGAGGAGGAGGGATCACACAACTGGCCTTCGGCGTGTCAGGTGGCAGGAGAGGAAGAGGAGGAGGAGGAGGAGGAGGGATCACACAACTGGCCTTCGGCGTGTCAGGTGGCAGGAGAGGAAGAGGA
>NC_045174.1:23316765-23322362 GCF_900700415.2 Clupea harengus | reverse complement strand
AGCCATCGGTGCTAGCTGTTCATAGCATTTACAGCCATCGGCGCTAGCTGTACATAGCATTAACAGCCATTGGCGCTAGCTGTTCATAGCATTTAGAGCCATCAGCGCTAGCTGTTCATAGCATTTAGAGCCATCAGCGCTAGCTGTTCATAGCATTTACAGCCATCGGCGCTAGCTGTTCATAGCATTTACAGCCATCGGCGCTAGCTGTACATAGCATTAACAGCCATTGGCGCTAGCTGTTCATAGCATTTACAGCCATCAACGCTAGCTGTGCATAGCATTTACAGCCATCGGCGCTAGCTGTGCATAGCATTTACAGCTATCAGCGCTAGCTGTGCATAGCATTTACAGCCATCGGGGACCAAAGGTACCAACCAAATCCTGATAAGGGCCGAGCGGTCCGTCAATCACAATCTGGCATTGTAGGGGTCTGTGTTGTGATTGCTGATGGCCCTTGTGCAGATTGTGTGTCACCATGCATGCCGTGCACGCATCTGTTCATTGCATGCATCCGCATATGAGTGAAGGCAGGTGTGTGTGTGTGTGTGTGTGTGCGCGCGTGTCTGAGTCGCGTTGCCCATGTGCTCAACCCTGCCATTTGAAAGATGCATAGATTGCGAGCGAGCACACACACAACACACACACACACACACACACACACACACACACACACACACACACACACACACACACAACCACAGCTTCTGTTTCCTGAGCAACATCCCCCAACAAAAGGTTGCAAACACACACACACCTGACCAAGGTTTTTAAACACACTCATACCATCCACCTGTGTCTGTTTGTGGATGACTGCGGTTTAATCCGGTTGAGTGGATCATTCGGAAAAAGCCTCCCTTACCGAGAGGCTGTGAAATTAATCCACTACGAAGCCAATGATTCAGCAGGGCTCATCCTCACACACACACACACACACACACACACACACACACACACACACAACACACACACACACACACATGCTCAACCAGCTATTCACTATCTGACACACACACACACACACTCTCTCATACACTCCAGCCACTGACAGAGTTCAGAGCCAAAACCAGCAGAGACGTTATAAAGCCTCTTCAATACAGTACCATTGTGTTGGGGGGTGTTTGTGTGTGTGTGTGTGTGTGTGTGTGTGTGTGAGAGAATGTGTGTGTCAATACAGTACCATTGTGTTGGGGGATCTCCAGATGCCTCTCGAAACACACATTAGTTCTTAGTTATTGATATAGTATTAGTGTGTGTGTGTGTGTGTGAGAGATAATGTGTGTGTGTGTGTGTGAGATGCCTCTGGATACACCCATTAGTTCTGAGTGATTGATGTAGTATTCGTGTGTGTGTGTGTGTGTGTAAATGCCTCTGAACACACACATTAGTTGAGTGATTGATGTAGTATTCGTGTGTGTGTGTGTGTGTGTGTGTGTGTGTGTGTAAATGCCACTGAACACACACATTCGTTGAGTTATTGATGCAGTTTTAGTTGCATTACTTAGTCAAATGAGTCATCACTTCAACACATTAACATCATGCACATGTTTCTCTGCTGTAAGTAGGACAGGTGGCACTCACACACACACACACACACACACACACACACACACACACACACCTGGCAGGAAGTAGAATGTGTGTGTGCGAGAGTGAGCAAGCGTGTGTGTGTGTGTGTGTGTGTGTTGGGAGCAGACAGAACAAGAAAGTGAGGTGTGTGTGTGAGTGACAGAATAGAATGAGAGGAGAGGAGTGTGTATGTGTGTATTCCCTAATAATGACGAATAAAGTTCATCCCAGACAGAGTGTGTGTGTGTGTGTGTGTGTGTGTGTATATTCACTAATAATGATGAATAAAGTTCATCCCAGACAGAGAGTGTGTGTGTGTGTGTGTGTGTGTGTATATTCACTAATAATGATGAATAAAGTTCATCCCAGACAGAGAGTGTGAGTGAGTGTGTGTGTGTGTGTGTCCCACCAGGACAGAGGACCTTGAGCGTCAGGAGAGCTCCACTCAAAAATCACAGGAGCCCAAAAGGTCACCATGAAGGTCACACACCCTCAGCTCAGAAAGCAGAGCATTCCACCCCACTCACTTAGAAACCCTGTCCCCGTTGCTATAGAAACGCTAAAAAAAATGTTTTATATTTATTTAAAAAAATAATAATAAATAATTCTTTCAGTTAAAAAAAAAAAAGTAGTTCACTCCTCCTGGGACACCTTCTGTTAACACACACACACACACACACACACACACAAAAGAATGTGGAGCCAAAATAAACCTGGTCCAGGTTGTCCGAAGGGGTTCTGTTCTGTTCTGAAGACGTTCCTGTCCATTAATCACACACAGGACATGGACCTGGAGGACACTCAGAACTCACTCTGAAAGGCGAGGAAGGACACCCAACACACACACACACACACACACACACACACACACACACACACACACACACACACACACACACACACACCACACACACACCCAACACACACACACACACACACACACACACACACACACACACACACACCACACACACACAACACACACACACACAACACACAACACACACACAACACACACACACAACACACACACACACACACACACACACACACACACACACACACACACACACACACCACACACACACACACACACACACACACACACACACACACACACCACATCGACACCCACTCCCCCAGTCTCTGGTTTGTGTCACCCACAGACAGACATATCAAGAGTGTGGGCGGGGTTGCAGAGAATAACACAATCGCCCTCAATTCCCCTCTTCCTGAGATCACTCCCACACACACACACCACACACACACACACACACACACACACACACACACACACACACTTCCTGAGATCCTGGGAGAGACGGGGGGCAAAGAAAGAGGGCAGAACGCGAGAGAGAGAAAGAGAAGAGAAGAGAGAGAGATAGAGAAGAGATATAGAGATAGGGAGAGAAGAGAGGCTGGACTTAAAAAGCCTCCTTTCTACTTCGAGATGCCTTCTGTGCACTGGACTCTGTGTGTGTGTGTGTGTGTGTGTGTGTGTGTGTGTGTGTGTGTGTGTGTGTGTGTGCACGGTCACGGTGGTATTACACTACAGACTGATTGTGTGTGTGTGTACGGTCACACTGGTATTACACTACATACTGATTTTGTGTGTGTGTGTGTGTGTGTGTGTGTTACGGTCACGCTGGTATTACACTACAGACTGATTGCATAGGTAGCATCTGGTGACCCTGAAAATGACGTGGGCCCCTCACTTCCTGTTTCTCGTCCCTCACTTCCTGTTTCTCTTCCCTCACTTCCTGTGCCATCTCCTCTGCACAATGGCTGCCCTAGGTGGAGGTCATAAAACCAGGAAGCCAACTTTGCACTCCTGCTGCTAAGTTTAACCCAATGCACACACACACACACACACACCTGTGGACCACTGCAGTAGACCACCTGCAGCTGATGTCTGGTCTGGTCTGATACACACACACAGTTGACCACCTGCAGCTGATGTCTGAGCCTTTCTGCACAGCCACCCACCCATCCACACACACACACACAGAGATCACATTTCTGTGAATCCACTGACAGCTAATCTCTACCAGAGTGTGTGTTGGTGTGTTGTGAATTTGTGGTGTGGTGTGAGTGTGAGAGAGAGAGAGTTGCCCATTCTGGAACACCCAGTGCAGTCATCCTACAGCCCCATAGCTCTAGGCGGTTCTGTTTGTGTGTGTGTGTGTAAACAACAACAACAACAACAAAACAACAAACATACCTCATAGGGCCTCTGAATGTCACCTGCTCCCTACATTCAACTGAGCTTCCAAACAAGGGGGATATTTATTGCATTACATCACACAGGGACAGAGGGGCCGCTGCCACTAGGGGCGCTACCACAGGAGCGCCTGTACAACCAGGTTACATCACTGTCCGGTCTTCATGCAATCTGGGTGTCTTAATTCAGATGTAAAATAGATTGTATTGTCTGTGCTTGTTGCTATGGCGATATTCTACTATGACCAATTTGAAAGTTACAGGGAAAATACCATTCTACAAAAAACAAGCAATAGATAAATAATAAAATTAAAATATTCTTTATTTGTATAGCACTTTCCATGCAAAACAATGCAGCTCAAAGTGCTTAAAAGGTTTAATAAAGTTAACATAGAGAGCTGATAAGTGAAATTGAAAGCCTTTATTGTTGTTGAATTTGCATACAACGAAATTTGAAGTGTTTCTCCTGTTGGTGCCACGAGCGACAACATATAACACAACAACAACACAGTAAGCTAAAAAAGATTACGAGTTCAACAATGGTGCAGTGGTATAGAGTACAAATACTCCCCTGTGGTGCGTTGCAGATAAAGAGTGACATTTTTGGCGTATAATTATTATTATTATTATTAACATGAATAAGGTGACTAAGATGGCATAAGGGAATGTCAGTAGAAAAAAAAATGTGACCGCTTACACTACTTCCTATAACCTACACCAGCAGGAACTAGAACCTAACCCTTAGTTCACTACACCAGCAGGAACTAGTAAGTCACAATCCCATGACATGATGGTAAAAGTCAGTCAGACAAACAGAAGTTTCATGTTTTTAGGTGAAGCACAGTTTCAGTATCGCTCACCACACAACAGGTGAAACCTGACCCAAAAGCCTCTCAGCTCGGCTTTAATTACAGTCAACACCTGGACAGGCCCCCATCATAGGATGAGGTAGGCTACTGTGTTTCAATATAATCATTTTTTCAGATTCAGTAAGCCATCTTGAAGGCGTCTACTTCTGTAAGTAGATGTTTATATTTTATTAAACAACGATGTTAATCATTTTAATATTTTTTTTTGTATTAAAGACGAGCTGTCGTGCTGTGCCCGGGGACACCGCCCTGGCCGTCTCTCAGCGAGAGAAGGAACTAGAAGTTTTTAGCGCGCCACTAGTCACACCGAGAGGAAAGGAAACGCGAGTCGAGCGCCTGGCGCCAACGTGAACATGCCGCACTCTACGGCGCGCTTTACGCCACCGGGGGGCACGTCACACCAGCCGTCGTGCGCTCACCCCAGCTCTGAGTATATACACTTTACTAGAAAACACTTATAATCTCACTGAGGACGCAAGGCAAGCCAAAGATAACGTATTTAATTCCTATTGTCAAGTGCAACCACGCTGAGCAGAATCAGAACGGTGTAAGCGCGTCACAGCTCTGAGCTATTCACAATTCAAAACCAACATCCTTCCCCATAGGACCTAGGCTTCAGATAGTTCCCTGATGTCTTAAGTGAAGAAAATAAATCATGCGGACTTCAATCTACTCACAAGAAAAGTTTTTTAAGGGTCAAACACATTGGCGCCAATCACGAATGAAAAAAAGCAGTTAACAATTCGTGTCTGTACCTGCCGCCCTCAACTTGCATTTTTTCAGGAAGTGGACAGCAAACTGAAAGTGTCGACATAGGACTCCCGAGAAGCTAGCACACTTCTCGGACAATAGTTCGCCCTAATTTACTTGTGTAAAATAACGCTTCTATTTCTCTCTGGCCTTCATTCTTGGGTAATCCGATGCATCAAGTGTGCAGTT
>NC_045174.1:23294265-23306765 GCF_900700415.2 Clupea harengus | reverse complement strand
GGTCAAATACTAGCTCAAGTTTAACCATGACCAGAGACGACATTCAAGATGGCTACGCCTTTAGGTGTTAGTTTGTCATTAGTCACATCTCTGCTCCCTGACAACTGTTCCCCACCTAAAGGACCACTACTTCAAGGGTACCTGGTGTGGCCGTAGACAGCCGTTCCCCACCCAAAGCGCCACTACTTCAAGGGTACCTGGTGTGGCCGGAGACAATGATCATTTTTGGACGAGGCTACAGGGCCCTGATGGACGTGATATGATCTACATCCTTGAAAAGGGGTATTCAGTCAAGATGCCAGAAAATCCTATACACTGCACCTTTAAATAACACCTCAGGTCTCGTTAGTAAGACACACACACACACACACACACACACACACACACACACACACACACACACACACACACACACACACACACACACACACACACACACACACACACACACACACACACACACACACACTGCACCTTTAAAATCACACCTCAGGTCTCGTTAGTAAGACACACACACACACACACACACACACACACACTGCACCTTTAAAATCACACGTCAGGTCTCGTTAGTAAGGCACACCACACACACACACACACACACACACACACACTCACCCCTGCATCGGCCGCCGCTGCTGTGTGTCGATCTGTGATGTGACTAGCTGAATGTTCATTGGTCGCCCTGGAAAGAAGAAAAAAATAAATAAAAATTAAAACACATTCATTACCATCACATGACGTTCACACCCCTTTCCCATAATGCAATACTAACAGTCCCATTGCAGATCCTCATAGACGGCGACATTCCCTAGATTCCATTTCCCCATACCATCTGCATTAAGACCATGCTGTGTGCTCAGCAGGAAACCCCTAATATACCACCCGCTGATCAACAGCACAGCACGTCATCTAGCCGTCAGGGCACATGCTACTGGATCCAACACTTGACCACACACACTGGAGCCAACACTGGGAGAATGACCACACACACACACACACACACAGAGGGGCCCATAATACACACACACACACACACACACACACCGCACACACACACACACACACACACACACACACACACACAGACAGACAGATCAGTGAGCACTAACACAATCACTCGTCAGCACTTATTATCCACTTAGTCTCTACATAGTGCCCATCAGTAGCGAGCGGCGCGGTGACGTACCGTCGAGGGGGAACGCCGTTTGTACTGCTTCATGGCCCTTGAGGGCGTCGGCTCGCCTCTCGAAGTGGACGTCCGCCGTTTCCGAGGCTTCGGCCCAGATCTGTCGTAGTGAAACCGCCGCTTTCTTCAGGGTGCCGAACTCTGCAAACAGTTCCTGTGGACGAGGGAGAGAGAGAGACGACACGTCAGAACAGACCAGCAACACACTCGACCAGCAACACACTCTACAAACACCCCCCCACCTCACACCATCAGGGCCTAGGCTAAAGGTCAAACTACATCAGACTGGAAAAGCTTGACTTCACACAGGTCAATAACAGCAGGGTCCAGTTCTTGGCCGATTGCACTGTTTGAGGCAAAAACTGGACAAACTGCATTGCTCGTCCAGTACTCTAATGCACTAGCCTGACGATGTCATACTCATAATTCTAGTCAGAATATGAGTCTGATATCGCTCCATTGGGCTGTGATTATGGGGCGTGTTTCAACCGAACCAGGAGAAAAAAATGCCTCTTCGCTCAATTGGTTACCTACAACCAATCAGAACAACGTAGTATGTGACCAGGGGCAGCTGATACATTACACTTTTACCGGATCCCGTAGGAAGGAAGGCAAAAACATCTTTTCGATTGACAAATGCCTTAATCGCGTTTCTCTGTTCCTCTTTCAAAATGAATGCACTGTCAATGTCTAAATGGACTCGAATCTATACATTTCAGCTCTCCAGCGGCAGCCATGTTTGTTGAAAACGAATTCAACTCGTGTGTTGGTGACGTGGTTGGTTACGTTACTGTTGATCATCTGTCCATCATCGTATAAAGCCCGCCTTAACAATTTGATTGGTACGGCCGATATCGAGCCGCAGATAATTTCTCCTCAATGGAGTAATGCCAGACCGAACTTCCCAACCAAAAACATTGTGGGCGGGGCTAAGTTCGGTCTGGTATCCAGGCTACTAATGCACTACTGCGAGGGTCTAACCCGATCAGTGTGACCTGATGGTGAGGGAGTCATGGACCAGATCAGTGTTTTGTGCTTTCAGACCATCATGGGTCATACACAGGGGGCACGAGGGGACACTGGTCTACATTTCATACTAATCACTTAACACAACCTGTTCGGTGTGATGAGCTGACGCAACCAGCCGTCACCAGTGAGCACACCGAACAGGTGGCGACACCGATGAGCACAGCGAACAGGTGGAGTCACTCCGAACAGGTGGTTACACCAGTGAACACCCGAACAGGTGGCGACACCGATGAGCACACCAAACAGGTGGCCGTGGATCAAAGGAACACAATATATGTTTGTGCCATTAATGCAGTGGTTACCCAGGGGGCATATGTTGAGGGTGGGAAAAAAAAAGCTACATTTTGTATGGCAGTGCTCTTAGAGCATAGCAGCCTATAGCCAAACAATTGGGTGATTAGGTTATAGCAGACTTTGTAGGCTAGTTGTATGATTGGGGGCCATTGCCTGCCGTTTGGTCAATGTCACAATACAAGAGATGGCTAACCTAACCAAACCAAAGTGTTTTAAGAACTACTGTCTTAATGGAACCTCCCTGAGCACTCCACTTCAGAACGTTCTCAAAGCCAAGAACCTAGGTCAAGCTAGTCACAACCTAAAGCCAGGAACCTAGGTCAAGCTAGTCACAAATCTAAACATTGGCTGGACTTGTTCCACAGTTAGCAACATGTTTATTTGTACATCGAATGTCTTACTTAAAAAGGAAGGGGGGGAAAAAAGAAAATCCAATAAACACATTTGAAAAAAATTAAATAAAAATAAAAAAATGTCTTACCTGGATATCTGCGTCCGACACACCGAAATCGAGGTTGGACACGAGCAACTTCCCTCCGGTCTCGACCCCCGCGCCTCCTCCACCTCCTCCGCCGCCGCCCATGGAGCTGAAGCCGTTGTCGTACATGTCGTGCTGCCACTTTTCGGGGAGCTGCTTGGGCTGCAACACAGCAGAGAGAGAACGCACCTGCTTGACTGCCAGATCCTCTGTCTGCCGACCGACCACCGAGTCCGCCGCCCCCGGGAGGGATGGGTTGCTGGGAGCAAACAGGGGGTACGGGGTACGGGAGGGGTCCACGCAGACGCCACACACCAGGGGTAACACGGCTCTGTCAGGGCTCGGGGCGCTGGGTGCCTCCAGCCCTGCCCACCCCCACCACTGGAGGGGACTCATGGTGTCAGGCGCTCGCTTTCACAGCAAATGGCAACACAGAAATTCACAGAACATGCCACGGAGGTCTAGAATTAACAATTAAATGCATTTGAGAAACTGGAGAAAAGTGTAGAGGTATACAAGCTGGTAGATATTAGCTATGGACCTTTCCCCTACAGTGAGCCACCCACCCCCACTCACAAATATGAAGCTCCTTCGTTCTTTTCTTAGTCTAGAGCACAGGTTAACGTGTCTCTAGCATGTAACCTAAATGTGTTCATTACTTTCAGACACACATCATTAATTAAATGTCCGTGAAGCCTTCAAAGGTCGGTGGCACCAGTTACCCCAGAATACAGACACATCTGCCTGCCCTCGGCGTTGCTAGCTAGCCACCAACAATTCCGCGAGGTCTCTCGTGGTGCCTCTCCAGAAGACGGCAAATCCCATTTCGTCGAACCTCAGGCTTCGTCGAAAAGAATACCGCTTCGTCGGAGGTTGTCAAGCCAGGAAGGTGATCCGCCGTCAGCCAAAATGTGCCGTGGATTAGTGTCCATGGTTGAAACTAAAGGTTTAAAAAGGATCCAGCTGGCCTAGTTAGCCCTGTGAGCAATGGCAAACACAGAGGAGGATCACAGCGTCCATTTTGAAATCACGCCATTTTGGTGAAGCTAGCCCGGGATGGGAATGGGCTACCTGGCAGATGATCGTGATAACATGGCTAAATTTTAAGGTTGAAGATTCTTGGCCAGAGGATGGAAAAGTTCATTGGAAGCCTCTTTTGTGGTGCCGCTAGCATTAGCCAGCTAGCTGCCGCTAGCAAATTTGGCGCCGCTCAAGGGTGTTTGGCCAGCGAACCCCTCCCAAACAAAGGACTCCCAGCTCGGGTTAGAGGCCATATTTTGTGAAATAGAAAAAAAAAAACCAATGCATCCATCTTCCGACTTCGTTCTCTCTTCTTGGGGGTCATCTGGGGTTGGATAGGCTGTGCTCGAAGAAATTTAGTGCCCGTAAACAATCAATTCGATGGTGGGGAGATACTGTATCCAAAATGGCGCCGACTTTAGGAACGCAAAAGGTAGCCATTGAGCTGGCTAACCCTTGCCAGGATGTAACGTTAGCCTATACGCTGCATTCGATTCTTTGCAAGGTGATTCAAGACAAACAGGTTGGGAGAGAGAGAGCATATTATGCATTTTAACGCCTTCTTAACTTAAATGCCAATTTAACAGCTTCGCCTCAATACCACTTCTGAGAAACTCCAGGATTATGTAGAACGGCTGACTAGCAAGCTAGCCATCGTGTTTGCTAGCAAGCTTATAGAAAAAGGACTTCACCCAGGCAATTGTAGCTGCCCAAGGCTTTTTCCTCTTTCTCAGCCAATTTCTGTATTTTCTCATACCCTGTTGTACGGCGTTGGTCTGCTTCTACCGCGGCTCAGCGGTGGCCGATTCCTCATGGGGCCTGATCCGCCGCCTCGGCCTCCAAAGCCTCCGCCGGCGCCTCCGAGTCGCCCGACGCCACCACCGCGACCTCCGCCTGCACCTCCCCGGCCGCGGCCGCCTCTTCCACCGCGACCCCCACCCCCGCGCTTACTCTGTTTGATGATATCATCTAAGGACATATCCATCTTATCTGCCATTATTATGACGCCTATCTGACTCTAAATCTTTCGGTTAAATGGAAAATAAAACAACGAGTAGAGGAGTTCTTGCACGCGGAGCTTGAACTCGCAAAAAAAAACTGTTGCAAAGATGGTGGCTCGCGCAGCTTTTATACTCGGTGACTACGTCAGAGATGAGAACGTCACGCCCCAACGTCACCCCCTTCCGCTTTTTCGTTACAGTAATAATAATACATTTAATTTATTGCCACTCATATCAAAGTTATAGAAAACAACCGGCCAGGGCTGAACTGTGTTTGGACACGTAGTTTATCTTTACAATATTTTTTTCTCCAGCCAAATGTATAAAATATAATTCACATGATTGTAGAAATAATGCATCAAAAAGGGTTTATTATCATTTCATTGTGTCAGTATATGTAACGTTACGAGTTTTTACTTCTGACTCATTGGCCTGCGTGAAAATTAAACACTTGAATCATCTGACAGGGGGTCCTCTTCCTGTGATATTCCCAACAGTACAACAATAACAATGGCCTGAATCAGTATAAACACAACAATGGCCGGAATCAGTATAAACACAACAAGGGCCTGAATCAGTATAAACACAACAATGGCCGGAATCAGTATAAACACAACAAGGGCCTGAATCAGTAAAAGCACAACTGTGGATGTTTCTGCTTGGGTATAACAACAGTTTCTTCCCCCTCGCCGTCTCACTACTGAACAGCTAACCCACTGTAGCATATATATTTATCCCTGCACTTCTCGCACTCTCCACTTCTTCTTGGCACTACTGTTTCACAGCTACTGTATATAGCCATTCCACCTTGTGTATATACTTTCTTAAACTTTCTTAAACTTCTTAGACCGTTGCACTGTTGCACTGTTTGTTTTGTTTTGTATTGTGTTGTGTTGTAATGTATATTTTGTGTCCAGCCCACTGAGAGTCACTTTACCAAGTCAAATTCCTTGTTTGTGCAAACTTAATAAAACCTGATTCTGATTCTGATTCTGAAACACGTGGCGATAGATAAGAAAAAAAGAATGTGGCTAATTATAGAGTAAAGACCAGCACCAGGGTCCATTTACATTTAGTCATTTAGCAGACGCTTTTATCCAAAGCGACTTACAATGTATACACATTTTACATTTACACTGATGGCACACTGCACATCAGGAGCAATTAGGGGTTCAGTGTCTTGCTCAAGGACGCTTCGACAGGGAATCGAACTAGCAACCTTCTGATTACTAAACGACTTCTCTACCACTGTACCACTGTCGCAATTTCATACAGGGTAGCATGTAGCACGGTCGCCCCTACTCCACTTGCTCTTAATGTGTCACGTTCAGATGTGTCCTACCTGCGCTGGGCTCGTGACCTCTGAAAAGGATCCGAGCACCGGGATGATCAACAGCGTTGTGTTCAGACAGGATTTTAACAAATGAATTATAATGTTTGTTTTCAATTGGTGATGGCATCAAAAAAAGAGGGCGAAAAGAGGACAAGTGGGCAGAAGTGAAAGACAATACCTGCTGTGACGATGTTGGATGACCGCTGTGTAATTAGTGTAAATCCCAGTGCAAACACCCGATTCAGCCACGGAGGAGGGAGTTATCAGGGTGAACCCAGGGGTGTTGATAAGACAATTCACACTTCTGTCTTTTAACAATGTTCATTGATGTTTGATTAGACGCTGGGTTGATCTCATACTACTCTGAGGAAGGGGGGCTTTTAAAACCCACCACAGATAAAACTCTGCATGTCATTGATAACACTCCATGACTAACACTAACACTCTATGACTAACACTAACACTCCATGGCGTATCCAATCACACACAATTAATAATTAAGACCTTTGTCGGGTTTTTTAATGGCACACACGACACACTGGAACACACACGTGCATATATGGAGGCGACACAGGACACACACACACACACACACACACACACACACACACACACGCAGGTAGGCCTGAGGTCGCGGTGAATTTATTTTCTGCTTTTTCCCATCCTGGACCGTCCTTCCTCAAGGACCCCCCCAGGAGCAGTGGGCAGCTTGTAGCGCCCGGGGACCAAGTGAAGTGAACTGTCCATCTTTGGTCAGGGATGGACATGTGTTCTGTTATTTTGTATGTTTTTTCTGTTGGGGTCCTTAGTCGAGGAAACCCCTTGTGAACACGGGGAGACACACGGGTCAGTCCTGAGATAAAGGTGCGTTCAGGAAATCTAATTATATGCACTTTTTGTCTTTTTTGTCTGTCAGTTCTGTGTGCTCAAGCAACTGTGTTTGTACAGTCTCGGCTCAGTGCATGGGAAAGATAGTGGCTTGGACGAGCCATACAAAGATTCAGCCAATAAACACGTTGCTTCAGGAACACGGAAGGGAGGGGTGTGATTTGAATTTGGCTATTGAGCTCAACTAACCAGAATAGTGGACTGTACCTTTAAGTAGCCCTGAAGAGAGGAAATGTTCTTTTTAACATAACCAACCCTAGTTAGTGACTTCATATGTTCATATTCACCAGAGATGGAGTGTTCTTTTTAACATAACCAACCCTAGTTAGTGACTTCACATGTTCATATTCACCAGAGATGGAGTGTTCTTTTTAACATAACCAACCCTAGTTAGTGACTTCATATGTTCATATTCACCAGAGATGAAGTGTTCTTTTTAACATAACCAACCCTAGTTAGTGACTTCACATGTTCATATTCACCAGTAGGAAGAGTAAGAGAGATGGAGTGCAGGGATGAGTTAGAATGAGAGGATAGAGAGGTAGAGATAAAGAGAGGAGGATAGAGAGGTAGAGATAGAGAGAGGAGGAATGAGAGGATAGAGAGGTCGAGATAGAGAGGTAGAGATAGAGAGAGAGGTAGAGATAGAGAGAGGAGGATAGAGAGGTAGAGATAGAGAGAGGATAGAGAGGTAGAGAGAGAGAGAGGAGGAATGAGAGGATAGAGAGGTCGAGATAGAGAGAGGAGGATAGAGAGGTAGAGATAGAGAGAGGAGGATAGAGAGGTAGATAGAGAGAGAGGAGGATAGAGAGGTAGATAGAGAGAGGTAGAGATAGAGAGAGGAGGATAGAGAGGTCGAGATAGAGATAGAGAGAGGAGGATAGAGAGGTAGAGATAGAGAGAGGAGGATAGAGAGGTAGATAGAGAGAGAGGTAGAGATAGAGAGAGGAGGATAGAGAGGTAGATAGAGAGAGCTCGGGGAGAGGTCGAGATAGAGAGAGGAGAAGGATAGAGAGGTAGAGATAGAGAGAGAGGAGTGATAGTGATGTAGAGGGGAGAAGGATAGAGGTAGAGAGGGAGAGAGGGGAGAACGATATACTGTAGTTATTATGAATCCTGCCCACCATGGATATGCATGCTTAACTACAGATGCCCGTGACCTGAACAGGTTAAAACCCACACACTTAAAACACACTTAAAACACACTAAACACACTAAACACACTAAACACACACTAAACACACTAAACACACACTAAACACACACTAAACCTCCACAGTCCTGAATGGAGGGAGCTGAAGAGGGAATCACACGTTTTAAACTCTGAATAGAATGAGCTGAAGAGGGAATCACACGTTTTAAACTCTGAATAGAATGAGCTGAAGAGGGAATCACACGTTTTAAACTCTGAATAGAATGAGCTGAAGAGGGAATCACACGTTTTAAACTCTGAATAGAATGAGCTGAAGAGGGAATCACACGTTTTAAACTGAATGGAGAGAACTTGTTGTTGTGAATGGAGTGAGCTGGAGGCGGAATCACACCTTTTAAACTCCTAAATTTCCTTCGGGATTAATAAAGTATCCATCTATCTATCTATCTAAACTCTGAATGGAGCGCACTTTTGTTGTCGGCAGCTCAGAATGTTGCTGTTGGAGATCTGTACTTCACACAGCCAGACACACGAGATAGAAGAATACACACTTTTTTTTCAATGACGCCCTGCTTGCAAATTAACCAGATACCAGATACAACCGGTACATCCAATTAGCTTAAAACAATACTGACAATCTTTTGACAAATTACCTAATTTGGCTCATCATGGAGGCTGTAGTAGAATGTGTGTGTAGAATCACAGATGACTTCTTGGCATTACACACACACACACCTCTCCTAATTGAATCACATGGTAAAGGAATGCTACAGCAATGAGCCGGTGCTATAGCTTTAGCTTCAGCAGCAGAGCATTTCAAAAACAGCAGTTTTTCAGCACAAACCGGGAAACAGTTTGGTTTACGAAGTGACTATTGGTATGGAATTCCGTGTCAATAAGATGAGAACTACTGCTGCAGGTCCGTGGCAATGCTCCATTATCAGCCCCCAGCCCCTATTGGTCCAGTGTATTACTGATGCAGAGCTCCTATTGGTCCAGTGTATTACTGATGCAGTGGCAGCCCCCAGCTCCTATTGGTCCAGTGTATTACTGATGCAGAGCTCCTATTGGTCCAGTGTATTACTGATGCAGTGGCCAGCAATGATGCCTTTGAAGCAGCTGACATGGGTTTGATTCTTGATCAAAACAAGTTGCTTTTATATATGCGCTTCACGCCCACTTCTAATGAATTGATTATGGTCAGTAACTTTAAATCAATTTACCATGTAGTATCTGCAAATGGAAGACAAGTCGCCCTTCAAATACACATAAATCAGTGAACAAGAGCGGTCGGACTTTAAGGTGACAGCCTCGGGATAGAGAGGGTGACGGATGACCGGTGACACCCGTGGGTGATAAAGAAGGGCACGCCTCAAGGTCACGACACGCCTCAAGGTCACGATGTCACTAAGAGCCAAAGCAACACGATCTGACAGATACCATAAAAGTCACTTTATTTCAAATTCTGTTTCAACGTTGGGGTTGATATGGGAGGGGGTGGGTGTTTTTCTTTTCTTTTTTTTTTCTTAAACGAAAGTCTTTTAAAGGTTTCAAATATAATAATTAAAAATGTAGGTACCTCTACTAAAAATATTTGGCTTTCCAAACTTGCCTGTAACTATCTGTCTGAAATTCCTATATCTTTTTTTTTTATTTTTTTTTTTTTTATCCTTGATCTATCAAACTACCTTCCTTGGAAAAAAAAAATTAAAACAACAATAAGAAACTAAAAACAGGTCAGCCCTTCAGCACAGTCCCCACGGTAACATGTGTGGATTTAAAAATGAATCAGAGTTTATGGTGAAGGTGCAAGAGTCTGCTCTGAGTCAGTCTGCATCAGTCCAATATCAAAAAGAAATCAAATCGAGCCAAAAAAGAAAAAAAAAAAAGTAAGGAGTAGCAACAAAAAGAGAATGACTATGGAAGTATCCAGAAAAGAACTGAATGACTATGCAAGCATCCGGAAAAGATCTGAGACCTCATGGCATCTGGGCGTGATTGCCCAGCAGGCTGGCTCCCGGGCTCCAGACGCCCTCACACTCCTGTTCAGCCGGACACACACAGACAACGGGGAGAGAGAGGGTGTGTGCGTGTGTGTGTGTGTATGTGTGTATGTGTGTGTATGTGTCTAGTATGTATACCTATGTGTGCGTGTGTCTTTAAAATTATGTATCTGTATGCATGTATGTAATTTTTTGAGTGTGCATATATATGTGGATATGTTTATATGCGTGCGTGTGTGTGTGTGTGTGTGTGTGTGTGTGTGTGTGTGTGTCGGGGGACGCGGGAGCAGGGTGGAGCTGTTGAAGACCACCGCCTGGCGACGACGATGAGGATGAGGAGAGGGGATGGTGGGTAGTCCTGGCTGAGACGCGGCTGACAGACGGCCCAATGCCGGCGCCTGGTTGGCGGACAGACGGCCACAGGAGAGTGACGTTTCCCAGGAGAGAAAAGAAAGAGAGAAAAAAAAAAGCCTTAAAGCTGCTCTTCCCAGGAGGACCGCGTCTGGCCCGCGTCTGTGCCGCGTCTGGGCCACGCTCTTCCCAGGAGGACAGCGTCTGGTCCACTAAGACTTCTTGGCGTCCTGTGTGTTGCGTTTCTTGAGGTCACTCAGGTCAATGGGTGTGAAGGCTAGAGGAACAACACAAGCAAACATAGCGCTCAAAATCAGTCCAACAGCCATAACATGTTTTCTGATATGTTATTCATTTAAGAGTGTATAGCATATAACACTTATTAATATAGCATCCTTTACAATTCAGTGAAATACGCTTTATCAGTATATATGACCTTGGTGTTGTTACCACCTTGCCCTACCACTTGAGCTACAGGAGGTATTTTACGCCCGATGTCAGGCCCAACAGATATCAACAAATGGTGATTGTATATAGCGCTCCTATACTCATATAGCACTCAAAGCTCTTTACAGGTGAATGCCTCAGACATCTACCCATTCACACACACACACACACACACACACACACACACACACACACACACACACACACACACACACACACACACACCGACATCTACCCATTCATACACCGATGGCGGAGGCTACTATTTAAGGTGCCAACCTGCACATCAGTGTCTTTCCCAAGGACACTTCGACACTTGGTGAGGAGGAGTTGGGATCGAACTAGCAACCTTCTGATTGCTAAACAACTCCTCTACCTCCTGAAGGGTTTGGGTTAGGGGTGTCTGTAACTCACTGTGCAGGTTGGGGTTAGGGGTTAAGGGTTAGGGGTTACTGTAACTCACTGTGCAGGTTGGGGTTAAGGGTTACTGTAACTCACTGTGCAGGCTGGGGTTAAGGGTTACTGTAACTCACTGTGCAGGCTGGGGTTAAGGGTTAAAGGTTAGGGGTTACTGTAACTCACTGTGCAGGCTGGGGTTAAGGGTTAGGGGTGTCTGTAACTCACTGTGCAGGTTGGGGTTAAGGGTTAAGGGTTACTGTAACTCACTGTGCAGGTTGGGGTTAGGGGTTAAGGGTTAGGGGTTACTGTAACTCACTGTGCAGGTTGGGGTTAAGGGTTAAGGGTCAAGGGTTACTGTAACTCACTGTGCAGGCTGGGGTTAAGGGTTACTGTAACTCACTGTGCAGGCTGGGGTTAGGGGTTAAAGGTTACTGTAACTCACTGTGCAGGCTGGGGTTAAGGGTTAAAGGTTAGGGGTTACTGTAACTCACTGTGCAGGCTGGGGTTAGGGGTTAAAGGTTAAGGGTTACTGTAACTCACTGTGCAGGCTGGGGTTAGCGGTTAAGGGTCAAGGGTTACTGTAACTCACTGTGCAGGTTGGGGTTAAGGGTTAAAGGTTAGGGGTTACTGTAACTCACTGTGCAGGCTGGGGTTAAGGGTTAAAGGTTAAGGGTTAAGGGTTAGGGGTTACTGTAACTCACTGTGCAGGCTGGGGTTGGGGTTAAAGGTTAAAGGTTACTGTAACTCACTGTGCAGGCTGGGGTTAAAGGTTAAGGGTTAAAGGTTACTGTAACTCACTGTGCAGGCTGGGGTTAGGGTTAGGGGTTAAGGGTTAAAGGTTACTGTAACTCACTGTGCAGGCTGGGGTTGGGGTTCTTCTCCACATACTCCTGCGGCCCGCGCTCGTTACGCTCA
>NC_045174.1:23286765-23291765 GCF_900700415.2 Clupea harengus | reverse complement strand
AAATACGGAGTATCACTGTAAGACCTAAACCATGACTGGATGCAGGATAAATACGGAGCATCACTGTAAGACCTAAACCATGACTGGATGCAGGGAGTTTATCCTCTAACCCAACTGGCAGCTCAAGGCAAAAACACCAGTCAGGGAGCGCACACGTACTGATAAAAGTGTTTGTCTGAACCACACTATTACTGCTAAATGACTACATGTAAAGGTGCTGGTGTGTGCTCAAATACCGCAGGCTTAGGTGATAGATTTCCCTTTAAAAAGGGAGAAAAACACACAGTGCACAAGTTTGTTTTATCTAGTAACGGAAGACGGTCATCTCTCACCTTGTCATTCTGTAATCAGGATGTCTCGTGCCCGCTGCTCTTCTACTGACGTTTTTCTGGGTGGAACCAAACTTCCGCTCCTGCTTTCACTCTCGTCTCTGGTGAAAAGAGGAGGTCAGACGTAGGCTATTAAAAACCAAAAAGGACGAACATTTAAAAGCAGTTTAAATAGTCCATCAACATTCCTAACGATTCATACATTTACGAGGAGCGAAGTTGACCTAGTGTGTTTAGGAGTTGGTCGACATCGACAAGTCTATTCTATTAAAACGTCAATATTGTACCGGCGTCCAACGGAACACACCCACGCTGAGTGCGGTGGACTGAGATCTGTCGATGCTGACAGTGCAACTAACGTTGTCCCGCTACACAGAGACAACAAACTGCCATTGCCAAACAATCACTCGCTAAGGTTTAACGTTACACAGTTTTTCTCTTAGCTTCCCTTATAAATCTTAAAAGTTCAGTCAAATTTCAAGATCGAATTAATATACTGTACGTGTTAAGTCTGCCAAACTGGGTTACAATTAATGTATATGCTAACCCTAAACCCTCCCATGGAACTGCACACAAAACCTCTGTGAGCATCAATGCTACAACCTCGTGCACCTCCTTCCCCTAACGTGATGACTGAAATTCAAATCTCGAACTTATGGGCTAACACCCAAACAGCCACGTAGCTGGAAAGCTCAGCTGACAATGGACGTAAACAGTACCCTAAGGATACGGTGGTTAGCTTGTTGTTAGCTTGTCGCAGGATAGTATGACAGCTAGCTGACAAATACCATCGCTGTTGTTGCAGCGCCGTGTCCAGAAGTCGAGCTAACGTTATTGTGTACCTTGCCAGCCAGCTAGCAAGCTAGCTAGCGGAATAGCTATAGGCACAATAGCTAACGTTGCCTGTGTTGGGCTGCAAGGAACAAAGTGTCCTACATCCCGTGGTGATAATTTTAAGCAACGTAAAACACCAAAGTAACACAGCTCTTAGAACCCTGTAATTGATATACGTAAAAAAACCCACATACCTCTTTTTTGTATATTTCTTCTCTTCAAGTGGCAAAAATTAGGCCTTCTTCGGCCGTAGCGACGTTGCCTATGCCAACCAGACACTTCCGGGTTAGCAAAACGGAAACAAATAACAGTGCGCAAGCGCAATTTCGTTGTCTACGTTTTGTGCTAATATGTTGGCCTACATAACATATTGTCCACAATTTAACGATTCACAATGTTTGTGAGGACATTTTATGACTTGGAAAAAAGTTTTATTTTTTATTTTCAGCCTCGGAAATCTCACTGACACCAACACGTTGAATTAAATTAAGATAAAGTAAGATAAAGGCGTCCAACTTTATTATCAATAGCTTAGTGTGCATTACAATCACCTCTGTTGACCACACATGAGCCTATGTAACCTATATTGTTGTAAGAGGAGGATCCCATTATAGTACAGTGCAATTCGCTCTTTGTCCTCTGGAGGACACTACTGTCAACATTTTAAGTGACAGACACAGTGGCTGTGCCGGCGACCACTTTCCCTTAAAGCCTGAAAGCGTTATGAGGTCAAGGAAACAATTCAAGCAATTCAAGTAGAATTCATAAGGACCTAGGAAAAGACAACTTTGCTGCCAAGACAGTCCTACTGCACTTACACTAGGCTACTAGTGTATGTGATGCGATTGACGTGGGTCACGTTGATCGGTTTTTGATTGGGTTGTTGTTGCTGCTGCTGCAAGGAATTGTGGGGCGATATGGTCTCCTTTCCCTTAAGGAGATACGAATTAAAGCACTGAAGCACCTTTCCTAAGCATCTAGGTTTATCGTGGCAATGGCCACAGTGAATGGCTTAAAAACACACACACACACACACACACACACACACACACACACACACAGTACTGGCCATGACAGTGTTGGACCCCTAGGCGAGATTTACTTTGACTACAATGCTTGGCTTGCTTGTCAAATTACAACAATGTTTTGATTATGCTATTGTTGTGAAAAGGGATTCACACACACACACACACACACACACACACACACACACACACACACACACACACACACACACACACACACACACACACACACACATCATTTGATTCATGATACGGATCCTTCTGCAGTTTGTTTATTTACACCTGCGCTTCCTTCCTGTCTAAAACTTCACAGCTATAGTCCAACACACACAAACACACACAAACACACACACACACACACACAGAGTCTAACTAGGTATAACGGTAAGGAAGTATAGCATAGTTTAAGAAGACTACTTTGCATATGAGCGTCTGCCAAATGACTGAATATAAATGTTAATGTAACTGCGATGGTAGATGTGGACTGCATATTGAGAAGAATACTGATGCATAAACTTCAAAATCCTCAGCCTTTAAATGTAAACAAAATAAACTGACCTATTTTTGCTTATGTTTCATGTGAAAATAATATGAAATATTGTGTCAGTGAATATATTGTAATTGTGTTGAGTGCAAAAATATTTGTATGTATTAGATGTGAACTCAGAAAAAAAAGAACAGTATTGATTTTTCAGTCCAATCGCTCACACCTGTCGTTGTTCCCCACACATAAGAAAACTGTCGAGGTCTTAAGGGATTGTTACAAAACTGGCAAGGCCTTATATACGATTGTCATAAAAAAACTCACAAGGTCTAACAGTATGTCATTGTTATAAAAAGCAGCTTTTATTTATGAAAATGTATAAAACAAAATCACACAGAAAAATAAGACTTTAATGGGAGACATTCAGCAGGTCTTCAGGTGTACCGTGCACTTCATGCACAGACGTTTTCCCAGATTGCACCTTGCCTCAGCGCCAGTTACGTCACGGGCAGGCATGGCAACATGGCCACTTAATGGCCGCACAGTCGCCTTCCATAGCACAGGAAGTGGGTGTGGCTTCCGCCTGCCCCGCAGAGAAAAGACACACGCATCACTTCCTCTCTCAGTCCAGAGCAGGCCAACTAGAGCTAATGTATCAGAAGCACAGACACACACGGACGGACACAGATCTGTGGATTTTCAAACCAAACATCACAGACAGACACTGACAGACACAGATCTGTGGAGTTTAAACCAAACATCACAGACAGATCTGTAGGGTTCAAACCAAACATCACAGACAGACACAGACACACACAGATCTGTGGGGTTCAAACCAAACCACTGCAGAAACAGACGGTCACAGATCTGTGGATTTTCAGACCAAACATCACAGACAGACACAGACGGTCACCGATCTGTGGGGTTGAAACCAAACATCACAGACAGACACAGACGGTCACCGATCTGACCACGGCAGACACATGTCAGTCAGCCACCATGACTCAGATCTGGTCTCCACCCATTCCAGCGTTGGCTATTGTAGGAACAGTGTTCACAGCTAATTAGCTTTTAGCATCCTCGCTACATCAGCCCGCTCCCCGCCCCCCCCCCCCCCCCCCGCTCCCACGGCTGCAGGTGAGAGCCAATGAGGAGGGACATGCCGCTCCCACGGCTGCAGGTGTGAGCCAATGAGGAGGGACATGCCTCTCCCACGGCTGCAGGTGTGAGCCAATGAGAAGGGACATGGCGCTCCCACGGCTGCAGGTGTGAGCCAATGAGAAGGGACATGCCGCGTACACGGCCCCGACCACACTTCAGCGTGACGGCGATGACGACGATGACGGCGATGCCGGCGGGTCAACAGCACCTTCCCGATTCACAGCTCTCTCAGTGGCTGGTTCCCATCTCTCATCGCAGTCCGGGCCGTAGTCCCCGGACAGCTGATCTCACACACTCTCCAACCCTCCCTCACACACTCACACACTCTCCAACCCTCACACACTCACACACTTGTGAGTGATGAGATTAAGACATGGGTCTGACGGGGGCTGGCTGGTGATGGAATCACACAACTGGCCTTCGGCGTGTCAGGTGGCAGGAGAGGAAGAGGAGGAGGAGGAGGAGGGATCACACAACTGGCCTTGGAGTGTCAGGTGGCAGGAGAGGAAGAGGAGGAGGAGGAGGAGGAGGGATCACACAACTGGCCTTCGGCGTGTCAGGTGGCAGGAGAGGAAGAGGAGGAGGAGGAGGAGGAGGAGGAGGAGGGATCACACAACTGGCCTTCGGCGTGTCAGGTGGCAGGAGAGGAAGAGGAGGAGGAGGAGGAGGAGGAGGAGGAGGAGGGATCACACAATTGGCCTTCGGCGTGTCAGGTGGCAGGAGAAGAGGAGGAGGAGGAGGAGGAGGAGGAGGAGGAGGAGGAGGGATCACACAACTGGCCTCGGAGTGTCAGGTGGCAGGAGAAGAGGAGGAGGAGGAGGAGGAGGAGGAGGAGGAGGAGGAGGGATCACACAACTGGCCTTCGGCGTGTCAGGTGGCAGGAGAGGAAGAGGAGGAGGAGGAGGAGGAGGAAGAGGAGGAGGAGGGGCAGGGGGCCGTAAACATCCAGGACAGCTGGCATGTCTGCTGGCAGGGTGAGGTTACACTAGGGAACAGGGTGTGCTGCCATGAGGGTGGGGGTGCATTGCTGTGAGGTTCTGCTAGTAGTGGAGATCCGCGTGAGGTTCTGCTAGTGGAGATCCGCGTGAGGTTCTGCTAGTGGAGATCCGCGTGAGGTTCTGCTAGTAGTGGAGAACCGTTTAAGGGTTCTGCTAGTCGAGAACCGCG
>NC_045174.1:23266765-23271765 GCF_900700415.2 Clupea harengus | reverse complement strand
AAAAGAAACTATAAATAGCATACAGGAATTTCATCAAAATTTGTAACCGTGGAAACGGTACAACATTCCAAACTAAAAATATTGGAGGGCGTTGTCTCCCCCCTGCCCCTCCTCCCCAGACTCCAAGCTCACGCGGGTTGCCAGGTTGCTCCTCCCCAGACTCCAAGCTCACGCGGGTTGCCAGGTTGCTGTTTTTTTTAGTCTATCTGATTCACTTTTCCAAGAACATCAATAGCATAATGTATCAAATTAAAATACATTTCATTATAATATATATTACATATGATTATAAACACATGTAATTGAACAATGTCAAAGTTTACAGCTACACTCTTAGAAAAAAAGGGTTCATGGGGGTGCTATATAGAACCATGGGGGTCTTAGCCAAGGAGATAGAACCTTTTGCCTAAAAAGGGTGCTATTTCATGCACGTGAGGGTTATTTGAACTTCAACGACCGTTTATGGAACCTTTCTGAAGGCTTTCATTCTTCACTGGATTTAACGGTAAGTGACACACAACTTTTATCTCCTTCATTTCATTCATAATCATTACCCCTGTTGTCTGAAAATCAAAACCAGAAATGATACCTCTTAAGTAAAAAACAAGGGACGTTCTTCGTAAACGTCAGTGGGCGTTAACCGTTCAGCTGTTAGCTAGAATCTGAATTCGTTGTCTCTGAATGATTTTAGCAGCAGCTAGCTATCCTATCCTGTCACCCTACTGGATCCATCATTAAGATTAGTTTTCTACTTCCTTGTCAGGCTGACACTAAAATCAACTATCGATTATATGATTTTTAGCTTGTATCCACTATTGTTGTTCAATGATATTCACTCTCCTGCCGGCTCCCGATAAATTAAGCTAACGAAATCTAGCGTGCTAGCTAGCATGGCGAGTTGCCATTAACTAGCTAGCTACAAACGTCAGCCAGCAATGCTAAATCAGAATATGGCAGTAACTACTTATTTACCAGGCTATCTAGTTCAATTACAGGGAAACCAGCCATCAAGTACATATAATTGAGTTGTATCATTGTCAACACAAGTTTTTTGTTTTATTTTTCGTTTTAAAGAACAGGAAATTGATGGAGACTACTGGGCCTCACTGAACGGATGATTGAAGAACTATCCCCTTCAATGAAATTGCAGGTGATGTTTGTGAAGGAACTGAACAAAATAAGACTAAACTCCTAGCTCCAAGAACAGTAAATGAGATAATAATAATGTATTTTATTTGTAATGCACCCTTCATTCAAAAGAATCACAGAGTGCCAACATATTAAAAACTAACTATAATAATACAATAAAATTAAAATGAATTAACATAAGCATAATAGAAAACTTTTTAACATTTTAACATACGATTTAACACAAGGCCAGAAATGCCTTCCTGAATAAAAATGTTTTTAGTCCAGCTTTAAAGGAGTCCAGCGTCTGCGTTGCCCTTAGGTGGTCAGGGAGGCTGTTCCATAAGCGTGGCGCTGCCGAGCAAAAGGCCCGGTCGCCCATGGTGCGGAGCTTTGTTTTGGGGACGCGGAGGAGCGAGCTGTTTGAAGACCTGAGGGTGCAGGTGGAGGTTTGGGGAGATGTGTTAATCATTCAGTAGACATGGTAGTAAATAGGCATTTTGGAAGTGAGTAAGCATTTAATTAAACTAACAACTTTTCCTCTTCTCACCCAGACATGAAGTTGGATTGCCACTGGACCATGCACCATGCTGACAGTAAGTATTTGCATGTCTTCATTAACTCATGTTCATTACTATTATGTGTGTGAAGTTTAAGTGTGTGATGTTCAGATTATGTTACCATAGGCAAAAGACTGTCCTGTGCCAGTGTTGAGAATGATGCTTCGACAAAGACCATGCTCGTCTTCTTTGACCCAACCATGGCCAACAGTATTCAGTCTGCCCACCTTCCCCCCAGAAAAAGTAAGTGAATTACAGTGTAAAGACTAAAAATAAAACCATTTAAGGAGGCAAGTTCTAATTACAATGAATGATCTTTCAGGTACCCAAACCATAAACAATATACAGATGTTCTGGGATGTCTCATCAACAGATTTCCGTTTCTTGGAGAACACAGCTCCTCTGGATATGTATGTTCTTTCCCAACTGTTATGCAAAACATTATTCCTCAGTTCAATTTCTATACTACTTTGATTTTGTGCCAGCCTCATAATTTATGTCTATACCCACAGGAGACCCTACTTGAGTGTCTGAGGAACAAAATAAAAAAAGAAAGGTCACCTTTAGGCAACTTGACGTCCAGGAAATTAAGAGAAAGTTTGGTGCTGGAAGAAACAGAATTGTGGACCATGTGCCTCTGGAGGAACCACCTGGACATCAGGTGCCATTTTTTGAATTCTTGCTTCTTTAGCCCAACTGTGTGCCAGTTATCATTGATTCATAATTCTTAATTTTACACATTTATTATGGCAAATTTCAGAGAGAAAATAGGTGCAGATTGGAAAACGCAGTCCAGATGCTTTCTGAGAATTATCCAACACAAGAGGTTTGCAATATTTTTGTGAATGAGATACAGAGTTATATTCTCTTGTTTAAACAAGGTATGTGTTGGTTTTTAACAGTGCAAATTGACCTTTTTTTTCCCCTTACACACTTGCATAGGAACCACCCAACTAATTTCCGGTCATCAGCCTCCACGATGCAGACTCCCCTCCTTGCCAGGAGAGCATCCATTATGATGGATGGCATCACCATCATAAGCGGCGATCTGGATGTGGCACATGCCATTCAATGTCTGCTGGAGATGTACTTCGTCATTGGCGTGGAGTACCCCCGGCAGATCAAGCATACCCTTAGCTTTTCAGAGCATTATCTTTTCAAAATACAAAGTTAAAAAAAAGTGTCCATCCCTGTTCTGAAATTATATAACCAGATTAGTTAATCACTGTTACTGTTGAGTTTTTAAATAAAAAATACAGTCCATTTTTGAATCCACCTCTCCTCTCTTTCTTTTATAGTAACAACAGCATGTAAACAAAGGTTTGCTATCAAGTTATTGGTTATTTTATTTAAACCAATAGTTGCATTTAGCCTACAGCTCTTTCCCAAATGGTTATACAAGAATTATTGATAAGCACTATTGCAGCATTATTCACTATCATTCATTATTATTATTGATGATTAAGTGTTAAAATATGATTTAAACAAAAAAAATCGATCAAAGGTTTTGGGAGAATGAATAAACCTTTTAAAAGGTGCTGTTTAGAACCCCTTTAAAAAAAGAAAAGAACCCCCAAGGGTTCTTTTAATTGAACCCTCTGTAATGGTTCTATATTTAACCTTTTGAGGGTGCCATATATTGAACCCTCTGAAATGGTTCTATATTGAACCCTTTGAGGGTGCCATATATGTACCAAGCTATAGAACCCTAAAAGGTTCAATATAGAACCTTTTGTTTTTAGAGTGTAGTGACAGTGATCTTTGCCAGTCTTTGCCATAGTTGCACACCAGATCAAAAATAGTGTAGTATGCACATTGAGCTCAAGAATGAGTCTGTGGGTGACCCCCTCTTGACCCCAAGCGCCAAGGTTCTATGCCATGTTGGCTGTGCTGTGGGTGACCTCCACGAGACTTGACCCCCCACATGCCAAGGGCGGCCATGTTGGCTGTGCTGTGGGTGACCTCCACGAGACTTGACCCCGCGTGCCAAGGGCGGCCATGTTGGCTGTTCTGGGGGGTTTCCCATACAAGGGCTGGTGCTGCATGCAGCTGACTGCAGACAGCCCACTAGGGGCAAATCTCCGATCTGACAGGGCCAGACACTCAATATAGCCCCCCAGACCCAGGGCAGGGGCAAGAGCAGGGGCAGGGGACAGGGGCAAATTCAGAACACATTGTTAATGTTTACAGCCTGTCAGAAGGGGATTAGCCTCCACGGCTAGCGGGCTAAGTTGCACGGGTCTTCAGTGTCATTAGGCAGAGGTGATAGATGACTCACACGGAGCGGCATGAAAACAACAAACAAAAGAGTTTGGTGCTCAGTCTCAGACACGAGACATTACACACACGCACACACACACACACACACACACACACACACACACACACACACACACACACACACACACACACACATTACCTCAGATCAGAGTTTGGTGCTCAGTCTCAGACACGAGACATTACACACACACACACACACACACACACACACACACACACACACACACGCACACACACACACACACTCATACATACACACATTACCTCAGATCAGAGTTTGGTGCTCAGCCTCAGACACGAGACATTACACACACACACACACACACACACACACACACACAGACACACACACACACACACACACACACACACACACACACACTCACATACAGCAGTCACATTTCTGGTGCTCAGACACGAGACATTACCTCACATTAGAGTCTGGTGGATAGTTGTAGTATTGTTGTGTTATATGTTGTTGTTGTGTTATATGTTGTCCCTCATCACACCAACAGGAGAAGCACTCAACATGTCGTCGTATAAATACAATGACAATAAAGGCTTTTCTATTCTATGGTGCTCAGACAGGAGACATTACACACACACACACACACACACACACACACACACACACACACACACACACACACACACACACACAGCAGTCACATTTCTGGTGCTCAGACAGGAGACATTACCTCAGATCAGAGTTTGGTTCATGGTGCTTAGCTTAGCACAGCTGGCCTGCAGTCATCACTGATCTTGTCGACTTACTGTCTTAGCAGAGAGCTTATGGTACATGGTATAGTCAATCGCCATGGCAATGGCAAAGAGAGCGGAGCTTTAATGAATCGCCATGCCGATGGCAAAGAGAGAGGAACTTTAATGAATCGCCATTGCCGATGGCAAAGACAGCAGAACTTTAATGAATCGCCATGACGATGGCAAAGAGAGCGGAACTTTAATGAATCGCCATGCCGATGGCAAAGAGAGCGGAACTTTAATGAATTGCCATGGCGATGGCAAAATGTG
>NC_045174.1:23251765-23254265 GCF_900700415.2 Clupea harengus | reverse complement strand
TAAATGAACAGGAAATTACGTACTAACCGCACTGGCACCATAAAGGACTGCTCAGCACAGTTATCGTCAAACTAAGAGACAGCTGCTGGGGGGGGGGGTACAAATACTTGAAAAGAGACAGAAATAAGTAAATAAATAAATGTTCCATAAATGTTAAATACATTTTACAGTGAGTGATAAGCGAGATCAAAGAGGTATGTCTTAAGTGCATGTTTAAAGGTTTCAACCGTTTCGGCCATTCTTAGGTATTCTGGCAGAGTGTTCCAAAGGTTGGGGGCATAGAAACTAAAAGCTGCTTCCCCATGTCTCTTTGTCCTGGCTTTTGGAACTGTTAGAAGTTCAGTGCCGGAGGACCTCAGGGATCTACTGGGTGTGTACCTTGAGAGCATGTCTGTTATATATTCAGGTGCATGACTATGGAGTGATTTATAGACTAGTAGGAGAACCTTGAAATCTATTCTAAAACTAACAGGTAGCCAGTGCAGTGATTTTAATACTTAGAGCACATCTGGGTGCAGGTGGCCCAAGACCCATCCCTCAAGGCCTGTCTTGTAGTCTCCGAAGGATCAGAGGGTTTCAAAAGTTTCACTGTCATGCCATAGCTATAGCCGCGGTCATACAGGCCAATTAATATTAAGTGATATATGGTGACAGGATAAGCACCAAGGCCAAGCTAAGGTATAAAAATGATGTTCAAGCCATTGTAATATCAGTGTTGTCTCGAGACGAGCTCAGGTTTATGATGTTGGTATTGCACTGACTAAATAAACCTTATTTGCTTCACACTTTGCCAGTTTGTTGAACTTTTTGAAGAGATTCTTCAGGAATCAACGAGAACAACGGGTTTTAATTGGATCAGAATATACAGTTTTTTCCTTATCTCAAATCTAAAAATCTGACACAACAATATGATAAATAAATTAATTAATAAATACATACATATATACATGTACTTGTGTAGATATGCTAAATAAATAAATAAATAAATACATACATCTATACATGTACTTGTGTAGATATGCTAAATAAATAAATAAATAAATACATACATACACCTACTTGTGTAGATATGATAAATAAATACATACATAGGCCTACATACTTTATATACATGTACTTGTGTAGATATGATAAATAAATAAATAAATACATGTGTCTGTGTGTGTGTGTGTGCGTTTGCGTGTAAGTATGTGTGTGAATACATCAGTGTGTATGAGTATGAGGTTCACTCTCTCTTTCTCTCTCTCTCTGTGGCTATGTGTGTACTTATGAGTATGTGTCTACATAGGAGTGTGTGTGTGTGTGTGTGTGTGTGTGTACATATGAGTGTGTGTGGCTATATGTGTGTGTGTGTGTGTGTGTACATATGAGTGTGTGTGGCTATAGGTGTGTGTGTGTGTGTACATATGAGTGTGTGTCTACATATGAGTGTGTGTGTGTATGTGTGCACATATGAGTGTGTGTGGCTATGTGTGTGTACATATGAGAGTGTGTGGCTTTATGTGTGTGTGTGTGTCTACATAGGAGTGTGTGTGTGTGTGTGTGTGTGTGTGTGTGTGTGTCCATATGGGTGTGTGTATGTGTACATATGAGTGTGTGTGATATTTTGGGTATCACCCAGTGGATTTATCATCAGTGTGTCCTCTGTTGACATGGGGTCTCCAGATCGGTGGCAAGGTTAGTGATGAGTGTGAGTGTGTGTGTGTGTGTGTGTGTGTGTGAGTGTGTGTGTGTGTGTGTGAGAGAGATCGGTGGCAAGGTTAGTGATGAGTGTGTGTGTGTGTGTGTGTGTGTGTGAGTGTGTGTGTGTGTGTGTGAGAGAGATCGGTGGCAAGGTTAGTGATGAGTGTGAGTGTGTGTGTGTGTGTGTGTGTGTGTGAGTGTGTGTGTGTGTGTGTGTGTGAGAGAGATCGGTGGCAAGGTTATTATGTAATCACATTACTGCTCAGGAAAGGGCACCGGGAGGTGCAACCAACAGCTGATATGTGTGTGTGTGTGTGTGTGTGTGTGTGTGTGTGAGTGTGTGTGCGTGTGTGTGTGTGGTGTTTTCTTACTTTGTAGGCCTGTCCAAGTAAATCGTGTTATGGTACATCGTGAGCTAGATCTACTGTACCCACGAGTGATTAAATAATAATAATAATTAAATAATAATTAAATAATAATAATTAAAAAAAGAATGAATTAAAGCACACGGAAATCTTAAATTGTCCAAGCTACTCAATATTGTCTTGTCTTGTAACAGATTTATGCTGACAAACACACACACATTTTAACATGAGCAATTATGCGTTTTTTTTTAACTTATTTAGTATTTTAATTTTTATTATTAGATAATGAAATTGACCTCGGACCTTCGTTGCTCAACTATTTACTTTGGTACTTTTTGAAATAGCTGATTACACAGAGAGCAGAAGTTTGCATTGCAGAGAAAGGGTGTGTGTGTGTGTGTGTGTGTGTGTGCACAGATTGCAGAAGTTTGCATTGCAGAGAAAGGGCCAGG
>NC_045174.1:23239265-23241765 GCF_900700415.2 Clupea harengus | reverse complement strand
GGATAGCAGGAATTGTGGAGGGTGAGGTGTCTGCAGGCGGCAGTGTAGTTTCACTGGTGCCCAGAGTGCTTGATGTGGTCCTGGATGTCCCTTCACCTTCACCTGTATTCAAGCATATTGTATAGCCAGACAAGCAGTGTTTAATATAATAAGTGAAATGATCATGAATGTGGTTGAACTTCTTTAAGAAAACAAACTATTGTATTTAATACATGCTAACATGTTTCTATTGTACTTTAAAGTATGGATGTGGCTTGAATAAATACTATTAAATAGACTCACCTGATGCAGGCTGTGTGTTCCTGGCCTGTGTGTTACTGGCCCCTTGAGTACTACTGGATGTCCCTTCTCCTGCAGCTGTATTTAAACACAGAGTTCATCCATGCTGTTCGTTACACAGTTGCATTTGGTCATTTCTATCATCCTACCACATAGTTGCATTGTACAAATAAATTTTATCTGACCATGTAACTTGTAGTAGATATATTACAATTACTGCCACAAGGCTAAATAATACTAGGCTACTGATTACAATTAGTAGTATTAATGTGATGTGATTATTAAAGTAATAATTGCTAATAACAATAACAAAAACAGCAACAGTAGTACTAGTTGTGTGGGCTACTTACAAAGTTCAGAGGGAGGCGAATCAGGCGTCCTTTCTACAGCGGCCTCTGCAAAAATTGCCTGAGTGCATCTGGCCAATTTAAAACAAAAATAAACAAAATGTTTAGTATATTCCTGGGGAGGAACTGTACAGAAGGGTGAACACCACCACTATCCCCAAAATGGTTACTGTGTGTGCACATGCTAGTTGTGAACAGTCACTAAACAGAACTTATGCCATTTATAATTAATGTAGACAGCAACTGTACTTTTCATAACTAGCATACGTTATCCAGATACTGGTCTTTTGACATTTACATCCATGTAGGTTATCAGTGAAGTTACGTTTGCTAGTAATAGCCTACGTAGCAAATTAGCAAAGTAACAGTCGCTAGCTAGCTATAGCTAGCCTAAGTGACAGCAATGAAACGTCCAATATTAGGTGATGCACAATACTACATGTATTTCGTTTGACACCTTAATGGCTGAGATGAGAAGACTTACCTCTATACTTGGCTTTCTTTTCCTCTTCTTCCTTTCTTCGTTTTCGTCCCTGTGCTCCAGATGGTATTGACCGCTTCATTTTTGCGAATGTCACGTAGCTGACACGCTCACGGCTCACCCCACCCTGGCAATGTGCAGGAGCCCTCACATAACTAATGTAACGTAACTTAACGCAACCGCCCCCCCTATCGACAATAACCATCAATTCAATCTAAAAATCAGGTTGAAGTAAACGTAGGGCTGAAGGGGCGCCCTCGGATGATCATGATTAATAAACATGTTTTTATTTGCTTGTTATTCTAACTATGATTAATGGGAAGTAGGTCCAAGGGCGACGCTAGAGGGCGCCCCCAACCCATTTGTCGCCCTAGGCAGTCGCCTAGTTCGCCTATAGCAATCGCCGGCCCTGTGTAGGCTAACTGGAAATGTAAACAATCTGGGTTTAGAAATAAAATGAAAACACTTATAGCACATATATAACACTATATAACGCCATTCTCTCATTCCTCCCCTCTCTTCTTCTTCTTGTCTCTCTTCTTCTCTCTTCTTTTCTCTCTTTCCCATGTTCCAGTCTTACATTCCTCCTCCAGGCTTCTAAGGCCACTTCCCTCCGGCCTCTCACCGCTGGTCTGTGTACCGGACACACCCACAGGAAGTACATTTGTCTGCCTTTTCCTGTGCGGGCTGAAGAAACCCCTGAGAACGCCAGGAACACCGCCACCCCCCCCCCCCAACCCTCTTGGTGCCTCGAACAAAGAACCATTCGTCAGGAGTCTGTGTTAAAAACATAAACATTTATTCAGAAACTTCCTGGAGGGTGAGGTGCCCCGAATATAAATACACGTACATTCACTCGGAGGAAGCTTCCTAATTTCATAATTACACCCAAACAAGGCAACGTCCTGTTTAATAAACAGCATCTGAGATGTGTCACACATGGGAACAGCCAATCAGAAAGGACCTCAGCCACCCGCCCTGTTGTTGTGGACCGTGGTCAGAGAGACTCCCTGTGATCTCTGAGGAGGTCTTTCTGAGAATAGAGTCAAAGTTGGGAGCACTCGTTCAATGTCGACATAAGACACAACTCAATGTTGGGAGCACTCGTTCAATGTCGACATAAGACACGACTCAGTGTTCGGAGCACTCGTTCACTGTCGACATAAGACACAACTCAATGTTGGGAGCACTCGTTCAATGTCGACATAAGACATAAGACACATCAATGTTGGGAGCACTCGTTCAATGTCGACATAAGACACAACTCAATGTTGGGAGCACTCGTTCAATGTCGACATAAGACACAACTCAATGTTGGGAGCACTCGTTCAATGTCGACATAAGACACAACTCAATGTTGGGAGCACTCATTCAATGTCGACATAAGACATGA
>NC_045174.1:23224265-23231765 GCF_900700415.2 Clupea harengus | reverse complement strand
TCAATGGCCCGGATGATGTAAGAGGCCTGGTTGACGCTGGGCACGACGAGCGTTTGGATCGGCTGCTGCTGGCCGAGCGGCGCCCCCTGCAGGCTGCGTGAGAAGGTGAAGTTGAGGGGGGGCGAGCTCTGGGGGGCCTTGCAGGTCAGCTTCAAGTCCGTCCCCTCCGTGACCCCGCCCCCAAAGGGCTCCACCGTCAGCGTTGCCATGGAGACCAACTCTGGAGAGGGTATTAAGGTGAGTAGCTGGTGGGTGGCAGTGAAAAGTGACATCATCAATAATCACATCAGATCAAGTAAAAGAAAAGAGATCTTCTCGTGAAGGGAGGGAGGGTCTTATGTTTCTTATGTTATGTTTTTGATGTTATGTTTCTGATGTTATGTTTCTTATGTTATGTTTCTTATGTTATGTTTCTTAGTTTCTTATGTTATGTTTCTTATGTTATGTTATGTTTCTTATGTTATGTTTCTGATGTTATGTTTCTTATGTTATGTTTCTTATGTTATGTTTCTTATGTTATGTTTCTGATGTTATATTTCTGATGTTATGTTTCTTATGTTATGTTTCTTATGTTATGTTTCTGATGTTAGGTTTCTTATGTTATGTTTTGTTTCTTATGTTATGTTATGTTTCTGATGTTATGTTTCTGATGTTATGTTTCTTATGTTATGTTTCTGATGTTAGGTTTCTTATGTTATGTTATGTTTCTTATGTTATGTTATGTTTCTGAGCTTCTGTGTCACTTTAGAGCTGTCGCCCTGTGGCACCTGTTAGGGAGGTACCTCTGTGGAGATGCATTTAGAGTCTCAGGGCTGTGATTGGCTGAGGCTCTGAGTGACATGCTGAGACCCTCACCTGTGATTGGCTGAGGCTCTGAGTGACATACTGAGTCCCTCACTTGTGATTGGCTGATGCTCTGAGTGACATGCTGAGTCCCTCACCTGTGATTGGTGCTCTGAGTGACATACTGAGACCCTCACCTGTGATTGGCTGATGCTCTGAGTGACATACTGAGTCCCTCACCTGTGATTGGCTGATGCTCTGAGTGACATGCTGAGTCCCTCACCTGTGATTGGCTGATGCTCTGAGTGACATGCTGAGGTCTCTCACCTGTGATTGGCTGATGCTCTGAGTGACATACTGAGTCCCTCACCTGTGACTGCCGCTCTGAGTGACATGCTGGTGACCACGGGTCGCGTGGCGTCGTTCTGAGCCCGGCACGAAAACTCCGCCAGCTCCGCCCTCTTCCTGATAGCCGACACGTTGAAGAGGGCGGAGAGGGCGTACACCCGCTGAGGCGGCGGAGGCGGTGACCTTTGACCCCCCACGAGGGTGAAGGTGATGGGGAGGCTCCCTCTGCCGGTGCGGCACAACACCTGGAACGGCTTTCCGATGATGACCACCCCGCCCTCCGCACTGATGGTTGGGGTGGAGGGGTGCACTGGGGGGGGGGAGGGAGAGAGGGAGAGAGAAGGAAAGATGGAGAGAGAAAGATGGAGAGAGAAGTAAAGATGGAGAGAGAAGTAAAGATGGAGGGAGAGAGAAAGATGGAGAGAGAGAGAAAGACAGGGAGAACAGGGAGAGAGAAGGAAAGATGGAGAGAGAAGTAAAGATGGAGAGAGAAGGAAAGAGGGAGAGAGAGAGAGAAAGACACAAGTCATGACTTGGCATTGGAAATAGTCTAGACGAGAGCAAGGCCCTAATATTCACCATATTGAAGGATAAAACTGATGCCAACAAATGCCTGCAATCACAGAGCAACTGTTTGAAGCGGGTGTGTGTTTGGGCTAGTGTGTGTTGCTGGTGTTTGTTGGTCTGGCTGGTGTTTGTTGAGCTGGTGTGTGTGTGTTCAGCTGGTGTGTTTTGGGGTGGTGTGTGTGTGTTGAGCTGGTGTGTGTGTGTTGGGCTGGTGTGTGTGTGTGTTGGGCTGGTGTGTGTGTGTGTGTTGGGGTGTGTGTGTGTGTGTGTGTGTGTGTGTGTTGGGCTGGTGTGTGTGTGTTGGTGTGTGTGTGTGTGCGTGTCTGGCTGGTGTGTGTGTGTGTGTATGTGTGTGTGTGTGTGTGTGTTAGGGTGAACTGTCCTTAACGGACCTAAAGTGTGAGCTCTTACTCTTAGCCTTCACGATGGCCTCCGTGCTATTCTTGACGATCTCTTTGGCGTTGGCCTCGCAGAAGTAGCCGCCGTCGTGAGCGGAACCGGCCGCCGCAGTGTACTGCTGCCCGCGCTGGAGCTCCCTGTCGTTCCGGAAGAGCCGGTACGTGACGGTGGTCAGGTTGACCCGGGACGGAGCCACGGACGAGACGGAACACCGCACGGTAAAGGTGTCACCCTCAAACACCACCGGAGGGGATACTCTCACCTCCGGTCTCGCAAACAGCTCTGAGGGATGGGTGAGAGTTAGCATACACAGTTAGCATACACAGTTAGCATACAGTTAGTAGGCCTAACATGCAGTTAGCACACACAGTTAGCACACACAGTTATCATATACTGTTAGTAACACGCAGCTAGCATACACAGTTAGCATACACAGTTAGTAGGCCTAACATGCAGTTAGCACACACAGTTAGCATACACAGTTAGCATACACAGTTAGTAGGCCTAACATGCAGTTAGCACACACAGTTAGCATACACAGTTAGCATCCACAGTTAGTAACATGCAGTTAGCATTCACAGTTAGCATACACAGTTAGCATACACAGTTAACATACACAGTTAGCATACACAGATAGCATACACAGTTAGCATTCACAGTTAGCATACACAGTTAGCATACACAGTTAGTTACACAGTTAGCACACACAGTTAGCACACACAGTTAGCATACACAGTTAGCATACACAGTTAGTTACACAGTTAGTAACACGCAGTTAGTTACACAGTTAGTAAGACGCAGTTAGTAACACACAGTTAGTAAGACGCAGTTAGCACACACAGTTAGCATACACAGTTAGCATACACAGTTAGCATACACAGTTATCATACACTGTTAGTAACACACAGTTAGTAACACGCAGTTAGTTACACTAGTTACACTGGATAAGGAGTTAGATTACACAAACACGCGGAGAAACAGGATGGCAGAGAGACAACACTACCACAACAAAGACACCCAGGTCTAGTAGACTTCCATCCTCTCCCTGCGAGGCTGTGCGGAATGCCTAAAATCCTGACTAAAGAGCCAGCTGTTACGCCCCATTCAGACTGCTTGAGGAAGGCAGTGTTGAAACTATGACCTGTTTCAGTGTCAGTCGAAAGGTGACCTAACACTATGACCTGTTTCAGTGTCAGTCGAAAGGTGACTCAACACTATGACTTGTTTCAGTGTCAGTCGAAAGGGGACTCAACACTATGACTTGTTTCAGTGTCAGTCGAAAGGTGACTTAACACTATGACCTGTTTCAGTGTCAGTCGACCTAACACTATGACCTGTTTCAGTGTCAGTCGACCTAACACTATGACCTGTTTCAGTGTCAGTCGAAAGGTGACTAACACTATGACCTGTTTCAGTGTCAGTCGACTTAACACTATGACATGTTTCAGTGTCAGTCGAAACGTGACTTAACACTAAGACCTGTTTCAGTGTCAGTCGAAAGGTGACTTAACGCTATGACCTGTTTCAGTGTCAGTCGACTTAAGACTATGACCTGTTTCAGGGTCAGTCGACTCAACACTATGACCTGTTACAGTGTTAGTTAGTTACATACCTTCCACTGAGACAGTGCCACTCGTAGTCTTCTGCACGTACTCAATCTCTGCCTTGCACACATACATCCCAGAATCCTCCGAGACAGTGCGCAGCGTGTGGCCACACTTCTGCTTGCCGCGCTCCTGACTGAGAATGCGGCCATCTTTGGTGAGGAACAGCTCCAGTTTGGAGCGCTCGGACTCCGGCAGCTCGTTGAAGTTTGGCACGTCGCAGTCAACCCGCAGGAAGTCGCCTTCGATGACAGATGAGGGTGAGAAGTGGATGGTAGGCGTGACCTCCAGCTCTGGGTCGAGAGAATGCAAGAAACATCAACAAAACAAAAAGAGGAAGAAGGGCCTATGACATTACGATGTTTTTTTTTTTAAATCTGAGCTCCTTGGTGTTTTTATATTAATTTATAGGCTACAGTAGTCTACCACTCTTCCCCTCGTCTGTAACTGGATGAGATTAAATGTGTGTGTGTCTGTGAGTGTGTGTGTGTGTGTGTGTGTGTGTGTGTGTGAGTGTGAGTGTGAGTGTGAGTGTGAGTGTGAGTGTGAGTGTGAGTGTGAGTGTGTGCGTGTGCGCGTGCGCGCACTGATGATAGCAGTCTGGCCAATTGTGCTCCTGAACCACGGCAAACAACAGGAAATTCAAACTCAAAAGCTCTGCTCTGAGGTAATTAGCACAATGCTAGCGGTCTGCTCTGAGGTAACTAGCACAATGCTAGCAGTCTGCTCTGAGGTAACTAGCACAATGCTAGCAGTCTGCTCTGAGGTAACTAGCACAATCTAGCTAGCAGTCTGCTCTGCGGTAACTAGCACAATGCTAGCAGTCTGCTCTGAGGTAACTAGCACAATGCTAGCAGTCTGCTCTGAGGTAACTAGCACAATGCTAGCGGTCTGCTCTGAGGTAACTAGCACAATGCTAGCAGTCTGGCAGATGGTGCTGCAGAACTATGACAAACAACAGGAAATCCACCGCATCTGCGGTTGCTATAGCTGGTTAGTGTCATCGGCGCCTTAGTCCATGTACATTTCGTCATTTAGCAGACGCTTTCATCCAAAGCGACTTACATATGTGCGACTTACAATGTATACACATTTTACATTTACACTGATGGCACACTGCACATCAGGAGCAATTAGGGGTTCAGTGCCTTGCTCAAGAACACTTCGACAGGGAATCGAACTAGCAACCTTCTGATTACTAAACGACTTCTTTACCTCCTGTACCACTGCCGCTCCCATGTGATTGTAATCATCAATGTGATTGGTGCCTGGGTGTGTGGTTAGGTCAGTGTACTGATGCTGGCTCTCACCGCGCACGATAACGTTGACAACGTTGCTGAGGTTGGACTCTCCCGCCGCCATGTTGGCCAGCAGGGTGGTTTTGCAGTGGATGCGCGCGCTGCCCGGCGTGGTCAGCTTGACGGCCACCTCCGTGCCGGGCGGCGCGCTGGTGACGGGCCGGTTGTAGTTGTCGTTTACGTACAGGTGGAATATCAGGGTGCCCTCCTCGTCCGGGGCCAAGCAGCTGACCTTCACCTCCTGACCTTCGTAGATGGCACGGGGGGTCGCCGACAGAATAGGGGTCATCAGGCCTGCAAGCATGGATGTGATTAACACATAGATGTGTGTGTGGTACTGAAGTGAGTGATTAACACATGGATGTGTGTTACTGAAGGGAGTGTTACTGAAGTGATTAACACACGGATGTGTGTGTGTTACTGAAGTGTGTGTTACTGAAGTGTGTGATTAACACATGGATGTGTGTGTGTTACTGAAGGGAGTGATTCACATGGATGTGTGTGTGTTACTGAAGTGAGTGATTCACATGGATGTGTGTTTGTTACTGAAGTGATTAACACATGGATGTGTGTGTGTTACTGAACAGAGTGATTCACATGTGTGTGTGGTACTGAAGTGTGTGATTAACACATGGATGTGTGTGTGGTACTGAAGTGATTAACACATGGATGTGTGTGTGGTACTGAAGTGATTAACACATGGATGTGTGTGTGTGTGTTACTGAAGGGAGTGATTAACACATGGATGTGTGTGTGTGTTACTGAAGTGATTAACACATGGATGTGTGTGTGTGTGTTACTGAAGGGAGTGATTAACACATGGATGTGTGTGTGTGGTACTGAAGTGAGTGATTCACATGGATGTGTGTGTGTTACTGAAGTGAGTGATTCACATGGATGTGTGTGTGTGTGTTACTGAAGGGAGTGATTCACACATGGATGTGTGTGTGTGGTACTGAAGTGAGTGATTAACACATGGATGTGTGTATATTGATAAATGATGGATAGATGGATGGACTGATAAATGGATGGATTGATGAGTACATGGGCAGATGGATCAGTTAGTGATTGAATAGACACATAGATGCATGGATACATCGATAAACAACATATATATATATATATATATATGTATAGTTGGATGTATTGATAAACAATGTATATATCTAGGTATGGACGTCTCGATAAATAATTTATATATGTATGGATGGATGTATTGATAAACAATGAATGAATGGATGGATGGACGGAACAGGCACATAGATGTGTGGGTCTATGCAGTGGATTGATGGATAGGTCTATCTTTGAAAAAAATTGAAAAGAAAGTTAGATTCTACATAGAAGAAAGTTCCTGTGGGGAACTAATCTGAGACTAATTACATTTAGTCATTTTAGCAGACGCTTTTATCCAAAGCGACGTACATACACATTTTACACTGATGGCACACCATGAGCAATTAGGGGTTCAGTGTCTTGCTCAAGGACACTTCGACAGGGAATCGAACTAGCAACCTTCTGATTACTAAACGACTTCTCTACCTCCTGTACCACTGTCGCCCCCGAGAGAGAAGAAAGATCCTGTTCGGGAACTAACCTGAGACCGTGAGCTTCTGCTCCCGGCTGCTCTTCTCCTTCTCCAGGACCCTCACGCGGCAGGTGTAGCCCCCCGAGTGGGCGGCGCGGGCGGGGGCGAAGCTGAACTCCACCTGGCCCTCGCTGCTGTTCTTGGCGTAGAGCACCTGGCCCTGGTTGAGCAGGAAGCTGAAGAGGTGGACCATCCGCTGGGGGGAACTGTGGGAACTGTGGCTGACCTGGACCTGGCACCGCAGCGTCACGTTGGTTCCTGTCTCCACCTTAGGGCCAGGAGCCAATGCCAGGGAGACCTGGTCTATGGTGAAGGCTGACACACACAGACACACACACACACACACACACACGCAGCACACACACACACACACACGCACGCATGCACGCACACACATGCACACACACACACAGACAGACACACACAGACACACGCACGCACGCACGCACGCACGCACACTCACACAAACACACACACACAGACACACACATACACACACACACACATACTCACACACACACACACACACACACACACACACACACACACACACACACACAGACAGAGACACAGACACACACACACACACACACACACACACACACACACACACACACGGAAAATCACTTGAATTTCTATGGACAGAAGATCTTGAATCCATTTAGACCACATTTGTTCTATTTTCGACACTACCTACTAATTCTCACACACACACACACGCACACACACACACGCACACCTAACACACACACGCACACGCTCACGCACATGCACACGCTCACACACACACACGCACACACACATTTAAATGATTTATTTGAATCCACCAATCATATTCTGTACAGAAAGGATTCAAACATTTCTCAGAGGTTGAATACAGCTTTGTGAATCATGGGTACAAGAAACATCTCCTACG
>NC_045174.1:23205341-23210341 GCF_900700415.2 Clupea harengus | reverse complement strand
GAGAGAGAGAGAGAGGGAGAGTGAGAGAGACAGTAAAAGAAGAGGGGACTTACTCCACCCAAGATCAAGAGCATTCTGCTGGTGACTCATACCATAACCTAGACTAAGAGAGAGACAGAGAGAGAGAGAGAGAGTGAGAGAGAGAGAGAGAGAGAGAGAGAGAGAGAGAGAGAGAGAGAGAGAGAGAGAGAGAGAGAGAGAGAGAGAGAGAGAGAGAGTAACCTAGACTAGAGGAACCATTTATGACAGGCAGCCTTCCATTGTTTGTAGTAAGAAAATCGGATCAATTATTTCATTGATATAGCATGGGAATATATAACACTAGGCACAGCAATAAAGGACACTCATATACTAACAACTCATAAAACTGCCATCATGAACCAGACTACAATGGTTGTCTAATGAGACACTAAAACTGATACTGAACTTCTCCAGAGGTGCCTCAGTAGACCAGAGTATGGGCTCAAGTTAGGCCTGAGGGTGTGTGTGTGTGTGTGTTTGTGTGTGTGAGGGCTCAAGTTAGGCCTGTGTGTGTGTGTGTGTGTGTGTGTGTGTGTATGAGGGCTCAAGTTAGGCCTGAGTGTGTGTGTGTGTGTGTGAGGGCTGAAGTTAGGCCTGAGTGTGTGTGTGTGTGAGGGCTCAAGTTAGGCCTGAGTGTGTGTGTGTGTGTGTGTGTGTGTGTGTGTGTGTATGAGGGCTCAAGTTAGGCCTGGCAGCACATGAGATAAAATGGCTTCCAAATTCATACTTAAAAAAAAGGTACCTGTATGTATGTACACAGAGTATGTACACAGAATAGGTAATAAATAATAATAATAATAATAATAATAAAACTTTATTTATATAGCAGGCACAGTACACAGAGTACGTGCACAGAGATCAGGTTTCACTAGGTTTTGTCTGTGGTAAAATGATTACTTCGCCTGGGAATGTTTTTTCTCCTGAACCTCACCGACCAAGTCGACTGCTTGATTAAGACTGACGTGCATTTAGGAAGGACAGCATGGCACTGTGCTGCACGAGCATACATACACACACACACAAACACACACACACACATGCAGACACACACACACACATGCAGACACACACACACACAGACACACACGCGCAGACACACACGTCCATATTCACATGCGCTTACACACACACGCTCATATTGACTTTTAGAATAACAAGGCATATAAAAAACACAGTCTGCACAAAAGGTGATATCCATGTTTATTACAAATATACAGCAAATGCACTTAGGCAGTTATTATTACATCAGTTATTACAATAGTTAATACAATAGCTCATCTAGGCTGTGTGTGTGTGTGTGTGTCCAGTGTTTTCAGAAGAGAACTCATCTGTGAACGCGGAGTGATCTGTATGCTGACCGAGATGAACAGAAACCCAGGCAGGCCGAGAATTGGATTCTGATTGGTCGGTTACCACCTGGAGAGGGTGGAACTGGTCTCTGATTGGTCGGTTACTACCTGGAGAGGGTGGAACTGGTCTGTGATTGGTCGGTTACTACCTGGAGAGGGTGGAACTGGTCTGTGATTGGTCGATTACTACCTGGAGAGGGTGGAACTGGTCTGTGATTGGTCGGTTACTACCTGGAGAGGGTGGAACTGGTCTCTGATTGGTCGGTTACTACCTGGAGAGGGTGGAACTGGTCTGTGATTGGTCGGTTACTACCTGGAGAGGGTGGAACTGGATTCTGATTGGTCTGTTACTACCTGGAGAGGGTGGAACTGGTCTGTGATTGGTCGGTTACTACCTGGAGAGGGTGGAACTGGTCTGTGATTGGTCGGTTACTACCTGGAGAAGGTGGAACTGGTCTGTGATTGGTTGGTTGCTACCTGGAGAGGGTGGAACTGGTCTGTGATTGGTCGGTTGCTACCTGGAGAGGGTGGAACTGTTCTGTGATTGGTCGGTTACTACCTGGAGAGGGTGGAACTGGTCTGTGATTGGTCGATTACTACCTGGAGAGGGTGGAACTGGTCTGTGATTGTCTAGAGGTGGCGGTGGCAGAACTGAGCTGAGAGAAGCCGCTGTGACTAGACTCCAGACTGGACATGGAACCCCTGGGAGGGAGAGAGAGAGAGAGGGAGAGAGAGAGAGAGGGGGAGAGAGAAAGAGAGAGAGATAGAAAGAGAGAGAGAGAGAGAGAGAGAGAGGATGAACATTTGATAGACAGCTTTGAACATTTTAGTCAGTCCTGTGTAGTCTTATGTAGTGTTATGCCAGTGCTGTGTAGTGTTATGTCAGTGCTGTGTAGTGTTATGTCAGTAGTGCTGTGTAGTCTTATGTCAGTGCTGTGTAGTGTTATGTCAGTGCTGTGTGGTCTTATGTCAGTCTTATGTCAGTCTTATGTCAGTGCTGTGTAGTCTTATGTCAGTGCTGTGTAGTGTTATGTCAGTGCTGTGTGGTCTTATGTCAGTCTTATGTCAGTGCTGTGTATTGTTATGTCAGTGCTGTGTAGTGTTATGTCAGTGCCGTGTAGTCTTATGTCAGTGCTATGTAGGGTTATGTCAGTGCTGTGTAGTCTTATGTCAGTGCTGTGTAGTGCTATGTCAGTCTTATGTCAGTGCTGTGTAGGGTTATGTCAGGCTGAAGCAGTGCTGTGTAGTGTTATGTAGTGTTGTGTCGTGTTATGTAGTCTTATGTCAGTGCTGTGTAGTGTTATGTAGTCTTATGTCAGTGCTGTGTAGTGTTATGTCAGTGCTGTGTAGTGTTATGTCAGTGCTGTGTAGTGTTGTGTAGTGTTATGTCAGTGCTGTGTAGTGTTATGTAGTCTTATGTCAGTGCTGTGTAGTGTTATGTCAGTGCTGTGTAGTGTTATGTCAGTGCTGTGTAGTGTTGTGTAGTGTTATGTCAGTGCTGTGTAGTGTTATGTAGTGTTATGTCAGTGCTGTGTAGTGTTATGTCAGTGCTGTGTAGTGTTATGTCAGTGCTGTGTAGTGTTGTGTAGTGTTATGTCAGTGATGTGTAGTGTTATGTCAGTGCTGTGTTGTGTTATGTAGTGTTATGTCAGTGCTATGTAGTGTTATGTCAGTCTTATGTCAGTCTTATGTCAGTCTGAAGCAGTGCTGTGTCAGTCTTATGTCAGTGCTGTGTGGTCTTATGTCAGTGCTGTGTAGTGTTATGTCAGTGCTGTGTAGTGCTGTGTCAGTCTTATGTCAGTGCTGTGTCGTGTTATGTCAGTGCTGTGTCGTGTTATGTCAGTCTTATGTAGTGTTATGTCGTGTGACTGACTGACCTGAAGTCCTGGGACTGCAGCACCTCGGTGTAGTAGAGGATCCTGCAGCGGTGTGGCGCCCCCTGGAGGGAGGCGAGCATATCGTCGACACGCGCCAGACTGGAGCCCGAGCACGCCGCCGCCCCCCCCGCACCCCCAGCGCCATGGAAACGCCACTGAAGGATGTAGAACCCAGGCCAGCGCGTCACATGAGATCCCTGAGAACGGAACATCACGGAACATCACGGACAGCACACACACACACACACATACACACACACACACACACAGTTTCCTGAGAACGGAACATCACGGAACATCACGGAACATCACGGACAGCACACACACACACACACACACACACACAGATCCCTGAGCACGGAACATCACGGAACATCACGGAGTCATTTAGAATACAAGAGTGCAGTATACCAAACTCACCATGGACATATGCTGTGCTCTCTATCACACAAACACACACAGACACACACACAGACACCAGTGTTTCCCCTACCATTATATTAGGGGGGCGCCCCGCCCCCCCAACGGCACCCCCCGCCCCCCCTGGAAGGTCAAGTTCATTTTGTTCAATTTTATTTTCTAAAAAGCGCCAGATCACAACGGAAGTCATTTAAGGTTACCTTTCCTATAGAACATGTCTATAGCTTGTTCTTTTATTAAACAACATAAATAGCCTTATGTTATTTATCTTATTTACACGACGGCATGTCATTTTTGTCTCTACATGGTCATGCGTTTACAATTCTCCTCTGCTCTCTGTATCGCGCACGGCGCACAAACACACAGACACGTGCGCGCGCACACACAGGTGATGAGCACACTCCCACCAGCGGACAGAATTGGGCTTAAGAATCAGTGCACAGCTACGGACACTTTTAAGCTTTTAAGAACACATTTCCAGGCGTTCATCTTTTCTTAGGTTGGTCTTTCGAAGTCCGTAAGAAGACACTTAAGAAAATGTTCGAGAATGAGGCCCAATGAGAATGGCTACACGAGACGTGGAAGCAGAACGTATGCCCAGGTCCGCACCGAAAATTCAAAAATAGATCTGGCTTGCATTTTTATCATTTTCCGCGAGTTGTGCGTGGCCCTTTTTACATAGAGTCTGGTACACGAAATGTAACATGAAATGTAATGACAATTATTTATTTTGCTGTGAATAATGAAGGAAGCAATAAATCCGATTATTTTCCAAACCCTCGAGAGCTGTTGCCATGGAGAGTTAACGTTACTTTCTGTTTGAAGATGAGGTAGCAGCTAGTGTTGAAGAATGGATGACTTGAAATTTGACGACTTTAAATTAATATATGAAATTGAACAACATCAACACCTTTACGGATAAAATAAATAAACAAGGATAGCAAAACAGATTGATAAGCATAGAATGAGAACGGCAGAAACGCAGGCAGGACGTCAGATGACGAGACAGATCACAGTGACACCGGCTGTTTTTTTTTCGTCATATGTGAAGGCTGAGACATTCATAACAATTTATTCAGTCTTACTGATGGTCCTTTTGTAATGTCAACAGGTGCACTTCGTTGTGGACAGTACATTTTTGAGATCGTCAAATACACACCTAACAACCAATTTAGTGGAATTATTTTGTTTATTTTTTAGATTTAGAAATAAAATAGTCTCGAGTAGCACAGGAATCCCGCCTGTTTGAGACTGTGGTGGCAAGTGCAAGGCTCTGTTTGGTCGTGAGTGAGTGAGCCTCTCGAGCGTGCAGACAGACAGTGATAACGTCTAG
>NC_045174.1:23187841-23190341 GCF_900700415.2 Clupea harengus | reverse complement strand
GAACAGGAGGAAGAGAGAGAGAACAGGAGGGAGAGAGAGAGAACAGGAGGAAGAGAGAGAGAACAGGAGGAAGAGAGAGAGAACAGGAGGGAGAGGGAGAGAACAGGAGGGAGAGAGAGAGAACAGGAGGAAGAGAGAGAGAACAGGAGGAAGAGAGAGAGAACAGGAGGGAGAGAGAGAGAACAGGAGGAAGAGAGAGAGAGAGAGAGAACAGGAGGAAGAGGGTAAGAACAGGAGGAAGAGAGAGAGAACAGGAGGAAGAGAGAGAGAACAGGAGGAAGAGAGAGAGGAGGAAGAGGGAGAGAACAGGAGGAAGAGACAGAGAGAGGAGGAAGAGGGAGAGAACAGGAGGAAGAGAGAGAGAACAGGAGGAAGAAGGAGAACAGGAGGAAGAGAGAGAGAACAGGAGGAAGAGAGAGAGAACAGGAGGAAGAAGGAGAACAGGAGGAAGAGAGAGAGAACAGGAGGAAGAGAGAGAGAGAGAACAGGAGGAAGAGGGAGAGAACAGGAGGAAGAGAGAGAGACAGGAGGACGAGGGAGAGAACCAGAGGAAGAGGGTGAGACACACAGATTCAGCTTGTTTCAGATACAGATGATGAAGTGATGACATTGATGAAAGCCCACTTGATAAACGAACCACATAATCATCAACAAACACAAACAAACTAAATCGGCACGCCTCACAATGCTGGTAGTGTGATTGATGCTAATGTTAGATGCTGATGCTAGATGCTAATGCTAGATACTGATGCTGATGCTAATGCTAGATGCTAATGCTAATGCTAGATACTTATGCTAGATGCTAATGCTAGCCTTAGTCTGGGCTCTTACTCTCCTGATGCGAGATACTGAAGCTAGATACTGACGCTAGATGCTGATGCTAGATGCTGATGCTAGATGCTAATGCTAGATGCTGATGTTAGATGCTAATGCTAGATGCTGATGCTAGATACTGATGCTAGATACTGATGTTAGATGCTGATGCTAGATACTGATGCTAGATGCTAATGCTAGATGCTGATGCTAGATGCTGATGCTAGATGCTAATGCTAGATACTGATGCTCGATACTGATGCTACATGCTAATGCTAGATGCTGATGCTAATGCTAGATGCTAGATACTAGATACTGATGCTAATGCTAGGTACTGATGCTAGATACTGATGTTAGATACTGACGCTAGATGCTAATGCTAGATGCTAATGCTAGGTACTGATGCTAGCCACTGGCGAAGAAAGCCCAGCGGCGCCTCTACTTCCTCCGCAAGCTCAAGCGAGTGAAAGCTCCCATACCCATCCTGAACGCATTCTACCGGGGCACCATTGAAAGCATCCTGTCCAGCTGCATCACTGTGTGGGGCAGTAGCTGTACTGCACACAGCAGGAAAGCACTGCAACGCATAGTGAACACAGCTGGTAAGATCATTGGTGCCCCACTCCCACTCCCTTCCCTGCAAGACATTTACACCACCCGCCTCACCCGGAAAGCTACCTCGATTGCGAGTGACACCAGCCACCCCGCACACAGTCTGTTCAGCCTCCTACCCTCTGGAAGAAGGTATAGGAGCCTCCGTTGCCGCACCACCAGACTCAGAAATAGCTTTATACACCAAGCTGTCAGGAAGCTAAATTCTCTCCCCTCACTCCCCCAGCCATATCCGTCAGTCTGATAGGAGGCTGAAATCCTCCCCCCCCCCCCCCACAATAACTCAGGACTCTGCAACAAAACTGTCCCTTGCACTTTTATCACTTTACCACTTACTATTATCACTTTACCACTTACTGTTATACTTGCACTGCCAATGTGTTACATACATCTCACAGGATGTCTTTTGCTGCCTTTTTTTGCACTACCTGTCACTTTAAAGTAAACATGCTGCTGTACATGTATCTGTATGTGTATAACTATATGTATATGTATATCTATATGTCTTGTCTTATCTGTTGTTGTGCGTGTGCACTTATATGTTTCACCGTGGGAGAGTGGGAAACGTTTTTTTCGATTCCTTTGTATGTCTTAACATGCAAAGTAATTGACAATAAAGCTACTTTGACTTTGACTTTTGACTTGACTAGCCTTAGTCTCTTACTTTGCTGATGCTGCTGGCGTACTGCTTCATGGCGATCTTCTCAGCTGTGCTCTCGAAGCCAAAGAAGGACTTCATGTCCAGACTGGCCGACTGCTCAAAACACGTCCACTCCTCATTCTCTGGGTGGACCTGATACACACACACACACACACACACACACACACACACACACACACACACACACACACACACACACAGACACAGACACAGACACACACACACACACACACACACACACAGTTTCTAGTGTCAAACTACCTCCAATGACAGAATGAGATCTGTGCATGTGTGTGCATGTGCGTGTGCATGTGTGCGTGCGCATGTGTGTGTTGGAAATTCTCTTTATTTGGAATAACCCCTTGAGATGTGTGTACCGTATAACTGCAGTGCTCCGTCACTAGCACTCTGCTG
>NC_045174.1:23165060-23184841 GCF_900700415.2 Clupea harengus | reverse complement strand
CTGCTTTTAAAAAGACATGTTATTATTATTATTATTATTATTATTATTATTATTATTATTATTATTATTATGCAGTTATTAGACCAGTCAGTCAGTGTCTACTCCAGACATGAGACTTACAGCTACCTGGGAGGTTGTTGTTGTTTTGTTAATAATAACAACAATACTATGACTACTGCACCAATAACAATGTTAATGCTAGTTGAAGAGGAGTTTTAGAGTTTAGGGTGTCTGGCAAAGTGGTCTCGTGCACATCGCCAGCAGCGTTTCTGCTCTTTGATCCAGCTTGCTCTCTGCTCATTGGGGAGCATTTACTGACATGATGTTCAGTGGATTGACAATACACACATACTGGATGGCAGACTCAGACTCACCCGGGTCATACAGGTTGGATAAGGCCATTTTCAGCATCATATACTGGCTTTCATCCTCTCTGGTGAGATCAGGGAATGAGGGACCTTCTACCCATCTGTAGGACTGCAGTCGGGCCGCAGGGGGAGCTAGAGGGCTTTAATGGGCAGCATAGGTCAGGTGGTGGTGATGCGCATTGAGGGGCTGATACACAGGCTGGGCAGACTGGGCAGACTGGGTCATGGCACTAGGCGAGGCTTGATGAGGCAGTGTATGGGCTGGACGCAGAGAGTGATGTGGGGCTGGGACTTGTGAGATGGCAGGGAACTGATTATGGGCAGAAGGATGTGAGGTATGCCAGGACTGAACCTGGGAGGTGAGGCAGGGGACTTCTGTTCTCTGCGGGCAGTTCTGCATCCTCTGGCTCATCCTCATCCATAGACTCCCGAGGTGGCTGCAAGGGTTCATCCTCTTCCTCAGATTCACACTGGGGTTGGGGTTCATAATGGGGACCAGCACCAAAGATGTCTGCAGAGTAGAGGGGCTGTTGCTCCTGTGCTGCTGCGGGCGCTTGTGGCCGTTGGCCATACTGCGGGATGAACTCATCATAGCGAGCAGGAAGCTGGGTTTGCCGGCGTGGGCGCTCAGGTTGAAGTAGCGAAGGCAATGAATGACTGGACTCCATTGGTCATCAGCACTCCGGCTCAAAGGACCATGAAAAGGAGTTTTAGAGTTTTGGGTGGCTGGCTTGAGAACACACTGTCCAGTCAGGATTCACAGTTCACAAGGGTAATTTATTAGAGTTCCAGTGAGGATATGAGTAGGACTGTATGGATGTGTGTGTGTGTGTGTGTGTGTGTGTGTACAAGCATGTGTGTGGTTCCTAGGAGGAAAGGAGAAATGAAATACAATCAGCTCCAAACAATGCCATAATACAAACAATGCCACAGCATTCAAAATGCACTCAAGTTACACTACATAAGTCAATAAATCATTCCATGTGCCACATAATAATAACTCTAGCTGTACATCATTAAGCACAACATAAGGTCTCAGCCTTCACAGCCAATACATGAGCAGATAAACTTAGGAGCATTCACAATTAAGGCAACAAGGTTAAGGTAATAAACAATTCACTGGCACATTTCAGTTCATTTTTATCTCTAAACTAAATCAGGATCAGTCTATTGAAGTACAAGCAACAATTCACTTACATGGCTCAGATAACGCACACAGGAGGAGCACATGCAGCAGCATCCAGATTCTCAGTGTCTCTGAGTGAAAGGAAGGGGCTGTGGGCACAGGTGTGGCTAACAGAGGAGGCTCTTCCATTGAGGAAACGGAGGAAGGACCTCCCCAAACTTTTTGAGAATTTATTCTTTTAATTGAACTGACTAAACTCCTTTAAAAATGCAGTTTGATATCTATTTAATACTATGCACATCACAATTCGTTTCCCTGAGTTAAAATAACATTAGCACCCCCTATCGTAACCAGAAATGATTGCACGGAGTGCCGTCCTCCCTTTTGCCCCTGTTGAGATCAATGTATTCGGTCTCTGATACTGGCGGCTCGTGGGGCTCATTCACTTACATTACCCAGGGGAGGAAAGTCCTCCCTAGCGTCTGAGTCTGCGCCAACATCGCCAACATCGCTTAACCAATAAACAACGGATTTGGCGTTGGAGGGAGGGGATTACACGAAAGAAGTTACCCGGCTCGACTCTGCTGTAGGATATTGATAGAACTTCAACCTTGGATTGTTGATTATTGGCCGCGATCCATATTTATTACCTTCAACTTTATTTTGTCCCTTAAAGCCTGCCCCAACTGTCTTTTCCCAACGTATACATTTATCTTGTACACAATCCATCCCCATACACCGGAGATAGCCTAAGGGCTTTCAAGATTACAGATGCATATCAATATGCAGTTGCAGGATGGGTGAACTACACCAAGATATGGCATCTGGAGACAAAAAAATATGTATGTCATCACAGGACATCTTAGTAATTCAAACAGCCATTATCAACCGATTTATTTTAGTTGTGGTTAAGAGTGCCAATGTGGGCTAGCTAGGTGTAGCTAAAGCCTTTAGTGAAGAGCTAAACAGCTCGCTAACTATTAGCACTGTAGCTTGCTCAGGAGAGTTAAGCTCTGATAAGACACAGCAATTATTCACGATTGTATCAACGTGCTGCATTTCACATAACATGTCAGTCATTCCCAGGCTCAGAACACAAAATCAACATGTCCGTGGATAGTGGTGCAGGAAGATACAAAGTGTTGACTGCACAATCTGAAGTTAGATGTTGGCTGCCGGTTGTCTCTTCTAATTTGCAGCCAACCATTTATTCCGCCGATCTAAATCTTTTGGTATACAATTAAATTGTTTCTTTGGGTAATTTTCGCGACTATTGTCGCATCTATCAGCACAACATAAGCAGGGAATTTTAACTTTCTGTGGGTTGTGACCGACTATTGTCTGTGTTGTGACCGACGCTCCGCTAGACTTTCGGACACAAAGATGGCGGCGCTTAAACGCAGTGACGTCACATGGTATCCATGAATTGATGCAACTGCCTATCTAGGCATGCAAGAATTGTTCTTGTTCAGCTGACATTCTGAATGGAAATTGTTAATGAATGTTTCAGAACGCGATGTGTTTCGTATCTATTCTAATTAGCCTACGTTGTCACTTGGGCATTGGCCTCATATTAGGCTACTTAGTGAATGATTCAGAGCATGATGGATTTTAAGTGGCATCACTTTTGGTCTTGTGTCTTAATTTTTCTTAAAACAATTGCAGCTGAAAATAAAATTAGTCAAATAATAACCAATAGCTTCAGTAATTGAGGGGGGAAATAGGCCCAGAATTTTGTATTTAGTTTTTCAAATCAAGAGTAGGCCTGATTTGACTAATTGGCTTTGCATCCTTTCCTTCTGGCCTTGTCTAGTCCAGACATGCTGTCCACCAGCTTTCAAAGTACAATGGTGCCACACTGGTGGCTTTGTATCAATTTTATCCCTGCCTGCTATTTTGTACTGTAGTTCACAAAAACACCCTGAAACAACTTGTATCTCACATACTTATGCCACCAACAGAATAAGCAACCAAGCGCGCAGTCCTTCCTCCCTCACTTTAAAAACCACCAGCCGCCACTGGTGGCTAATAAGGTTGGTGGCAGGGTGTGGCCTAATAGGCAGGTGATCAGGGCTAATTGGAGCTGAGTGAAACAGAATGAGGAAATGAACAGGCTGGGAAAGGGGCGTGGCAGTGAGTCTGTGAGGGAAGCAGGGAAACTGAAAATCTTCCAAACACTAATATCATTACTTGTGAATCAACTGTGTTAGCTTACATGACATTTTGTTTGGGTCTGTCAGTTCTCACACATCACTTGGTGATTCTGGCCTCCAATGACCTCCAGTCTACGTAGCCATTACTTTCCTCTGTCTGACCGTGTGTGTTTGTATATATAAGCATCCGTGTGTGTGTGTGTGTGTGTGTGTTTGTGTATATAAGCATCCGTGTGTGTGTGTGTGTGTTGGGGATAAAATGGAGGGAGGATCTGGTGAACGTAGTCTTCCCTTTCCCTCAACTGATGGACCAATAGGTTTCCTCCTGAAGAGAACACCTTGACCTGTACAGAGGGAGAACCTTCTCATTAGTTTGTATCTTTGTGGTTATGCTGGTTTATCTGTGTTCAAGCTGGTGTGTGTGTGTGTGTGTGTGTGTGTGTGTGTGTGTGTGTGTGTGTGTGTGTGTGTGTGTGTGTCTTAAAGGGAGGATTACCACAGTGAAGATCTACAGAAGAGCTGTGATGCCTGTACTGAAGTTCCTGACTCCAGCCACTGGGTTCTGGTGGAGCCTGACGTCTCCACAGTGAAGAGTGTTTCAACCTACAGCCTGAGCTCTCCTGCAGGGAGGTATGAGTGCTCAGAGTCTGGTCTGCGCTGGTCGTGTGCTGGTCAAGTCACCCTGCAGTACTGCTTCACAGACTGGCATCTCTTGGCTGGAGAGCTGCCTCACATGCAGTACAGACCAGCTGGCCCTTCGATGGACATCAAGCTCATCTCAGGAGAGCTGCAGGAGATTGACCTGCCACATTTCCTCTGTTTGGGAGGTAGTCAGTCTTTTCTGAAGGATGCTGTGATGGTTCTGCATAAGCAGGACAGTGGAGTGTGTTTGGAGAAGTGTGAGCTGAGTCGCTTCCATGCCAGGCTGGTGAACCCCTCCTTTTCTATTCTTGGACTTTTCTACTCTTTGATATCGCTCCTGCTCCCTGGGAAGGAGGTGAAGATCCATGCTGATGTTCAGGTCTATCGGTGCAGCACCTCCCTCCACACCTTCCGCATCTACCTCCTGCCAGAGGATGCCCATCTCAAAAAGTTATTGACAGACCAAGAGGAAGGCTCCCAAGGCTTCAGTCTCCTTCAGCCCAAGCCTGTGAGACCTCTTCAGATGAATGAGTTATATGGTTTACACACAACTCCAGAATCCACCTACATGTATCCAGTAGAGGTAGAGCTCAGAGTCAGCAAAACTGCTCCGAACTTCTTCAAGGTTCGCAGAAGTGAGGCTGGTGACTTTAAAATGAAGCTGCTCAGCTCTGCAGACCATCAGACAGTTTGGGAAGCAGAGATCTTGAAAGCCGATTGCTCCCCGACCAATCCCCACCAGAGCAGTGACAACCTATCAGCTGCTGATTTCCTCAGAAGGCACCAGGCAGATCTTGTTCAGAAGGTGAAGAACGTGAACCAGTTAGCAGATAAGCTGCTCTCACAAGGCCTCATCAACACTGAAAATCTTTCAAAAATCAGCGCAGAACGCACTGAAGAGGACAAGATGAGATGTGTGTTTAAGGTCCTGGAGTCATGTGGGGATAGAGGGAAGCGCGTGTTCATCACAAACCTTCAAGAGCAACACCCTGAGCTGCTGGAGGAGTTGGGCATGCCTCCTGGATGGCAATATTAAAACCTCATTTAGCTATTTTCATTTGTAATTCTGTAACTTCATCTGTACTCATGCTCAGAAGGCCAGTGAGTCAAACGGTTGCAACATGGAAGGCAACAATGCACTATAACGCTTGCTAGCACATTTTCCAGCTCATAGTCCAAAGCCTTGCCCTGCTAACACCACCACCATAGTTAAAACACCAACAACAGCACTGTTGTCTAGCAATCTAACTACTGATAAAGCATACAAAAACCTTACAAACACCAAGAACAGCACAGTTGGCGCTGATAAAAGGTTTGCTTGCATGCTAACTCATGTCTTTGGGCAATATAAGATCTATAATATCAGCCCCCTCTATTGACTCCTTCAAGTCCAGGCTCAAAACCTACTTTTATTCTTTAGCATTTGGATCCTCCTGATAATTTGATAATTTGCTTTCTGTATATAAAGATGCTTAGTTGAGTGTTTTGCTTCTGTTTTTCTATTTGATTTCATATGTTATTGTGTTCCTTTTGTTTTGTTTCTGTTTTCTATTTGTTTTGATATTTTATTGTGATTTAATTGTACAGCACTTTGGTCAACGTGAGTTGTTTTTCAATGTGCTTTGAACATACATTTGACTTGACTTGACTTTGACTTGAATATTGTTGGCGATAATATCGCTGTGAAAGCTTGTTTTTTTTTTTACATTTCCGCGGGGTGGTCCAAAGCTTTGCCTTGTCAACAACACCACCATAGTTAGAATTGAAAAAAAGTTTGCCAACTGATGCACTGTGGTGGAAATGTTACCAATGTCATGCTATGAAACTTTTCTTATAGGTTCGTTGGCTTACATTTTCTGACACAGCGGAAAACTACAGAGCGAATAGCTGGGGAAAGTGCACACGACAAGTGTCCCTATACCCTTGGGTCATAAATAATTCCTACCATTACCCTAACCTGGGTTCATCCTCTCCCACGCCTTGCGCTGGATAGCCTGTGGAATGCGATAGCTGGGTGTTTTTCTTCATCAAAGAATCAAATCAGATGTCTGCACTGCACAGTTGATCTGGCCAGCAGGGGGCAGCATCAAAAGAGCTAAAGGAAGTTACAGCCATGTCTGAAGTCCCTTATGTTGTCATAGAGACCATGCTCTATGTAACTTTACTTAAAGCAGCACTCAGGAGTTTTGGTTGAAAACTAGCAATCTAACTCCTGAAAAGGCATTAGAAACCTTACAAACACCAACAACAGCACAGTTGTCACTGATAAAAAGCTTTTTCCCCCATTCTTGTGGTGTGGTCCAATCCGGACCACAGAACTGCTTTGTTTAAAGCCTAGAAAGCTAGTTGGAACGACAGGTGTGTTTATCTGTCCTTCACATGACTATATTCCATGAAAGTGTTATATATAAATGTGTTGCTTACAAAACCTTGCCTCAGAAAGTGTCAAATTGTTGCCTACTGTCTCATTAAGAATAAGTAATGATGGCTCTTGCCTTCAGTCAGTGATGAAAAACTATGACTCAGCCTGGTACAACCAAATAGAAAAAGTATACTTTTCACATGTTTTGTCTATTTTTATACTGTTGAATTGCATTTTGTGTTTTGTGCAAATTGTGTTTTCTGTTTTTCATAATGTTGTTATTGATACATTTGATGGCTACATTTGGTGTTTATGATATATCATAGGGGAAGATATTAGGGAAGTTAATGATGTTTGGATTTGCAATAAATAGCAATGCTTGAAATATGGAAGTGGAATCAAAATATGAAATATTTTGCCTTATTGTTTTCTGTGGAAAAGGCACACTAGAGTATGCCTACTTGAAACACCAAAAGTGTCAGTGGTTGAAAATCATACTCAAAGACCTAGGGAGATGTCTACAATCTGTTTATATTTTGATTATTATGATACTTATGATCTTTCATTAAAATATATTTGTTGAATCCTGAAATGTATATGTATTCATCTTTTCTAATAATAATTGGGATGATAAAGATTGTTATTACTGTGATAGATGTTTTTCATTATAATGGGTTATCATTATACTGTTGTGCACATAAACTAATTTAGTTAAAGTGTTACATTCACTGTTTATGTTAATTTAGCTGATATTACATTAGTCCACTGTGGCTATATGGTACACTAACGTAGCACCAATATTTGGAGACTTTGACTGACGGATATGGCAACGTGACAGATAAAGTTCACTTTTTTACTAGTTAAACTACTTGAGCAACATTAAAATAAATAGATTACTATGTAAATTACTTTGGATAAAAAGTGCCTGCTAAATAGGCAACTAAAGCTTTTAACTTATACGACGTTGAATGGATGAATTCTGTGATTACCGCTGCAACATTATGTAAAATTGTATTTATTGTTACACTAGGTCTCGTGCTCGTGGCCTGATTGTTCTCTCCTTTGTACGTCGCTTTCAGGATAAAAGTGTCTAATGTAAATGTAAACATGACGGACTACTTCCACTTTCGTTGAGCGCAACGGGGCAGTGGAGGGTTCGCCTGAGGCAGGTCGCCCCCTGCTGGTGAAATGGTACAAATTATTATTCTGGCTGAAATGCATTCTACAGACTCTCTTCTGGAGAAGTGGGACGTGTTTTAAACAACAATTCAGTTTGTTTCCGCTCATTGAATAGTTTCATGAATTTTAAATATTTAGAAAGGGACCAGAAACACAAAGACGAGGATTTGCAAACATTTACATGTTTTACAAATGTCTGTCATAGTGTGATGGAAGACCCTGTGAAACATCAGTGTCCATTTAGACACACAGTTCTATGACAAAACGCACTTGATTGTGCTGGCAAAGATAGCAAGGTTAAAAATCTGATCAGGTGACTGAAGGCCGAATAGTATCTTATGATAAAACATGATAATGGTGAAGTAAACCCTTAGTTATAGATTTGTTGGCATTATCCAAATATTAACTATAGTATTATACATACATTAATAGAAACTCTCCACATGAAAATTATCCTTTTGCAGATTGACATGATTAATAAATACTGGAAAAAGTTGGCAAAATAAAATTGTCCTCATTCCTCTCCAATATCTGTGATGGAGATAATTACCAAACACGGTTAATGACTTAAGAATATGACAATCAAGTGCCTTGTATTATTAATTACCTTACATGAATCATGTACTTATGTAAGCAGGAACATGGCTTTTCTGTGTTCCTGTGTATATGTGTAACTTTGATTAACTGGCGCCACTTGGAAGATACAAGCCCTGGGAAGATACAAGAAGCTCAGTCGAGAACTTTATTTTGACTGTGATGTTAAACATGTATGGCGTCAGCATTAGATCATTCTTAAGTATATAAACCTTGTGGTTTGTGAGTGAAATTGCTTCACTTTCATCCTTGTGCTGGGAGTGAGCCCGATTGCAATTGTAATTGAATAAATATAGTCCTGAAATAACTTGAGAGTGAATTTTCACCTAACATATTTGGGGGCTCGTGACCGGGATTCCAACAACCCCATCGGCTCTCTCCGCTGGGCTAATCATCAGGACCTGAAACCGTGCACGGGGGAGACAACATCTCCTTTTCTAAAGTCCTCCAACTTGAATTAAAAGGAGGCCAGGGTCTGCCAGCGAGGAGAGCCGAGGGTGAAGGAACATAATTGGACTAGGGGATTGGACTCGGAGCTGTACGTGAGTGTATGGTTCTTTGTGTATATACTGGGAGAGCTATCTGAGCTGTACGTGATGATATGGTTCTTTGTGTTTATACTGGGAGAGCTATCTATCTCCGCTCCTCTGGTAGGCCTCTGGAGGGCAAACATAGCCAGGGGTTAGAGACTAACTTTTGGAGAGTTACAAACCTTCTTGTGTGAATTTGGACACTTTATTTAGCTATAGTTACAAACCTTCTTGTGTGAATTTGGACCCTTTTATTTAATTAACTAAAGTTAGAGACGCTCCTGTGTGTGTTTTTCTGTAGGAGTTAGAGACTAAACTATTTCCTCCTGAAAGAATAGATATATTCCTGCTCCTGTGTGTGTTTTATGTGGAGTTAGAGACTAACTTTTGGAGAGTTACAAACCTTCTTGTGTGAATTTGGACTATTTTATTTAATTAACTAAAGTTAGAGACGCTCCTGTGTGTGTTTTTATGTGGGGTTGAGACTAACTTTTGGAGAACATTTTCCTGACATTTTTTTCGAGAGTTAGAGATACTCCTGTGTGTCAAGGTATAGTCCAGTCTCCTTAAGAGACAAAACATAAACGTAGAGAAACTCAAATTTTAACAATAATTAAAAAAAATGGGAAACAAGGGATCTAAAATGTATGATGTACACTACCGTTCAAAAGTTTGGGGTCATTTTTCAAAGAAAAGCACTGTTTTTTCAATGAAGATAACATTAAATGAATCAGAAATACACTCTATACATTGTTAATGTGGTAAATGACTATTCTAGGTGGAAACGTCTGGTTTTTAATGAAATATCTACATAGGTGTATAGAGGCCCATTTCCAGCAACTATCACTCCAGTGTTCTAATGGTACATTGTGTTTGCTAATCGCCTTAGAAGACTACTGGATGATTAGAAAACCCTTGAAAACCCTTGTGCAATTATGTTAGCACAGCTGAAATATGTTTTGCTGGTTAGAGAAGCTAGTTGAGTATCTGGAGCATCACATATGTGGGTTCAATTATACTCTCAAAATGGCCAGAAAAAGAGAACTTTCATGTGAAACTCGCCAGTCTATTCTTGTTCTTAGAAATGAAGGCTATTCCATGCGAAAAATGGCGAAGAAACTGAAAATGTCCTACAACGGTGTGTACTACTCCCTTCAGAGAACAGCACAAACGGGCTCTAACAGAGTAGAAAGAGAAGTGGGAGGCCCTGGTGCACAACTCAGCAAGAAGACAAGTATATTAGAGTCTCTAGTTTGAGAAATAGACGCCTCACAGGTCCTCAACTGGCAGCTTCTTTAGATGGTACCCGCAAAACGCCAGTGTCAACGTCTACAGTGAAGAGGCGACTCTGGGATGCTGGCCTGATGAGTGGCAAAGAAAAAGCCATATCTGAGACTGGCCAATAAAAAGAAAATATTGATATGGGCAAAAGAACACAGACATTGGACAGAGGAAGATTGGAAAAAAGTGTTATGGACAGACGAATCATAGTTTGAGGTGTTTGGATCACACAGAAGAACATTTGTGAGACGCAGAATAGGTGAAAAGATACTGGAAGAGTGCCTGACGCCATCTGTCAAGCATGGTGGAGGTAATGTGATGGTCTGGGGCTGCTTTGGTGCTGGTGAAGTGGGAGATTTGTACAAGGTAAAAGGGATTTTAAATAAGGAAGGCTATCACTCCATTTTGCAACACCATGCCATATCCTGTGTACAGCGCTTGATTGAAGCCAATTTCCTCCTACAACAGGACAATGACCCAAAGCACACCTCCAAATTATGCAAGAAATATTTAGGGAAGAAGCAGGCAGCTGGTATGCTGTCTGTAATGGAGTGGCCAGCGCAGTCACCAGATTTCAACCCCATTGAGCTGTTGTGGGAGCAGCTTGACCGTATGGTACGCAAGAAGTGCACATCAAGCCAATCCAACTTGTGGGAGGTGCTTCAGGAAGCGTGGGGTGAAATTTCTACAGATTACCTCAACAAATTAACAGCTAGAATGCCAAAGGTCTGCAATGCTGTAATTGCTGCAAATGGAGCATTCTTTGACGAAAGCAAAGTTTGAAGAACAAAATTAATATTTCAAATAGAAATCATTATTTCTAACCTTGTCAATGTCTTGACTATATTTTCTATTCATTTTGCAACTCATTTGATAAATAAAAGTGTGAGTTTTCATGGAAAACACGAAATTATCTGGGTGACCCCAAACTTTTGAACGGTAGTGTATCTCAGTTAGAGGGGTATAGTCTGTTACAAATAGATATATTCCTGAGGGAGACGAATTAGAAGAGCTATCTCAAGTCTCCTTAAGAGATAAAGAAAAAGAAAAAAGAGTTAGAGATACTTATTTTTATGTGGGGTTGAGACGAACTTTTTACAATGGGTAAAACACAGATAATTATTGTCATAATTTATATAATTAAAGAACTGATCTCGCATTACTGAGGTGCCTTGACCCGGAACCAGTAAGGGACTGATCACCCCAGGGAAATTCCCTGGCCTCAACCTCCTCAAAAAACGAGTGAGACGGGGGACCTCTGGTCGGGCTCGGGTTGACTCAGCATTGCGATCTCAAGAACAAACTATGAGAGTCTGAAAATAGAAACATAACTAACCCTAGTGTGGAGATCAGACAAAGGTAATACATAAAGAATAAATTAAACAATGGTGTGTCAAAGAAGTGGTGTCCAAAAATATTATTATGTATAGAATATACACTGTTTAGACCCAAAAAGATTTACAGTAAAGAGAAATTTAAGCCTGTCACACTAACTACATTAACCTAGACTGATGCATTGGACTAAGATAGGCTGGGTGGGGGCTGAGTGCTAACTCAAAAGTATCTGCTGTTCCTCCAGGTAAGAAGAACTGTAAACAACATACAGTTGTTTCGCGTTGTTAAGATTTTAAGCAGAAACAAGGCCACAAAGTTAGCAGCTGTGGTCCACTAAAGTAAAGGTATCTTTAAAAAAAAGCACCTCAGCCACAGACAAAGACATAAATTATGTATTTTCTGGGAATGACTAAATTCTGTAGATAATGGATTCCTAACTACGCGTTAGAAACACAAATGTTGCAGAGTTTTCTTTATTCTCAGCCCATGTCAGCTGGAGAAAGCAGGCATTTGAACAGATAAAACAACTGTTGGTCAGTTCTGCGGTCTTAGCACATCCATGACACGATAAGCCATTTGTACAAGACGGTTAAAAAGGTTACATGACATCTATGTTAATGCATGCAAGTTAAGACCAGTGGCATACTTTTCCACACGGCTAGATCCAGTAGCCCAAGCAATATCTGAATGTTTACAAGCAGTAGTGCCTGCAGCCTTGGCGGTGCAGGCCTCTGCTCCTATTGTACTATACAGCCCACTTACCGTACACTGAAAGTTCCACATGCTTACATGTCACCAGCCAGTCAATTATCTTGCATTACTGTTTTGCTCTCACAGCCTCATATCACTATTGAGCGCTGCGTCACATTTAACCCAGCTACACTTTTACTTACGGCAGAGGATGGTAATCCACATGATTGTGTAGCAGAGACAGATAAAACAGGCAGCCAGAGCTGACCTACGAGATATGCCTTTTCCAGAAGCTGATTTAACCATTGTTTGTTGATGGTTCAAGCAAATAAACCTTGAATGCACGGCCACTACTTCCACACTATTCCACACAGGCAGCGGAACTAATTGCCCTGATTGCGCTTCGCACACACATGCAAACGTTTTCAGGTACAGACAGATAGGAACCCAAAAGCACGACAACAGACACAGTGGGTAGCGAAAGTACAGTTTACTTCGTGTTAGTTCAAACAGGGTCAAAACCAGGAAATCCGTCAGGTAAACAAACAATCCGACAAGGAGCAGGCAGGAATCAGAATCCGATGGACAGGCAAGCAGGTTCTGAACCGGGAGATCAATCAATCAAGCAGACAAATCCAAAGAGGGGCAGGCAGGATAATCAAAATCCAGTGTACAGGCAAACAGGGTCAATACAGGGTAATCAGGCAATAGCAAGGAAACAAACACAGGATAACTTGGCAAAACACACAAGACAATCTGGCAGGGAACAAGTGAAAGTGGACAGGTATAAATACAAAGATACCAATGAGGAGATGAGCTGCAGGTGAAGAGATGGGCGGAGAATACCAGGTGAAGAGAGATGAGGAGATTGCCAGGCATGTGGGAGTGGCCAGATCTGAAATGACAGGAGATGGTGATAAGACATGAAAGCAAAACCGGATGAAAACACACTTGAATCCAGAGGAATTCGTGACAATTATAGGCCTAAATAAAGGGCTTAATTTGCATTTTATGCCCATTAATTTGCCTAAAATTTAAATAACCTAAATATGCGAGTGTAAAGTAGCATTCCAGAGACCGTAGCCTATGTCTGAAAACGTCATTGACATTAACTACAGTTAATTCCTTCCCCCTTACAAGCTGGTACATGCCAATAAATTGTCGGCTTTGGTCACAGAATGATATGTTACCCTTGTTACCCTACCACGATGAAAAAAGGAGGAACTTCTACCAACCTGGTCACCTAATTGAAAAGTGTTTTTTTCCCCCTCTATTTTTCGCGCGCCTTCACCCAGTATAAAAAGACGCGCGCCAAAGGCATCTTTCTATTACAACCGTGGAATTCATTGAGGAAGGTAGGCAGTAGATGCTATAAGTATTAGACACTGCCATTTTGTATGTTAGCATTTAAGCATAGGCTACCATGATATAGGCTTATTAGTTATACTTTTGCAACTGTTGCCTACAGGCTATAACATTGGCCCACAAGCAGCCAAACGTTTAATGCCTTAAGAATAAAGATGGTGTAGTGTGACAAACCAACGAAAGAAAACTACTGCCCCTCTGAATTGGCATGTTGAATAGTGGTAGCTAACTGATGGTTGGATGTATTTATCTTCCCACAGGTCGTGTCTGAATAACTCTTTCCATCTTGAAACTACCAATACGCAAGATGTCTTCCACTTCCAAGAAGCATCAGTCCTTCTGCTCCGAACCGATGAAGGGCAAGCCCGTCACTGCTCTTCCCGGGATAGGACCCGCGCGTGGCAGCCAGCTGCAGTCGCAAGGCTACCACAAGGCCACCGATGTCTTTGGCAAGTACCTGACCGTGAACGAGAACCGCAACGAGTTCCAGGGCTGGCTGAAGGACCAAAGCGGGGCCAACTTCAAGCAGCAGGGAGACTGCTACCATGCACTGCGGGATTGGAGCGACAACAACCTGTAGAGCGTCCGTCAACACGCCGTTGTTCTTTTCTCCCCTTAAAAGGTCAAGATGTTTTTAGACCTGGCTTTATCAACCTAATTAGGCTACTGTAAAATGTTTTGCTTATGTTCAAACGCAGTGAAGATTGACTACTAGTCTAAAATTGGCTTCTGGTGTTTAAGATGGGCATGAGGGTCTGCTATCTTTGTTATCCATTATTGATATATTTGAGGGGAAGTCTGAAAAAGTTTTTTTTCTTGAGAGCTTCTCTAACGCTGAACTTGTTTTAATGGGAAAAATAAAGAATTAACAGTATAAGTGTTCATTGTTCTCTTTGATTCAGTTTTGGAAAAGCCACATTATTTCATTAAAAAATGAAATCCATGGAAGTATACGAAACATTTTGATAGGCTGTCGGGCAAGTGTTTAAGCTATTAGTGAGTTGCTAAGCTAAGCTAGGTTTGAAGATGCCGTACATTGTGAAACACTGAATTGCTACTCGCGGTCTTACCTGTCCGTCCAGCGTTTGCAGTGGGGAAAAAAAACTCCGGTGTTAGCACACGGCTCTGTAAATGGGAAACAAACAGCCCTCCTTTCATCGGAACGTTTGGCCTATTAGTACAAAAACAAAATGGAGTATTTGCAAGTAATGAAGAGATTAATCAAACATTACTATAAAGCCTAACTACAATGGTAACTACCCCGAATGGTAAATTCACAAGATTGATGAGCAAAAGTCGTGCCACGTCACCATCCTCAGGTTGGTAAAAGGTCTTAGCTGGTGGACGAAACGCAGGGCATATGGAGATACCTATTTGTTGAGGGGAGACATTTATATTGATTCATCTTTTCCGAAATTTACTTATGAACAAATACAAATGTAAATTGTCAGTCGTATGTAGTGGCCTATATTACTACCCCCCTCAGTAAACAGAAACTAGTATAATCATAGGTAAGAACAGGATATACAACAGAATGTACAGTTCATACGACAAATATAAGTTTGAGGTGATCAAATTCAGAATTGGGATAATGACTAAAATGCATGTTTGCCTTTCTGTTGCCTGGATGGGCTGGTCACTCAACGAAACATCCACTAGATGGCGCCCTTCTCCACAGTCGAGCGTTCCTCTTCCTCGGCTTTTGATAACGGGCTCTTCCTACTCAGAGTGATTTATCGTGACTAGATTGGTGTTGGTGCCAGTCCCCATCCTGGGGGGTATTCCCTGGACGTGGTTTAGTGACAAACCTGGATAAGTTAACTCAGAGTAAGTGGTAAACCTCCTAATAGAAGAGCCCTCTGACGTTGTTTTGCTAGGAGAATGAACCAATGGGGGGGTTATTTTATTAGGATGTTTACCACTTACTCTGAGTTAACTTATCCAGGTTTGTCACTAAACCACGTACGTGGAATACCCCCCTGGTCATCTATTTACAAGTGGAATGGGCGAGGTGATCTGTCAGGCCTATGGTAAGTGAACTGCATTGTAAAAAGGAAAGATAGTAAGTCCTTGAGATCAGAAAGAAAATTGAAAGCCTTTATTGTCATTGTATTTGCATACAACTGAATTTGAAGCACTGCTCCTGTTGGTGCCACGAGGGACAACATTTCACAACACAAAAATACAATAACTAAAAAAGATGAGAAGAAGTGCAGTGGTATGGAGTACAAGTACTCCCCCTGAGGTACGCTGCAAATATATAGATACACATGAATAAGGTAATGGCAATGGGGGATGGCAAAGTGACTTGCAGTAGAATAAAGTGTTAATATTACACATTGCATTCCCGTTTTAGTGCATGTCTGAGTTTAATGTTCTGGTAGCTATGGGAAGAAACTGTCCTTTGGACGCGTGGTTCCTGCCCTAGAGTAAAAAATGAGGGGCCCAAGACTGTCTTTTCACCTAATCTGTACCTAATAACGTGACCCAAACAGTCATATGGATACACACTTGTAAGCACAGACCTACACATGTACACACGATACACAGTTTCAGGGTGGAAGTTAAATGACTATCATTTCACTACACTACACTTCAATGTTTTTACAGTGAATGGTGGACTTAAAACATATCTTTTGTGTTTCTGTTCATTTACTGTTCTATTATGCTTATGTTTACTAGTTTATTTTATTATAGTTTGTTTCTAACTATGTTTTTACCATGTACTGCTTCTGGCACCCTGAGATTCTTTTGAATGAAAAGTGCGCTACAAATAAAATGCATTATTATTATTATGTGTTCATGGAAAAAACATACAACATACAACATACAAACATACAACCTTGAGCAAGACACTGAACCCCTAATTGCTCCTGATGTGCAGTGTGCCATCAGTGTAAATGTAAAATGTGTATACATTGTAAGTCGCACATATGTAAGTCACTTTGGATAAAAGCGTCTGCTAAATGTAAATGTAAATGTAACAACATACAACAACATCCTTAGTGCCTGTTTACGGTGAGCGTATTGCTTGTGTGATGATGCCTGTGTGAAGAGATCAGCTGACTACCCAAATGGCAGCTGGCTGCACAGCAGACTCACACCAGAGCTAGGCCACACCTGACAGTCAGGTCACAGTCAGTCTGCCACAACCTGTGTAAGATGAAACACCTGAGAGATGCCCACCTCTGCCCTTATGAGACCTGAGAGATGCCCACCGCCGCCCTTATGAGACCTGAGAGATGCCCACCGCCGCCCTTATGAGACCTGAGAGATGCCCACCGCCGCCCTTATGAGACCTGAGAGATGCCCACCTCTGCCCTTATGAGACCTGAGAGATGCCCACCTCCGCTCTTATGAGACCTGAGAGATGCCCACCTTGGCCCTTATGAGACCTGAGAGATGCCCACCTCCACCCTTATGAGACCTGAGAGATGCCCACCTCCGCCCTTATGAGACCTGAGAGATGCCCACCATGGCCCTTTTGAGACCTGAGAGATGCCCACCTCAGGCCTTATGAGACCTGAGAGATGCCCACCTTGGCCCTTATGAGACCTGAGAGATGCCCACCTCGCAACCCGGGTTGTGCCATCCACACTGAAATCAACTTTTACCCGACCCGTCACAAAGCCAAGTCGGACAACGTGGACTGACTCTTTCAAACACAAAATCAAAGTGGGTGTAACCCTGGTTGGACCTTGGTTTGAAAGGGGTAATCGTGACAATCAAGCCTTCCCCGAACTGGGATTGTTGTCATTACATTTCTTTAATAAATATACTGGATTTTTTAAATTAAAGGCTTCTTTGTGTTGGTCTGATGGTTGGCCAGAGGTCTCTTCCTTTATCCGTATTGTGTTCTGCCTGCAGACGCAGCCTAACAGACGCGACGACACAGCCTTTGAGGCAGTAGGTCGTTCGAGTTTTGTGGGGCCCCCCCCTGATAATTTGCAACCTCATACTCTAGATCTCAAATAATAAACTGTACTATACTGATGCTGCCCATCATGTTACAGAGCCTCTGTACAGTGCTCGGCCGCGCTGAATCCATCCCTAGCAACACGTTTGAGAACAGCGCCAGATCCTCTCCTGGCATACCTGATCCAGGTGACATGGTCCCTGCTAAATGTGAAGCTCAATGTGCTCATCACCATGGCACACAACTCACACCGACTTGGTCTTTGAGATAAGCCCAGGTGGGAAACGAGTAAGAAGCAACTCTGGTCCTAATCTGCAGTATATCCGTTTTAAAGTCAACGCTTTTTCCTAGACCTGTTTCTAATACCGAAATGTGTGAGTCGCCGCTTGTTTGTTTCTGAACCGTTTTGTGATTGTCTGATTTGCTGCGTGATATTAACTTCTTACGTAACAGCAGATGATAGTTGGAAGTCTTTCAAACATGTTTTCCGATATTCAACACCCACCCACAAAGATTCTGTGCTTTCCACTGAAACCAGGGCATCGCCAAAACAAGCGACTACGTCGACTGTCGACTACGTGTTCTTTCCCTTTTAAGGTTAGCACTCACACGTGGGAGTGTGTTTCAATTCAAAGCATACTATACAAAGGTTTCAGACGTTACCTGAATAAGCCATCACACCTGCAAGCGATTACTATTTCAAGTCTACGAGCGCAGTACAGACTGGGCATGCTCCATGCTCGCACCGGTAGGGAGGGTGGATGAGTGAGTGAATGTGTTCTTGGTGCTGTAAGTTAGTGTGCAAACGGCGTCCTCTTCTCGTCCTACCGTCCAACAAAAATGAATCACAGAAAAATGGACTGAGGCGCTGTACGTTTGAGAGCCGACTATCCTCAGTGGCACCGCGTCTAGTGCTATTTTCGGGTTTTGGAGGCTATCCTTGCGGGAGCAGACGGGAAGCACCGTTCATCTGTATGCGGACTGCAGCGACAACACCAGTGTGCTGCCTGCAGTAGTCCCCGGTCATACGCTATCCTCCCGCATAGAGCGCACGCGGACAGAGTGGAAGTCCACGCGCCGCCTTGACAACAAATGTTTCTCAGTGCGAGGTAAGTGACACGCCGCATGCCCCTATAGCGTGAGACCCATCTCCCCGCATACCCTAGCGTAATATCTATCTTTCGATATCACCGCACGTCTTTCATCCATCAAAACAGCAGACGCGTTTGCCACTTCGAACACAGCCTTGAAGCTGGTTCTGTGTATGCGTCGTTCCTCCGACGGGACATTTGTTGCCCCTCGGAAGTCTCCGACTCCTCCACCACCGCTAAGCAGAGGTCATTAACACTGGCGACGGCTCGGGTCTGCGGGTCCATGGCTATGCCGGAGTTTGACAATGTCGGTCACTAATCATCTTGGTCATAGGCTACCTTGTCATACAGTGTTAAACTGTGATATTAATCTACGGTGTCTGCGTTGCTCTGGTGCATATAGAACTGGTTGTGGGATACTGACGTTTGCAATATCTTTTTTTGTGATGTCAGTGTCCGTTTGTCAGAGAACATGTTGAACCTTTGAAGATTCTGATTGATGATTACGGCGGAAATGAAATTGGATATTTTTGAACTAATAATGTAACGTAATTGTTTGGAGGGTCTTTCATTGCCTTAGATTTGCCGCATGCTTCGGAATGTCTTCGAGATATTTTTTGTAAGAAATGTTTGTTGCTGAGTTGCATTAAGCAAATGCATACTGCATTTTATATCGTAAAATTTGTATCATTTTATATTTGAAATGTTATATTGAAGTGTTCATAGTCTTCGTGTTGGATTTATTAAAATGTTGGAACGTGTTAGCAAACATTTTTATTTCCTTGTTGACTTGACCTGACATTTCTATAAATAGCCGACATATATTCTTTGTAGCACAACTGGTTGCTCACCTTCTCTCTAGCCTACAGTAGCCGAGATCAATAACTTTTTTATGTTTCATTGGTTCACTGGCACCCAAAACACTTCTCACCCATCAGGAACACCGCCAAGGACAACAAAGACGAACGCGAGCAGCTGCCATGGTGTGTCAGATGGTTCATTCCACTAGCGCTCATCTGTTGCATCCTCAATACTTCAACTAAATACACGTCTGTAGAGATGGAGGGAGGTTGTGCCAAATGTAAAAATGTCACCTTGGGTGAGAATTCCATTTCCAGTAGCTGAAGGAAGTACATACAGTTTACCTGC
>NC_045174.1:23157560-23162560 GCF_900700415.2 Clupea harengus | reverse complement strand
TACAGACCACGATGCACTCAAAACCCACTTGTGCAAACCTGTAGAATATGCCAAACTGGAAACAGCTGAGGTGACAGTTCAGGTTATATGCTGCTTTAAAGGAACCGTATGTAGTAATTTAGGGAAGTGGTTTTGTTATCATCTTGAACTTAATTTGTATAGTATTAGTATTTGGTATTGTATAGTATAGTATCATGTGAAAGCCAGATGACTGCATCGGCCATACCACGTTGTGGTTCATTGGGTCCCTCTGGGTTGGGCGTAGTGCAGGTTGTTTGTGAGTTGTTTTGGATTGGAGCGTCTGTTAAATATCTGACCTTTACCTTTACATGGTTACAAACTGTAGAATATGCCAAACTGGAAACAGCTGAGGTGTAAAATTGGAATCCTGCTTACTACTCTCTACTCTACGACCTACTGCTCTTTACTGTGGAAAGCTAAACGTGATGACTACTCTTTACTGTGGAAAGCTAAACGTGATTACTACCTACTGTTCTATACTGTGGAAAGCTAAAGGCGGTTCAGACAGAAGTGTGTACCCTCACGCACATCTTTACGCAATGAACAGAATGACAGTTCTGACAGGTCAGGTTATATGCTCAAACACACACACACACACACACACACACACACACAAACAGGGACTCAGTCCTCAACTCTCACCTGTAAAGGAACCGTATGTAGTAATTTGCCACTCTTTTATGTATGAGTTTTTAGGGAAGTTTTGTTATCATCTTGAACCTAATTTGTAAAGTTTAGTATTTTGTATTGTATGGTATAGTATTATAGTATCACGTGAAAGCCAGATGACCGCATCGGCCATTCCCTAATGGGTCAGACTATGCGTTTGGTAGTTTTGTCGTCCATGACAGACCAACCCACCAAAATGTAAAAAGAATGTCCAGTGGTGTTAAACTCTCCATCACTCCTAGTTGTGACGGCAGGCTGTCCTACTCTCTATTGGTCTGTTTCTACCTGTCTCTTGTTGCTATTAGGGGAGAGGACACGGGCTGTGGTCAGCGTACAGGACACAGGCTGTGGTCAGCGTACAGGACACGGGCTGTGATCAGTGTCTATTAGGGGAGAGGACACGGGCTGTGATCAGTGTACAGGACACGGGCTGTGGTCAGTGTACAGGACACGGGCTGTGGTCAGTGTACAGGACACGGGCTGTGATCAGTGTCTATTAGGGGAGAGGACACGGGCTGTGGTCAGCGTACAGGACACGGGCTGTGGTCAGCGTACAGGACACGGGCTGTGGTCAGCGTACAGGACACGGGCTGTGATCAGCGTACAGGACACGGGCTGTGATCAGTGTACAGGACATGGGCTGTGATCAGCGTACAGCCTTGAAAGAGCCTTTCATGTGCACGAGCTGACGCCCACGAACGCTGTCTTTTTTTTTCTTTTCCCTTCCCACTCTTTCTTTTCTTTATGATCTTTCCCCTGAGTAACCTCCCTCTGTCTCATCCCTCTCTCTCCCACGCACACACGCACACACACACACACACACGCACACACACACGCACACACACACACACACGCACACATACACAGACACACACACACACACACACGCACGCACACATACACACACGCGCACGCACACATACACAAACACACACACGCACACGCACGCACGCACACACACACACACAGACACACACACACAGACAAACACACACACACACACACAGACAAACACGCACACACACACACACACACATAAACACACACACACACACAAAAAGGCACTCAGTCCTCAACTCTCACCTTTTTGCTCTCTCTTTCACTCCCTCCCTGCCTCGCTCTGTAAAACCCTTTTTGCTTCCCACCCCACTCCCCACAAACTCTAATGGGAAAGTGCATAGTAACCCTGCCCACGTCCCTGAAGGGGCCCAGGTTTGGCTGTTTAATGGGACTCCTCCTATCGTAGCATTAGCCCAGTGGCTGGCTGTTTAATGGGACTCCTCCTAGCGTAGCGTTAGCCCATCGGCTGGCTGTTGAATGGGACTCCTAGCGTAGCATTAGCCCAGTGGCTGGCTGTTTAATGGGACTCCTCCTAGCATAGCATTAGTCCAGCGGCTGGCTGTTGAATGGGACTCCTCCTAGCGTGGCATTAGCCCAGTGGCTGGCTGTTTAATGGGACTCCTCCTAGCGTAGCATTAGCCCAGCGGCTGGCTGTTGAATGGGACTCCTCCTAGCGTAGCATTAGCCCAGTGGCTGGCTGTTTAATGGGACTCCTCCTAGTGTAGCATTTGTCCAGCGGCTGGCTGTTGAATGGGACTCCTCCTAGCGTAGCATTAGCCCAGTGGCTGGCTGTTTAATGGGACTCCTCCTAGCGTAGCATTAGCCCAGCGGCTGGCTGTTTAATGGGACTCCTCCTAGCGTAGCATTAGCCCAGTGGCTGGCTGTTTAATGGGACATCCTAGCGTAGCATTAGCCCAGTGGCTGGCTGTTTAATGGGACTCCTCCTAGCGTAGGATTAGCCCAGTGGCTGGCTGTTTATTGGGACTCCTCCTAGCGTAGCATTAGCCCAGTGGCTGGCTGTTTAATGGGACTCCTCCTAGCGTAGCATTAGCCCAGTGGCTGGCTGTTTAATGGGACTCCTCTTAGCGTAGCGTTAGCCCAGCGGTTGGCTGTTTAATGGGACTCCTCCTAGCGTAGCGTTAGCCCAGCGGCTGGCTGTTTAATGGGACTCCTCCTAGCGTAGCGTTAGCCCAGCGGCTGGCTGTTTAATGGGACTCCTCCTAGCGTAGCGTTAGCCCAGCGGCTGGCTGTTTAATGGGACTCCTCCTAGCGTAGCGTTAGCCCAGCGGCTGGCTGTTTAATGGGACTCCTCCTAGCGTAGCATTAGCCCAGTGGCTGGCTGTTTAATGGGACTCCTCCTAGCGTAGCATTAGCCCAGTGGCTGGCTGTTTAATGGGACTCCTCCTAGCGTAGGATTAGCCCAGTGGCTGGCTGTTCATTGGGACTCCTCCTAGCGTAGCGTTAGCCCAGCGGCTGGCTGTTTAATGGGACTCCTCCTAGCGTAGCATTAGTCCAGCGGCTGGCTGTTTAATGGGACTCCTCCTAGCGTAGCATTAGCCCAGTGGCTGGCTGTTTAATGGGACTCCTCCTAGCGTAGCATTAGCCCAGTGGCTGGCTGTTTAATGGGACTCCTCCTAGCGTAGCATTAGCCCAGTGGCTGGCTGTTTAATGGGACTCCTCTTAGCGTAGCATTAGCCCAGTGGCTGGCTGTTTAATGGGACTCCTCCTAGCGTAGCATTAGCCCAGTGGTTGGCTGTTTAATGAGACTCCTCCTAGCGCAATCTGGGCTGCTGTCTTGGCCTGGCTGCAGATAAGGGTTCAGCTGGCTGCCTAGCGGGACGGAATAGGCCCTTTTAAGTGTGATTAATTAAAAGCACACGTGCTGACGATATGTGTGTGTGTGTGTGTGTGCATTTGTGTCAGGACAGATTGGATAGCTCTGTTGCTAATGCCTACTGATGATACAGAAATACCCCCCTCTTCTCCTCTCTCCTTCCCTCTTCCTCTCCTTCTCCTTTTATATCTCTTCTCCCTCTCCTCCCTTCTCCCTCTTCTTCACCTTTCCTCTCCCTTCTCCCTCTTGTCTCCTCTCACTCTCACTCTCACTCTCCCTCTTCCTCTCCTCCCCTTCTCCCGCTCCCCTCCTCTCACTCTCCCTCTTTCTCTCCACTCCTCCCCTTCTCCCTTTCCACTCCTCTCCTTCTCCCTTTCCACTCCTCTCCTTCTCCCTCTCCACTCCTCTCCTTCTCCCTCTCCACTTGTCCCCTTCTCCCGCTACCCTCCTCTCACTCTCATTCTTCCTCTCACTCTTCCTCTCCCTCTCCACTCGTCCCCTTCTCCCTCTCTTCTCCTCTCACTCCTTCCTCTCCTCTCAATCTTCCTCTCTCCTCCCCTTCTCCCTCTCCTTTCCTCTCTTCTTCCTTTCCTCTCCTCTCCTCTTCTCTCCTCCTCTCCTCTCCTCTCCTCTCCATCTCCTCTCCCTCCCTCCCCCTGTCCTCTCCTCTCCTTGTGTTTTGCCAGGATGAGTCACCTCATGCTTCAGGTGCCTTTCTGTAAGACCCCCCCCCCCCCCTACTCTTAATCCTGCGGAAGGACAGGAATGTGAGAGGGGATTAAATCTAAGGTGAACGCTAATCGCTAAAGCTTATATCCTGAGAGGAGTATGCGTATGTTTGGCAGATATGTTCATTCATTGTGTGTGTGTGTGTGTGTGTGTGTGTGTGTGTGTGTGTTAGACACAAGACACAGCTGAGAGAGTGGGTTACAGTTCAACACAAGTGCCATGTTACAGGTGCGTGCGTGTGCGTGCGTGTGTGTGTGTGTGTGTGTGTGACACAAGGTTTCAGTTCCACACAAGTGCCATGTAACTGCAGATGAAGAGAGTTGGAGCAGAACCTAGAGTGTGTTTTTTTTGATCAAGAGTGAAAACCTGTTTGACTAGGTCATTATGGAAGATGTGGGTCCTCTAGTATTTCATATTAATGCTTAGTAGTCTTAGTAGTCTACTAAGGGGTGAGCAGGTTTGAGACCTTGTGTTGTGGGCAAAGTAAAGATGTTCCTTTCAGATAAAGGCTTAATGTAATTTGGGTGCCCTATGTAAGATTATCAGGTGTGGGTGTGGGTGCGTGTGTGCGTGTGTGCGTGTGTGCGCGTGTGCGCGTGTGCGTGTGCGTGTGCGTGTGTGTGTGTGTGTGCGCGCGCGGTGATTTCTAATGTATAACCTGTAGTGAAACTGCTACCAACAAAGCCAACATCAGCAGACCAGTTCCCCGTTAGCACACAGACACTCGCACACCCACACCCACACCCACACACACACACACACACACACACACACCCCATTAGCACACACACACACACCCCATTAGCACACACACACACACCCCATTAGCACACACACACGGTTGTTTTCACCAGCCACCCTGCGTATTCAATATGGAGTTTTATTCTGCTGGCGGGAAGCCGTGCGA
>NC_045174.1:23132560-23155060 GCF_900700415.2 Clupea harengus | reverse complement strand
TGTGTGTGTGTGTGTGTGAGCGTGTGAGGTAGAGGCAGAGGCAGAGAGAGAGAGAGAGAGAGATAGGAGTCGGACCACAGATATGCATGAGACGGGTGGAAGGAGAGGGGGAAGAGAAGAGAGGAGAGGAGGACGGGAAGGAGAGGAGGAGTGAGAGTCACGTGGGAGGTGTAAAAACAAGTGTGGATGTGCCGACTGCGTGGAGAGAGGAGGTGAGTGTGAGAAGGAGAAGGAGAAGAAGGAGGGAGGAAGGAGGAAGAAGGAGGGAGGTGTGGTGAAAGGACTGAGGGAAATGGACAGCAGAAGAGAAGAGAAGAGAAGAGAAGAGAAGAGAAGAATGACAAGGAAATGAGCAGAAGGGGAGAAATGAATGCAAAAATGTAAAAGTAATTTTTTTTTTTTAAAGAGACAAGTTAAGAGTGAACGTGTAAATGGAATGAGGAGAACAAGGTTGGTGCTGGAAGAGAGAGAGAGGGGAAGATATAGAGAAAGAAAGAGAGAAGGAGATAGATAGATAGAGAGAGAGGAGCTGTGCTGGTGGTCTGTGCGGAGGTCTTGCGGTGTCTGTGGATGGGTTGAAGGCTGGTGATAAGCTGTGTTGGCAGAGGGTTGAGGTGTGCTGGCACGCAGCCTGTGTGTGTGTGTGTGTTTGCGTGTGTGAGTGTATGAGTGTTTGCGTGTGTGTGTGTGTGTGTGTGAAAATCCACTTGGGAGGAGATGAGAATGTAGGACTCGGCATTGTCTCTCTCTATCTTCTGTTTTTCTGTCTTGCTCTATCTCTCTCTCTCTCTCTCTCTCTCTCTCTCTCTCTCTCTCTCTCTCTCTCTCTCTCTTTCTATTTCTTTTTTTATCTCCGCTTGTCTCCTCTCTCTTATGCAGTCGTTGTGTGGTCCATGTATTTTTGGGTGCTGCGATACATCACTGTCATGCAATGCTGGCTGTGTTGGTGCATTTAGTATGTATGTTTCCTCCGTCTGAGAATCTACTCCTTCCGTCGGAATCCAATTCCTGACAGCCACCTCTCACAAAACAAGATGTGCCGGCTAGATCTGTGTTACAGGTGCAGATTGTGACCCAGCCTGAGATCTCTGTGTGTGTGTTTTTACAGGCAGCATTTGCATGTAGGGAAGTGATCCGTGACCTATGAACCCCCCGTGTTTTGAGAACAGCGTAGGTGTTCTCAGACAGACTTGGGCTCAGCAGGCGTGTTAGTAGTGCTGCCACGAGCTCAGGTGGATACAGGCTAGACGGAGAAAGTCCTCACTCTGTCTAGCAGCCTTGGGGAAGACCGGGACGCTCTTATGCAACGGGGTCTAACGAAAGCAGGTTTTCAGGTGGTTTTGTGTCCTGGCTTGCAGAGGGAAAAGACGACCCAGTCACACACACACTTGCTCTTACATACATAGACCTGTACTCACACACAAACACGCAGAGACACACACACTGTACATGTCAGCAAATATACACACACACACACACACACCTACTCATACTATTTTACATTATTATTTTACTTTTTTTTCTTTCCCCTCGTGTATTCTTTGTCACAATCATATGTTCACACACACACACACAAAATACACACACAAAATACACACACACACACACAAAATACACAATACATGATCACTTCCTCCTGTTCTTTCATGCTGTATGGCCGTGTTATCATGACACGTGTGTGTGTGTGTGTGTGTGTGTGTGTGTGTGTGTGGGAACCACAGTGCTGCTCTCTTCCGGTGAAGCTGGAAAGTGCTGACAGGAAAGGAGTGTGTGGTGAGAGGAAGGTCCGTATCCGTTTGGCCAGAGAAGACAGAACCCTGGGGGGGGGGGGGTGGTTAACCACAGAACGGCAACCTGGACTGTCCTTCTGAGCAGGCTTTATCAGTGCCTCTCCACACACACACACACACACACACACACACACACACACACACACACACACACACACACACACACACACACACACACACACACACAGACACACAGACACACACTGCATGCATATTCTGCATATCTGCTCACACACACATGGACTGTCCTGGGCATGCTGACTGTGGGCCTCCCTGCCTCGTCTCCGCACACACACGCACACACACGCACACACACGCACACATACGCACACACACACACACCTCCCTGCCCCGTCTCCGCTCGTTTGCAGAGCATCCCCTAAAGCTCTCGTTTTCAAACCTCTCGAATCCTTGTAGGCATACAACGGTGATTGTGAAGGGGGAGTGGAAAAAGTGTCTGACATTACTGATGAAGGACCCTCCGTTTGATTACACTTCTCCTGCCTTCACAAATGTAAACAAATAAAACTCTAGATGCAAATACAAACTATAGATTTTGACATGTAGAGGAATGTTAGGAAACCCTACAGGGTCACTAGTCTACCAGGATTGCATCATCATTCTGGTAGATCTTGAGATATTTTAATATTTCAATGAAAACTACATCCTGCAACTTTTTACAGTTTTCCTTTGAATAGTCTATTGAAGGGTTCTTTAGCCAGTTAGCATTTTAGCAGTATTGGTCTATAAGGAACCTTTGTTCGGAATTCCATATGTAGAGGATCTGTATGACCTTTTTATGGAACTTATTTTTATAAAAGAACTAAATTAACGTTTTTCTATTAGACTTTTGAGGATTTTATAAAAGCCCCTGGAACTGACTGAAGGCCCTTTTGGCGCTACAAGAAACAACTAAATGTGCTTCCAAATACAGAATATCATATCATCTAATACTCTTACCCATACATCCAAATATGCAATCATATGACATGCCCCACCCTGAACTGAAATAAGCCACACACACACACACACACACACACACACACACACACACACCAGCTTGGAAGGGGTGTGAATGTATTTACATCACACACACACACAGACTAGCTTGGGAGGGGTGAGTGAGAAGAAGTATTTTCATAACACACACACACACACACACACACACACAGACACACACACAGACTTGTCAGAGGGATTTCCCAACTAGCACCTAAAATTAAATTGACACTGGCGCTAACAATGTTTACGTCTCGTCTCTGGTGAATATACATTCCAAGAGTCTCACTGAGCCAGTGTAGAGGTGGTACTGACACATGGCCAGTAGGGGGTGCTGTCCTGGAGCTGGTGCAGGTTTTCTTTGCGTTCCCCAACAGCTATAGCTAGGGCTATATATTCACTCCCTACAACAGCTATAGAGTTCTAGATACATGGGGAGTAAGGAGTGTTTTCAACTTTGCCAGGAAAAGGATTTGTTTGTGGTTGTCAAGGGCATCACTATGAATTGCATTCTGGGACGGGTGAGTGGTGCTCAGGGTTCCATTTAACAAATGTACACGTGAACCCTCTCCAGTTGAGGTAATCGATATTGATTTATTTCAGTCACTTGATGAATGGAAAATGGGTTGTGAGCAGAAACGCGCACACACACACACACACACACATTCTCACACACACACACACACACACACCCACATACACTCACACACATACACACACATACACACACACACACACACACTCGTCCTTGTGTGACATCTCCTACACATACAACAAGAAGATGGAGCATGTTTTCTGTGCGTGGGTGTGATACTCATTCACTGATCATTGATGGCTGATCTTGACCCTTTGTTCATGAACATTGCATGAGTTCATGCATTCATTCACTCTGCTTTCTGATGGTCCTGGTGGGTTTTTCTCAGAGGTAGAGGCACGTGGGGAAAGAGCTCAGTATTGAATGTCTTATGCCGGCTCTTGAGATGCCGGAGGCGGTACAGAAAGTCACGCTGGAGAGAATTGATTCCAGCCACAAGGTCGAGCAGGCGGATGGGCAGGCGGATGAGCAGGCCGATGAACAGGGGGATGGGCAGGCCGATGGGATGGCCGATGGGCAGGCCGATGGGCAGGGGGATGGGCAGGCCGATGGCCGATGAACAGGGGGATGGGCAGGCCGATGGGCAGAGATGGGCAGGCGGATGGGCAGGCCGATGAACAGGGGGATGGGCAGGCCGATGGGATGGCCGATGGGCAGGCCGATGGGCAGGGGGATGGGCAGGCCGATGGCCGATGAACAGGGGGATGGGCAGGCGGATGGGCAGGGGGATGGGCAGGCGGATGGGCAGGCCGATGGGCAGGCTGATGGGCAGAGGGATGGGCAGGCGGATGGGCAGGCCGATGGCCGATGGCCGCGTATGAAAGGAAGGACAGACGATTTGCTGAATGACTCTCATGATTAACAATAGTGACATCAAGGGGCGGTGCTGAGGGGTTGAAAACATTGGGAGCCTAGCCCAGACCTGTAGGGGGGTCCGGGGGTCCGGGGGGTACTATGCTCCCCTGGGAACACTGTGTTTTTATTCTGGCAGCTAAATGCACCATTTTCATGCAGTTTGAGACAGAAACAGTAAGCCTAAAGACAGCCTGTGGTGTGCAGGGCCCTGACGTACGTCTGTCTGACTCACATGAACATTTATTTATTGTTATGCCAGGTCACGCTGTTATGCTAGGTCACGCTGACACGGGGCAAGAACATTGCAATAGGTTACCCATGAACTTGTGTTGATAATGGAGAACACATTGATAAGGTTTTCTCTCACTTTCCCTCTCTCTCTTTCCCTTTTTTTTTTCTCTCTTTCTCTTTCTCTTTCTTTCTCTCTCCCTCTGCCTCTCTCTCTCTTTCTCTCTCTCTCTCCCTACCTCTCTCACCTTCTCCCTCTCTCTTTCTTTCTCTCTCTCCCTCTCTCTCCTTCTCCCTCTCTTTCTTTCTCTCTCTCTCTCTCCTTCTCCCTCTCTCGTGCTCATACAGAATGCGTGTGTTCCAACTAGTGTGAAGTAGATCAGCTGCTTGAAAGACACACACAGGGCCCAACATGGACTTGTGTTTTTGAACAACGATATCATATCATTCTCAGGCCTTTAATGCATGGTCAGAATGACACATGAAAAGAGGGCTATTTTTATTTGTATTATTCTGATGTTTTCTTTTTCTGAAATTCAGATCCAGGGCTCCTCATGAGACATTCAGGGCTGTGGCCCCGGGAGCTCAGGCCTAATGACGCCCGTCCCCCAGACAAGTTTATTTATACCCCTCTCTCACTCCCTCACTCTCTCACTCTCTCACTCGCTCACTCTCTCACTCTCTCACTCTCTCACTCGCTCACTCTCTCACTCCCTCACTCTCTCACTCGCTCACTCTCTCACTCCCTCACTCGCTCACTCTCTCACTCGCTCACTCTCTCACTCCCTCACTCTCTCACTCGCTCACTCTCTCACTCGCTCACTCTCTCACTCGCTCACTCTCTCACTCCCTCACTCTCTCACTCGCTCACTCTCTCACTCCCTTTTTGTCATTTATACCCCTCTCTCACTCGCTTACTTCTATCACTCTTTTGTCATTTATACCCCTCTCTTACTCGCTTACTTCTATCACTCTTTTGTCATTTATCCCCCTCTCTCACTTCCTCTTTGTCATTTATCCCCCTCTCCTAGACTCTTTCCTTCAATCACTCCTCCTCCCTCAAGGCCCCAGAGGAGGCTCAAATGGGCTTTGCTGGTGTGACGTCTGTGTTTGTAGCATTGCCAAATCAATAAGATCCTGAAACAATCACCACAGAAATAACACTGATGAGAATGGCGTGCATGCAGACATACCCACACACAGATGCACGCACGTACGCACGCACACACGCACGCACACACACACACACACACACACACACACACACACACACACACACACACACACACACACACACACACACACGTACGCACACGTACGCACGCACACACGCACACACGCACAGACACACGCACACATCCACTATTAATATTTTAACATCTTTAACCTTTAACCTCAGATCATTACTTTATATTTATATTTGTATCTCCCTCCCTCCGTCTCACTCTCTCTCCCCCTTCATCCCTCCCTCCGTCTCACTCTCTCTCTCTCCCCCTTCATCCCTCCCTCCGTCTCACTCTCTCTCTCACCCTTCATCCCTCCCTCCGTCTCACGCTCTCTGTCTCACTCTCTCTCTCTCCCCCTTCATCCCTCCCTCCGTCTCACGCTCTCTCTCACCCTTCATCCCTCCCTCCGTCTCACGCTCTCTGTCTCACTCTCTCTCTCCCCCTTCATCCCTCCCTCCGTCTCACGCTCTCTCTCACCCTTCATCCCTCCCTCCGTCTCACTCTCTCTCTCACCCTTCATCCCTCCCTCCCTCCTGTCTGTCTGCCGTATGACTGAGTGCTCTGTTTCTGCTCGTCTCCCTCCTTGAGCTCATTTGTGTCTCATCTATGTGGCGGCCGGCTCAGGGGAGCTCATCTCTCGAGCCGAGGCTGGAGCTGAGAGCGGCGTTGTTTCTCATCCTCAGCAGCAAGCGCTCCGCAGGGACAGCAACCCTATGAGCTGCTACACTAATAACCTGTTTTGGGGGAGACAACGGGTCTGGCTTCAGGCAGTGGTGCTGCTGATGTATTTTTTGATTTGGCTCCATGTATTTAGAGTACCAGTCAAAAGTTTAGACACACCATTAAGTGTTTTCTTTACTTTTAGTATTTTCTACATTGTAGATTAACCTGCACTAGTCTCCTCAGAGGTCATTTAGAACCTGCACTATTCTCCTCAGAGATCTTTTAGAACCTGCACTATTCTCCTCAGAGATCATTTAGAACGTGCACTATTCTCCTCCGAGATCATTTAGAACCTGCACTATTCTCCTCAGAGGTCATTTAGAACGTGCACTATTCTCCTCAGAGGTCATTTAGAACCTGCACTTCCCAGGCATGTGTCCTGCTTCATGTGTGATCTTGGGCAGAACTCGGTGTCCTCTCCCCCCCCAGGTGCCACCTATCAGAGGCAGATTTATTGAGGCTGCTGCTGCTGCTGCTGCCGCCGTATCACATGTCTGTCATTAACCTCTACACTAATAGGCGTGCAGTCGGAGCGGCTCTTGCCCCAGGGGGTGGCGCAGAGTCGTTCCAGAATCGCCAGCTATTCCAGCTGCATGACGGAGCGAATTCACTACACCCCCGGGGGGATTTTTCGAGGAACATGAGCAACACCAGGCATTGAGAGGGAAAGAGTTCTTGCACAGTTTTCCGGCACATTCTCGCTGATTCTCGCTCATTTCTCCCGAGTCACACACTCTCTCTAAAATCGCCTAGTTCCCCACCTGGCTTTAATCCACAGGGGGAAACTGTCACACACTCTTTCGGTTACGTGCAATGTGCGTGTGAGCGGAGCTACTATTAGTAAACTCAGGCAGTGGTGCTGCTGTTGTTTTGCTCCATGTATTTATTTTTCTGTGTTTTCGATGACCGTGCAAAACCATGTGTCGGGGGGCGGGATGCAGGTTTTCAGAAAGAAGAAAAATGTTCTCATTCAAACTTGAAACGATTGCATTTAAAATAAATTCCAAGGGCCCCTAATTTCAACGAGCAAAGCAATGAGCAAAGTTCATCGTGCATGAACTAAAGCTATCGTGTGGCGTGTGGGAGCACTGCACAGACCCACCCATGTCTGCGCTTAGGGTCTTGCTCATGGTATTGAATTAGCAAAATGATTTTGCCAAGTTCTTAAATTAAATTCAGTTCGTGTGTGGTGGACTTTCCCCGTTGCTAGTTGCCCATCTGTGAAGTTAGGGCCCCATGTCTAACTCTTTAAAGACCAGCTATTGAACATCGTCACAAGGTTTGTCCCTATCACTTCAAACGGATCTATTCTCCCTCAGAGGTCAGTTATAACCTGCACTATTCTCCTTAGAGGTCGTTTAGAACTGGCAGTGACATGCATTTATTATGAGGGCAGGATTTACGCACACTACAACATGAAAAACTCAGATTCAGTGAGCGCTGTATGTGTGGGCATCTGGACGTGGTGCACTTGCTGCCCTAAAAGCTAAAAGAGCGACTGCATAGTCTCAGCCATACGTGGGCCAGATTCCTTAGGAATAGTGTCAGTCTTTTCTGAGCATTTAGAACCTGCACTATTCTCCTCAGAGATCATTTAGAACCTGCACTATTCTCCTCAGAGATCTTTTAGAACCTGCACTATTCTCCTCAGAGATCATTTAGAACGTGCACTATTCTCCTCCGAGATCATTTAGAACCTGCACTATTCTCCTCAGAGGTCATTTAGAACCTGCACTATTCTCCTCAGAGGTCATTTAGAACCCGCACTTCCCAGGTATGTGTCCTGCTTCATGTGTGGTCTTGGGCAGAACTCTGTGTCCTCTCCCCCCCAGGTGCCACCTTTCAGAGGCAGATTTATTGAGGCTGCTGCTGCTGCTGCTGCCGCTGTATCACATGTCTGTCATTAACCTCTACACTAATAGGCGTGCAGTCGTAGCGGCTCACGCCCCAGGGGGTGGCGCAGAGTCGTTCCAGAATCGCCAGCTATTCCAGCTGCATGACGGAGCGAATTCACTACACCCCCGGGGGGATTTTTCGAGGAACATGAGCAACACCAAGCATTGAGAGGGAAAGAGTTCTTGCACAGTTTTCCGGCACATTCTCGCTGATTCTCGCTCATTTCTCCCGAGTCACACACTCTCTCTAAAATCGCCTAGTCCCCCACCTGGCTTTAATCCACAGGGGGGAAACTGTCACACACTCTTTTGGTTACGTGCAATGTGCGTGTGAGCGGAGCTAATATTAGTAAACTCAGGCACAGCCTGCACAGCAGCGTCGGAGCTAATATTAGCTCCGCATTCTTCTGACTGCAGTTCAATTACGCACGATTCGCCTCAGGAACACCCGTTATATGTTCCTTCTTCGATTTGTTTTTGTGAGGATGGCCTTCAAATGACATCATTGCTGGCAGTCGTGCGTTTGGAACTTGTCAGTTTGAAAGCAGGTTCGGTACAAGTTTCATGTAGATTAGCAGATTAAATTGCTTGCATGTATGTTTTGAGCACAGGCTACTTTTCAAAATGGAACTGGCAGTGACATGCATTTATTATGAGGGCAGGATTTAAGCACACTACAGCATGAAAAGCTCAGATTCAGTGAGCGCTGTATGTGTGGGCATCTGGACGTGGTGCACTTGCTGCCCTAAAAGCTAAAAGGGTGACTGTGGCCCACATTTGATCCCTGCCAACATATAGCTGAGAGCGACTGCATAGTCTCACCCATACGTGGGCCAGATTCCTTAGGAATAGTGTCAGTCTTTTCTGAGCCTCGAAACATACACATGAACACACACACACACACACTCACGCACACTCACACCTTTCCCCCCCAGCTATCTCAAGCTGGATAGGTGTCTGGGAGCAGGATAGATGTCTTAAAACAGGTGGCAAACGCAATGAATCTTCCTTGTCTCTTGTGACGGCTGGCATGAACACAGTCGACCAGTACCAGCTTAGGCCTTTGCTTGGCGGCACGTCCAAGGGCAACAGAGTAGCCAGACGTAGACTCTAAGAGAAGACTATTGATTGATTAGTGTAGTGATGTGTGTGTGTGTGTGTGTGTGTGTGTGTGTGTGTGTGTTTGTGTATGCACATGCATACGTTTATCAGTGTTTGTATTAAAAAAAAAACAAGAGTTTACGTGTATGTACCTGCATGTGTTAGTAATGTAATGTGTGCATCTGTGTGTGTGTGCATCTCTCTGTGTGTGTGCATCTGTGTGTGTGAATGCTGTTATCCAGTGTACCAGTACGGATGTCGTCTCTATTTTGATCCTGTTATTTCTCTAACTGTGTATGGCCCGTTGCCCGTCCTGCCAGCCCTTTTAATTTGACAAGCTCATAAACGTTACCTAGGCCATTATTGTATACAGCACTTCCTATTTAAGGACCATCACGGACTCGTTAAGAATGAGCCCCCTTTCTAATGTGCTGCTTTTATTAAAACTAAGGGGTCATCGAACATATCACTCACCTCAATATACTAGGCCCCAGATGCTGGTCCATTACTTTAGAACGTCAGTGCGCATCCAAGAAAGATTTACTGATTTTTTTTTCTTGCCGTTTTGGGTGTAATTAAGGCGTTATTTAGTACCTCTCTAGACATCTAGGGAGTTGTTTATGTGGGCTTTAGAGCATCCTTCAAGACCTGTAGTGTTAGCAGGTCAGCGCTGTATCTAATTCACTTCCTGTTTTTAATTCACTTCCTGTCTGCCCGTGTCCCATCTCTTATGTTGATGAATAATGTGGACGGGCCGTAAATGAGTTACAGGCTCGTCGATCCTCGCCGCTCCTCGGAATCGATAGCGGGGCCCTGGCCAGCTGCGCTCAGCGCCTCGGCCCCGGCCCGGGACCCGGCCGCTCGGAGCGAGAGGAGATATATGGAGCCGTTCATCAAGCGGAGCATTTTACTGACCGCTGTCTGAGACTCTTTATGGCCGACGTTGGGGGAGGCTGAGAAAGCTGCTGGAGATCTATTTTACACCCAGTGTGTGTGGACAGATGTCCGCTGGACTGTGTGTGTTGTTACAAAGCCGGCGTGGAACTCGAAAGCATTCTGTTGCTATGCCAACTGGATTTAGTGAACAGATGTCAACATCCATAAAAAAACATCCATTCTGGGTGTCAGATGAGCTAGTATTGTATTGTGTTGGTATTAGTGTTGGAATCTTTGGGGGGTTTTGATTGACAGTTGACCGTTTCAAGGAGCGATGCTCTGTTTTGAAGGTGGTGCTCCTCTTTAGGAGAAGAACAAAGTTGTTGGTGTAGAATCAAGCGGAATTCTGTAACCTAGGTAACTCTGTGTAGTAAAGGATGGGGCAATGCCGGGTGAGTAGTACCGGTCCGTTCTTGCATGCCGAGGGTTTTTTGATCTCTGAAGCTACAGGGGACCCTCACTGGACCAATGCCAAATCGGAACCAAGCCGTTTTAGAATCGGCTGCTCTTTGGGTTCAGTTTAAGAGGTGTAGGCCAATAATCTGCCCTGGTAGCTCTTTTAGCCTATTACACTTGAGAGATGGGAGTTTGCACGCGACCAGCCTGGAGAACAGTCTGTAGAGAACCCGGCCCAGTTCTGGCTCAGAGCCGGACCAGATCCGTTTTCTGGGTTGGGTCCCATCTGGCAGCGAGAGTAAGCTCCTTGCCGGCCTGAACCTCTGATCCAGTAATTAGGGGGAAGCGACACCCGTTGTTGTTCCCGCAGAACACACAGACGGTTATCCTCATCCAGCTCCTGGACGAGATTCGCCCAATCAGAGCCGGTGAGAGAACAAGGCGGCTCCCTGCGGTGTCATTAAGCCAATTAAATCGCAGGTTCTTAATCCATAATCCATAATCCCTCCAATCAAATCAGTGGAGTGACTGCTGCCTTAGCGGTCGGTGTCATTTTAAATGAAACGCACAAATCCAATTAGTCTCGAGTCCTGAGTGTCTTCACCACTGCTTATGTGATGTTGGAACTTTGCCAACAGGTACAACTGGTGAGGTCCAGACTACTCAAATTCTTACAGAAACATTCACATGTAACATTTAGGAAAAATTATTTTACACAAAGCAATTTAAAGTCCAAGTACATCTTTTATTAGTAATGTGAATTGTGTGTCATTGCCTTACTTTTTACGTTTTTGAGATACAGGAACACATGGATTTTCTTCCGATATAATGCGCGGAACTTGTTGAAGCAGGTAGTTTGTGAACTGCTCGTATTATTAGTGTCATTATGAGTGAATAGCATACTGTACTCTCAAAGCCAGACATATAAATACAAATAAAAAGAGTTGTGTCTGTGTGTCTGTGTGTCTGTGTGTGTGTGTCTGTGTGTGTGTCTGTGTGTCTGTGTGTGTGTGTGCGTGTGTGTGTCTGTGTGTGTGTGTGTGTGTGTGTGTGTCAGATAGGAAGTGCTACAGTCAATCACACCATCCAGAACATGCCCTGAGTGTGCCGTGCAAAGGCCAAGCTCAGAGTTTGGGTGGAAATCTAGCCTGTGTACATTTGCAGTGAGAGGGAGAGAGAGAGGAAAGAAAAAGAGAGGGTGACAGAGAGAGAGAGAGGGGGGGGGGTGAGAGAGAGAAAGAGGGGAATAGATAGAGGGGGGGTTAAGAGAGAGAGAAAGAAGAAAGAGAGGCGAGAAGAGAGGTGGGGGTTAAGAGAGAGAGAGAAAGAGAAGGGAAGAGAGAGGGGGAGAGAAAGAGATAGACAGGGGAAGAGAGAGAGAAAGAGAAGGTGATGCGTGGCGTAGGGATTACTGCTGGCTGGGGCTGTAATGTAGTGGGGAATAAGCTGTTTATGAGCTGCTCATTCTCCTCTCCTCTCCTCTCCTCCTCTCCTCTCCTCTCCTCTCCTCTCCTCTCCTCCTCTCCTCTCCGCAATACTGCACTGCACTCCCCCTCTTTCATTTGCATTCCCCTTTGCTTATTCTCTCTCTCTCTCTCTCCCATTCCATCTCTCTCTCTCTCTCTCTCTCCCATTCCATCTCTCTCTCTGTCTCTCTCTCTCCCATTCCATCTCTCTCTCTCTCTGTCTCTCTCTCTCTCCCATCTCTCTCTCTCTCTCTCTCTCCCATTCCATCTCTCTCTCTCTCTCTCTCTCTCTCTCTCTCTGTCTCTCTCTCTCTCCCATTCCATCTCTCTCTCTGTCTCTCTCTGCCTTACCATCTCTCTCTCCCTTACCATCTCTCTCTCTCACTCTCCCTGTCTCTCTCTGTCTCTCTCTCTCTCCCTTACTATCTCTCTCGCACTCTCTTTCCATCTCCCTCTCTCTCTCTCTGTTTCTCTTTCTCTCTGTCTCTCTCTATCCCTTACCATCTCTCTCGCATTCTCTCTCTCACTCTCCCTGTCTCTCTCTCTATCCCTTACCATCTCTCTCGCATTCTCTCTCCCACTCTCCCTGTCTCTCTCTCTATCCCTTACCATCTCTCTCGCATTCTCTCTCTCACTCTCCCTGTCTCTCTCTCTATCCCTTACCATCTCTCTCGCATTCTCTCTCTCACTCTCCCTGTCTCTCTCTCTATCCCTTACTATCTCTCTCGCATTCTCTCTCTCACTCTCCCTGTCTCTCTCTCTATCCCTTACCATCTCTCTCGCATTCTCTCTCTCTCTGTCTCTCTCTCTCTTTCCTTTCCCTCCCTCAGTCTCTCCCCCTCTCTTTCATTGACTCCGATAACCAAAAGCACTCACTGACTCACTCTCACTCTCTCTCACACACACACACACACACACACACACACACACACACACACACACACACACACTCTCACTCACTCTTGTACTGTGTCCTTTACTCATTCATGTATTCACTCGCTTGTGTGTGCACTCGCACACACTCCCTTAACTAACTTCAACAGACACACACACACACACACACACACACACACACACACACACTAGTTCACACACTCACCCCTTTGCGCATTCACTCACTCAGACACTCTCTCTCCTTTTGTACTGTCATTGTTTCCCTCTCTCTGCCTCTGTAATACTCCGAGCACGCAGTGTAATCTTCAGTAATCTTCTGTAATGTTCCTCTCTGTGAATGCCAGCCACACACACACACACACACACACACACACACACACACACTAGTTCACACACTTACCCTTTTGCACACTCACTCACTCAGACACTCTCTCTCTTTTTGTACTGTCATTGTTTCCCTCTCTCTGCCTCTGTATATAATACTCCGAGCATGCAGTGTAATCTTCAGTAATCTTCTGTAATGTTCCTCCCTGTGAAGGCCAGCCACACACACACACACACACACACACACACACACACACTCTGTGAATGCCAGCCACACACACACACACACACACACACACACACACACACACACACTCTGTGAATGCCAGCCACACACACACACACACACACACACACACACTCTCTGTGAATGCCAGCCACACACACACACACACACACACACACACACTCTCTGTGAATGCCAGCCACACACACACACACACACACACACACACACACACACACACACTCTCTGTGAATGCCAGCCAGCCAGCAGGAGAGGAGTCCTTCCTATGAATGGGCTCGCTGCTGCCAGGTCACAGCCACACACTCTCCACAGCATGTGCATCAGTCAGCTAGGAGAGTAGAACTGCTGTGATCTTCCAGCCTCCCCATTGTGCACACACACACACACACACACACACACACACACACACACACACACACACACACACACACACACACTAGTTCACACACTCACCCCTTTGCGCATTCACTCACTCAGACACTCTCTCTCCTTTTGTACTGTCATTGTTTCCCTCTCTCTGCCTCTGTATATAATACTCCGAGCATGCAGTGTAATCTTCAGTAATCTTCTGTAATGTTCCTCTCTGTGAATGCCAGCCACACACACACACACACACACACACACACACACACACACACACACACACACACACACACACACACACACTAGTTCACACACTTACCCTTTTGCACACTCACTCACTCAGACACTCTCTCTCTTTTTGTACTGTCATTGTTTCCCTCTCTCTGCCTCTGTATATAATACTCCGAGCATGCAGTGTAATCTTCAGTAATCTTCTGTAATGTTCCTCCCTGTGAAGGCCAGCCACACACACACACACACACACACACACACACACTCTGTGAATGCCAGCCACACACACACACACACACACACACACACTCTGTGAATGCCAGCCACACACACACACACACACACACACACTCTCTGTGAATGCCAGCCACACACACACACACACACACACACACACACACACACTCTCTGTGAATGCCAGCCACACACACACACACACACACACACACACACACACACACACACACACACACACACTCTCTGTGAATGCCAGCCAGCCAGCAGGAGAGGAGTCCTTCCTATGAATGGGCTCGCTGCTGCCAGGTCACAGCCACACACTCTCCACAGCATGTGCATCAGTCAGCTAGGAGAGTAGAACTGCTGTGATCTTCCAGCCTCCCCATTGTGCACACACACACACACACACACACACACACACACACACACACACCCCATCCCACCTCACCCCACCCCACCCCATCCCACCCCACCCCATCCCACCCCTCATCGTCAGAAGTCAGCTAGGAGAGTAGAACTGCTGTGATCTTCCACCCTCCCCATTGTGCACACACACACACACACACACACACACACACACACACACACACACACACACACACACACACACACAACCCCACCCCTGTCGCTAAGACGAGGTGCTCTGGGACGTGTCGTCAGAAGCCCCTTTCTGCAGGGCAGTTGTTTAGGGTCGCATCAGAAAGCACTGTGTAGTCAAGATGACGAGTAATCCAATGAAAGTGCCAGTGGACGTATGCTTTCTCTGATTGGATGTTCAGATTTTTATCAGTCCAGGGGACTTAAGCTGGAGCAGCTGCGTGCGTTACTTCTCTTTTGGACCCCTTGTCTTTTTAAACCACACTTCCCCTTTTTGACACCCAAGTTATTTGAATAGAAAAATAGACAAATATCGGCAAGATCATTTTCATGTTTTCCGCAGCTTTATCAAGCAATATTTTTTTTTTTTTTTCTTTCTGCTTGGCTGTAAGATTGTGAAGATTGTTCGGTTGATCAATATGTGCTAAGAAATAAATAGAATAGCCGTTTCTACACATCAGGCTGTATTAACACCTCACCACACATCCAAAGCCATTAGCTTCCTTGTCTGCCAGTTCATTTGTAAGTGCAAATTACAGTGACGGGGGGGGGGGGGGGGGGGGGGGGGTCGGCTCCTAGAGCGGTGGTGTCTTGTGGAAGTGGGAGCGTGCTGTGGTGACTAGCCTATCAAACGCCTTGGCGATCGTTATTTCATTCCCCCTGCGATGTAGAGTACTTAAAGGTGCGGTCCGCGATTCTCCCATACACTTTTTTTGTTGTCAGATTTAGAGAACTGCTCCTCGCTGTCCTCTAGCTGTGTCCGTTCAGTGTGTGCTCTCAAAAACTCTGACGTTCATTCACAGTCCTGGCTCTCTCTAAACGGGAAACAAACATAGTGGCTCGGTCCGAGCCATAATCCCAATCCCAATCCAATCAGCACAGTGTTTCAGGAGCACGGGAGGGGAGTAAATTGATCGGCTGTTAAACTCAAATATCAACAAACATTTGCAAAACCGAATCGCGGACTGCATCTTTAAAGCAATACTACGTAACAATTTGCCACCTTTTTTTTTTTATGAGCAACTAGTTTTGGTGTCATCTTCAAATAAGTGCTGAAGGCATATGGTCATGTGAAGGACGGACAGATAAATACACCTGTCGTTCCTACCCGTCGTCCAGGCTGTGCACTGTGTGGTTCTGTGGTCTGGGTCGGAACACCCTGCAAACAATTAAGAACAGCGTTCATAGCACGACATTGTCATTAAAATTGCCAACAGATGCAAGTTAGCATGCTAGCTAGCTTTTTTTTAGGGCTAACTGGTCTTTTGGTGTTGTTTTTATCAGTGCTAACTGGGCTATTGGTGGCGTTTTTATCAGTGCTAACTGGGCTATTGGTGGTGTTTTTATCAGTGCTAACTGGGCTATTGGTGGTGTTTTTATCAGTGCTAACTGGGCTATTGGTGGTGTTTTTATCAGTGCTAACTGGGCGATTGGTGGTGTTTTTATCAGTGCTAACTGGTCTATTGGTGGTGTTTTTATCAGTACTAACTGGGCTATTGGTGGTGTTTTTAATCAGTGTTAGCTGGGCTATTGGTGGTGTTTTTATCAGTGCTAACTGGGCTATTGGTGGTGTTTTTATCATTGCTAACTGTGCTATTGGTGGTGTTTTTATCAGTGCTAACTGGGCTATTGGTGGTGTTTTTATCAGTGCTAACTGGGCTATTGGTAGTGTTTTTATCAGTGCTAACTGGGATAACTGGGTGTTTGCAAGATAATCTGTGGTGTTTGCAAGTTTTTTTTTCTTTAGGTAGGTACCTTATTAGTTATAGATCAAAACTCCATAATACTTCTTTAAAAGAGATAATTTGGCTGGGAGGAGATGGGGACATTGATGTGGATTTGAGATAGAATCCATTTTAGTATGATGAAGAAATGACTAAACACATGCTTTTCTGTATGTCTGTCTATTTCTCCCCTTTTCTCCCTTTCTCTCTCTCCCTCTCTCTCTCTCCCTCCCTCTCCCTCCCTCTCTCCCTCTCTCTGTCTCTCCCTCTCCCTCCCTCTCTCTGTCTCTCCCTTTCTCTCTCTCTCCCTCTCTCTCTCTCTCTCCCTCTCTCTCTCTCTCCTCCTTTCCTTTTTGGTGGTTGAAGTTTTAAAAGATGTAATGTAAAACAGATATTTTTGTAATAAAGGATTTCTAAAATTTAAATTCTCTTTCCCTCTCTTTCTCTCCCTCCCTCCCTCCCTCTCTCTCTCTCTCTCTCTCTCTCTGGACACAGGTCTCAGTACAGTACTGAAGAAGATGGCCTCTGGGTATAGCTCCCTGCCCTCTGCTCTCCCTGCCTCTGTGTGTGCTGTTCAGCCCATCAGCAGGAGAAATAAAAGGCCAGACAAACTGCTCTGTTGAAGAGAAAAGAGCAGATGAGAAGTCCACACACACACGCACACACACACGCACACGCTCGCACATACCCACACACACTGCCACAGCAACCAAAAAAAAACTTGCACTGACTAAACAGGGTAAAGGAACGCCATCTAGGATCTCTCCCTCTCCCAGATCTCTCTGTCTTGTCTCTCTCTCTCTCTCTCTATCTTCCCCACCTTTCCTTTCCCTTTTTTTTCTCTGCCTCCCTCTCTCTTCCCTTTACCCATGATGCATTGAGGTCATGTCTCAGTCCGGTAAAGTTCTGCATCTGTATGTGGAGGTGAGAGCTGCCTCAGAGCATGATGGGAAAGAGTGTTCGGGCGGGGAGTCCGTCACTGCCGAGGAGGTCGCCGCGGAGATGCTGACTCACTTGGCCAGCGTCGCCGGCGGCAACAACACATCATCTGCAGGGACTCCCAAACACCCCTGCAAAACCGCGGTCAGCTTCCAGCTGCAGCAGTCTGGAGATGCCGCAGGCGCACGCACCCCTTACCCCCCGCTCCGGCAGATGCATTCTGGGATGGAGGGGGACTGCTCGGTCAGCAAGACCCCCCAGCATTTCCATGTGCCACCCCCCTCCCCTTCCCCTTGCCCCCGGCAGCAGCAGCAGGTGTGTCAGGATGGCGCCCCCTCTGGTGGCAAGCGGTCGGTGGTGACCTTCAGCTACGTGGAGAAGGCCAACATCAAGACCGTGGAGACACCTCTGTGCCCCAGTGGAGGGGCCGACGAGGAGTGCTCCACCCCTTCGTACGTCCGCAAGAGGCTCAGCGACCCCGTCTGGTTCGGGAGTCCGGACTCCTCGTGCAGCAACAGCCCCAAGCATCCCTTCCGGGGCCTCGGACGGGGCGGTTGCCAAGCGACGGCCGGCTCCCCCGGCGGCCGGCGCTCGACGCTGGACTCGGCCGTCGGCCGCGCCGCCACCCAGAGAGCACTCGAGGACTTCGGCTCGCCGCTGCTGAGGTGTCGCTTCGCCCACGAGCTCGAGCGCGGGCACGGATACAGGCGCGGGTACGCATTCGGCTACGGCTCGCCCCAGCACCAACACGGCCACGCTCGGTGCCAGTCTTGGGCCGGGTCGCCGGTTCCGGCCCGAAGCGCCTGCGTCCTCCCGGCGGATCCCCACAAGCACGCCGGCGCGTGTGTGCTTCCCAGAAGCCCTGCATCGGACCAGCTCTCTTCTCAGGCCAGCAAGGCGGTTCCGAACAAGACCCAAACCCAAACCACCAGACCCGGGTCCTACGCCGATCCCCATCCCCACCCCGGGGTGGTCCACAGCAGACAGGCATCCACGAGCAGCTGCAGCCCCATCGCCCAGACGACCACCACCGGGAGCGCCGACACCCCCAGCTGTGGGCACAAGGCCAGCCAGGGCTTCGTCAGCCGCCTGGCAGAGGGCATGAACCAGCTGAGCCGGAGTCTGGGGATGTCGCCGTCGCCCGCCAACAGCCCGGAGGTGGCGCGGAAGCTCGCCGAGGAGGCCACTAGGGTGTCGGAGATTTTTAATGAAGTCAGGAGCTCGACGCCTCCTCCCCCAAATGCACTGAGTGGCCCCACGGAGGGCTGTGGTCTTAAGTACCTGCACACGTCTCACAAGTACGCCGCCGCGACGCCTCCTTCCTCATCGCAGCGCCAGCGCCAGGCAATAACCATGAACATCCCTGTTTGTGGCAGTGGGGAGGAGTCCAACCTGACCAATGAGCATCACCAGCCAAACAAAACCCCGCCTTTCACTCCCTCTTCAGCACAGGGGCCCGTACAATCACCAGCCAATCACACGAGAGCGCAGGGAGCAGCCCCGCCCACTCTCTCCACGGTGCAATACTCGGTCTTACCAGCAGGGGGAGCCCCAGTGTCCCCCGCCATCCCATCTCGTCTCCTCCGTCCAGCCTTACCTGAGGGGGAGGCCTGCTCGCCCATGAGGGACCCCAGGCAGCAGCGGCAGTGTGACCTCCAGCCTGCAAACAGCCCCACACTCCATCGGCGGCAGCCTCCACAGTACATGGGTGACTCTCGGTTCGCCTGCCCGGAGCGGGGCACCGTCCTGGGCTGCGAGCCGGCCGCAGGCGGCCTGGGCGGGGACGGGGACGGAGGCGTGGAGGTGGCGCGGAGACTCTTCCTGAGCCAGGCGGTGGAGGAGACGCCCGTCAGCTGGACGTCCAGGGAGGAGGAGTGGGGCAACCCGGCTAAGATGGGGGAAGCAGACGAGAGGACAACGGAGGAGGAGGAGGAGGAGGAGGAGGAGGAAGGAGACCGTAAGAGGAAAGAGGACGGAGAATCCGTCCAGACTCAGATCCAAACGCAGAGCCTGGTTCTGCTGAGCCCGACCCACGTGCGTCTGCTGAAGCAGGCGGAGCAGAGGAGGAGGGAGACCCTGCTGCTGGGGCCTGTAGCTTTGGAGCTCCACAGGGAGGAGGAGAAGCAGGAGGTCGGGGTCACGGGGAGGTCAGAGGTCAGGGAGGGGGCAGGGGTCGGAGCGGGGGGCTGCTGAGGGTGGAGGGTGACGCGGGCGACGGCGGCGGCGGCGAGCAGAACGGCGTGCAGCCTGGGTCGTCGCGGAGCTCCAGCGGCGTGACCGGTAGCCTAGGCGACAGGGACTGTGTGTCACCAGAGTCGAGTCAGTCGAGCCAGCAGAGCAATGAGACGGGACACGCCACCTCAGGAATACAGGTGTGTGTGTGTGTGTGTGTGTGTGTGTGTGTGTGTGTGTGTGTGTGTGTGTGTGTGTGTGTGTGTGTGTGTGTGTGTGTGTGTGTGTGTGTGTGTGTGTGTGTGTGTGTGTGCTGGGAATACAGGTGTGTGAGTGTGTGTGTGTGTGTGTGCTGGGAATACAGGTGTGTGTGTGTGTGTGTGTGTGTATGCTGGGAATACAGTTGAGTGTGTGTGTGTGTGAGTGGGGGGAACGCCACCTCAGGAATACAGGTGTGTGTTTGTGTGTGCTGGGAATACAGGTGTGTGTGTGTGTGTGTGTGTGTGTGAGTGGGGGGGGGGAACGCCACCTCAGGAATACAGGTGAGTGTGTGTGTGTTTTTGTGTGCTGGGAATACAGGTGAGTGTGTGTGTGTGTGTGTGTGTGTGTGCTGGGAATACCGGTGTGTGTGTGTGCAGGCCATGCCACCTCTGGAGTACAGGTGTGTGTGCAGAACACGGCACCTCAGGGATACAGATGTGTGCATTATGCATACAGTATGTGTACATGAGTGTGAGGATATGTGGGTTTGTGCAAATATGCTTGTATGTGTATGTATGTGTGTATGTGTCTGCATACATGTGTCTGTGCGTGCCTGTGTGTGTGTGTGCGTGTCTCTGTGCGTGCTTGTGTGTGTGTGTGTGTGTACGTGTTTCTGTGCGTGCCTGTGTGTGCGTGCCTGTGTGTACGTGCATGTCTCTGTGCGTGCCTGTGTGTGTGTGTGCGTGTGTGCCTGTGTGTGTGATGATCTCTCCTCTGCTCCTCAGTCGGACAGTGGCTCTGTCATACCCGGCCCTTCGCTCCACTGTCGGAAGATGGCTCGGGCCAAATGGGAGTTCCTGTTCGGAGGCCCACCAGAGGAGAAGAGTGAGTGCTCAGTACAAGTGGACATGCTGGCAGTTTTGTCAACAATGAATCATGGTCCTTTGATACGTCTGATGTGTGGAAATATCTTAATTGCAGTAAATGTTTAGTGTAATTATCAGTGTCAAGCTGTGACACTTTTGACAAGTTTACTCCCATGTAGTGTGTCTCTGTGCTACAGACTAATATATGACTTTGTTAACAAATATGAATCGTAGTCCTTTGATACGTCTGATGTGTGAAAATATCTTAATTGCAGTAAATGTTTAGTGTAATTATCAGTGTCAAGCTGTGACAAGGGGAGGAAACCATGTTGACAGAAGTTCTCCCTGCAGCATCTGAGAACAACTGGGGGGCAACAGTGGTACACGGGGCGACAGTGGTACGGGGGGGTAGAGGAGTCGTTTAGTAATCGGAAGGTTGCTAGTTTGATTCCCCACTCTTCTTTACCAAGTGTGTTCCTTGAGCAAGACACTGAACCCCCTAAAAACTGCTCCTGATGTATAAATGCAATTTCCTTCTAAGTCGCTTTGGATAAAAATGATGAAATGTAAATGTAACTCTAATTCTTCTTCTCTCATTCAACGGCCTCCGTGACCCTCCCTTAGACCCGTCCACAGCGCCCCCCAGTGGCACCTCCAGTGAGTCTCCCACCCCCACCCCTCCCACCTTCCTCCCCCTGGAGCTGGGTTGCCTGCGGGCCAATCACAACGTGCAGCAGGTGGAGGTGGAGCTTGTGACCCCGCCCCCTGCCGCCCTGGGCTTCTGCGCCAAGACGGGCATCATCCGGCGGACGCTGAAGTACTCGGAGACGGACCTGGACGCCGTGCCGCTGCGCTGTTACCGGGAGACGGACATTGACGAGGTGCTGCTGGCCGAGCAGGAGGACGCCGACTCGGCGTTTGGAAGCAACCGGAGCGTTTTGGGAACGTCGGGAACGGGCAGCAGCCCGTTGGGGATGACGCTGTTCGGAGAGGAGGTGGAGGGGGTGGAGGATGAGGAGGGAGAAGAGGACGACGACGATGATGATGATGAGGAGGAAGATGAGGAAGACGACAAGGTGGCGAGTTGGGTTAGTTTGAGGATGCTGGGAGATACCAAGAGGCAGCGAGCCAATCATGACGATGAGATTTTCAGCATGCTTCTGAGGAGGTGGGGTGGACATACACATGCACACACTCATTCATATACATACACACTCATATACACACACATTCATATACACACACACTCATATACAGACACATTCATATACATGCACACACTCATTCATATACATACATACACACACACACACCACACACACCACACACACTCATATACACACTCATTCATATACATACACACACACACACACACACACACACACACACACACACACACATAAACACACACAATAACAATAAAGAACTACTACTACTACTACACACACACACTCGCTCTCATACTCACTCACTCATTCTCTCTCTTTCTGTGTGT
>NC_045174.1:23107560-23117560 GCF_900700415.2 Clupea harengus | reverse complement strand
TTTTAGAAGGTCTGTTTTGGGTGTAGATACGGTGTGTGCGTGTGTGTGTGTGTAAGCTTTACGTCATTCTAACTCTGGAACATTTTGCTGGGATAACTGATGAAGGACATCTTGTCCAAAATGTCCTGTGTTCTTAAGAGAACCCCTAACCCTAACCTTTACCAGCAATTGTTAACAGTTAACAGAGTTTCAACACATCATTTGTTTATAATCTGAGCATCTGTAGATAGTCTATAGGAGACCATCCAAATAAAGTGTGACCATATGTAGAAATACTGTATACTGTAGTATCGATTTTTATGTGAATAAGAACACAACAACAAATCTTTTTAGTTTGTTTGTTTATATTTGCTGTGTTTAAGGGGGCTGTTTATAGTTTGTTGTTGTTTATTCAGACTCATGTGATGAAAACCATGCGGTTATTAAGCATGACTGTGACTGGCTCAGGGGTGACGTAGGCTACAGTAAGAGACTTAACTGATTAGCACCATAGAGAGATAACCATAGACACTAGCACCATAGAGAGATAACCATAGAGACTAGCATCATAGAGAGATAACCATAGAGACTAGCACCATAGAGAGATAACACACGCTGCACTTATGCCATCCCTGAATGACAGCTTAATGACCAGGAAGGAGGGGTAGAGATGGAGAGAAAGAAACTAAGAAAGCGAGAGAGTGAGCGAGAGTTTGAGGGAGGGAGAGATAGAGAGAGAGAAACTAAGAGAGTTAGAGAGTGAGCGAGATATTTGAGAGAGAGATAGAGAGAAACTAGGAGAGTGAGAGAGTGGGGGAGTGAACGAGAGATTGAGGGAGAGAGAGAGAGATAGAGAGAAACTAGGAGAGTGAGAGAGTGAGTCAGAGATTGAGGGACAGAGATAGAGAGAAACTCAGAGAGCAAGTGAAGAAGAGAGAGAGAGAGGGATGGAGGGATGGAGGGAGAGAGAGAGACGTTTAAAACCCCTTTATTGAACCATCACATGGATCAAGGACTCCTAAAGAGGAGTATGTAGCCCTAACCCAACTATTCCCACACCATATTAAAGAAGCATCAAGAATATAAACAATCACCTGCTAAACAATCACCTGCCAAACAACAGACAACAGACAGTGGTACAGGAGGTAGAGAAGTCGTTTAGTAATCAGAAGGTTGTTAGTTCAATTCCCTGTCGAAGCGTCCTTGAGCAAGACACTGAACCCCGAATTGCTCCTGATGTGCAGTGTGCCATCAGTGTAAATGTAAAAATGTGTATACATCCTTGTAAGTAGCTTTGGATAAAAGCGTCTCTTAAATGACTAAATGTAAAAAATGTCTACACACCATAATTATCAACTGACGACAGAACTGTGTCTACACACCATTTGTGTGAGAAATATCTGACATTATCAGTGTCTTGGAAAAAAAAAAAAGAAGCATATCCAAGTCTGATTTTTTTTTTATTCAATTAAGGCCTAAAACATTTTGACTTGATTCACAATTCGCCCCTCCAACCTCCTGCTCTTCACGATGGACAACTTTAAAATCAAAATATTTAAACACGTGCACCTTCCCCTTATTTTGTCGGGAGTACTTGACTCCAAGGACAAACATCAGTGCCCAAAGTAAACCCAAGTGCTGAATGCTTCATCCGGCATTTTGAAAGAGGAGATTCTGTTATGCACAGTCACAGACACACAGTGAAACATAGTATCTGGCACCTGACCCAGCATTCATAGAGTGGAGACCTCAGGCCTTAACTCTGCTACAAAGACCTCTGTGACCATGGCAACGGTGGAGCACATGCCACTGAAGGTCACTGAAGGTCACCAGAGGGTTCTGGAACTGGACTTTTATAGAACACTGGCCATGAAGATTCTGATTCTCTGATAAAGTGGTCCTCCATTTTGTGTCAGGTCTCTCTTTGAGTACATTAAAGTGCACACCCTTGGGAATAGCATTGTGCAATACCTTTGCCACGGCGGTCGCAAAGCTTAAGCTCTCTCTGAAGAGAGCAGAGCAGCGTCTCTGCACTGTTGTCAGGGTTACGTTGGTTGGGAGTAACAAATCAATCTGGAAAAGGGAAGAGAGAGAGAGAAACTTGGATAGCGAGAGAGGGAGAGGAAAACTTGGAGAGGAAGAGAGGGAGAAAGGGGGGAATGATGGAGAGGCAGAGACTGGGAGAGAGAGAGACTCGGAAAGAGATGTAGAGATTCACAGAGAGATGGAGAGATGGAGAGATCCACAGAGAGATGATGTCTGATGGAGAAAGTTCTAGAAAGATGTGCAGTCATTTTCCTTATCAGTCTTTCTCTCCTCCCTCCACTCATGGTGTTCTTGGTGTGAGATTCATGTGTGTGAACTCGGAATCACCCGGGCCATGCAAGGATGTAATTCATATATAGGCTTAACACTTCCCCTGCCTATATATATGCTTAACACTTCCCTTGCCCATATATAGGCTTAACACTTCCCCTGCCCATATATATGTTTAACACTTCCCTTGCCCATATATAGGCTTAACACTTCCCTTGCCCATATACAGGCATAACACTGTATTCATGTAGCAGATGTTTTCATCTTGAGCAGCACAGCACAGCACAGCACAGCACAGCACAGCACAGCACAGCACAGCACAGCACAGCACAGCACAGCACATCACAGCACACCACAGCGCAACACAGCACACATAAAAGACAACTTTTGGACCATGAGGAGAAATTCGTTGAATTTGACAAAAAGTGTATGAGATTAGAATCATGGACGACACCTTTAATCTCCAGGAACAGGGCTCACTGTTGAATGGGCTTGTCTCACATTAGACCCAGATCTGGTCCAGACCCGGTCCGGCGTTGTTTAGACCCGGTCCAGCATTGGCTCACATTACACCCGGACCCGGTCCGGCGTTGTTTAGACCCGGTCCAGCATTGGCTCACATTACACCCAGACCCGTTCCAGCCTTGGCTCACATTACACCCAGACCCGGTCCAGCCTTGGCTCACATTACACCCGGACCCGGTCCGGCGTTGTTTAGACCCGGTCCAGCCTTGGCTCACATTACACCCAGACCCGTTCCAGCCTTGGCTCACATTACACCCGGACCCGGTCCAGCCTTGGCTCACATTACACCCAGACCCGGTCCAGCGTTGGCTCACATTACACCCAGACCCGGTCCAGCCTTGGCTCACATTACACCCAGACCCGTTCCAGCCTTGGCTCACATTACACCCAGACCCGTTCCAGCCTTGGCTCACATTACACCCGGACCCGGTTCAGCGTTGTCTGTGATCCTGGTTGTGTCGTCCTCTTTGTGGCACAGGTTGCGGTGATTGACTGTGTCTGAGCACTCCCTCGTCACCGCTAGCATGTCGGCGTGAAGGATGTGGGTCATCTCTCTCTCCCCCCTCCTCTCTCCTTGTCAGTGGTGCTCCTGCAGCTGTGTGTGTGTGTGTGTGTGTGTGTGTGTGTGTGTGTGTGTGTGTGTGTGTGTGTGTGTGTGTGTGTGTGTGTGTGTGTGTGTGTGTGTGTGTGTGTGTGTGTGTGTGTGTGTGTGTGTGTGTGTGTGTGCTGGATGCTGAGACAGAGCTGAGCTTTGACAGATGAAACTTTCATGGGAAAATGGGATCACGTTTCAAAGTGTCTTTGATACAGTGGAAGCACTAGCCACACTGGAGCGTTCATGACACATGCGTTGTGACTGAAAAGGGGGAAATCGGGCCGAGGATTATGACAACATGCTACCCTGACACGTGACACGCCTCAAAAAAATGGGGAATCCAGACTCTGGAAGGTTCTACGCTGAACATCATTTTCAGCGAAATCTAATTACTGTGTTAAAAGTGAGAGTCAAGGGGGGCACGGTGGCGCAAGCTGATAAGTCCCCGCCCAACTTACGGGCTTCATTGCCCGCGGGGACACAGGGTCAAGTCTGGCCTGATGTCATTTCCCGGTCCTCTCCCCACCTCTTCTCCGCCTCGCTTCCTGTCATAACTCTTCACTGTCCTGTCCAAAATAAATGCATACAAAAAAAAGCCCAAAAATAAATCTAAAAAGTTTTTTTTAGAGTGTCAGCAGTGTCAGGAGTGTCAGGAGTGTCAGGAGTGTCAGGACGTGTCAGGACGTGTCAGGACGTGTCAGGACGTTTCAGGACGCCTCCAGAAGGGTTCTCTAGTAAACTTGGCACTGGGAATACTGTCAGCCGAATGTTGTTTTCAATGAGGGCAAGTTAAAGGATATTTCAAAAGGACATTTTTAAATCACCATCTTCCTATTGTCTTCTGTCTTCTCCCCCTCAGGGACAAGCCCCCCCACCAGGCAGCCAATGGCGATCAGGTCGCAGGGGATCGCCTGGGATTGGGCAGCAGTGACACGCTGACCAATGGGAATCGAGCAGACCTGGAGGCCGCCAAGCGATTGGCTAAACGGCTCTTCAAGCGTGATGGATTCCGGAAGTCTGATGTGGCCCGCCACCTGAGCAAGAAGTATGAAGTCAGGGTGATAAGAGAGACACACACACACAGACACACACACACACACACACACACACATGGATACACACACTGTATGGCCTCCTGAGCAAAAAGTATGAAGTCAGGGTGATGGGAGACACACACACACACACACACACACACATGGATACACACACACACACATACACACATGGATACACACACTGTAAGGCCTCCTGAGCAAAAAGTAATAAGACACATGCATACATGTACGCACACACCTTATGCATGTGTATTAGTGTGTATGTGTGTGTCTGCATGAGTGTATACATATATGTGTGTGTGTGTGTGTGTGTATAAGTGTGTCTCCTAGTATGAGTGTAGAAGTGTGTGTGTGTGTGTGTGTGTGTGTGTGTGTGTGTGTGTGTGTAGAAGTGTGACAGACTGCAGGTTGGCCCAGTTTTTTAGTTTTAGCCCATTTCTCCGTCTCTCTCTGGCCCTCTCCCCTTCCTCTCCCCTTCCTCTTCCCTTCCTCTTCTCATCCTCTCCTCTTCCTCTCCTCATCCTCTCCCCATCCTCTCCCCATCCGCTCCCCATCCTCTCCCCTTCCTCTCCTCTCCCTTCCTCTCCCCATCCTCCCCTCTTCCTCTCTCCTTCCTCTCCCCATCCTCTCCCCATCCTCCCCTTTTCCTCTCTCCTTCCTCTCTCCTTCCTCTCCTCTTCCTCTCCCCTTCCTCTCCCCATCCTCTCCCCTTCCTCTCCCCTTCCTCTCCCCATCCTCTCCCCTTCCTCTCCCCTTCCTCTCCCCATCCTCTCCCCATCCTCTCTCCTTCCTCTCTCCATCCTCTCCCCTTCCTCTCCCACAGCAGTCACACTGACAGACAGACAGTTGTTGGTTTGCCAGCATAAAACAGAATCCCGGATTAAAGGCCTTTTCCTGGTGTGACAAATGCACCATGGGAATTGTATTTCTTTTGGCACAATCTTTCATAGCAGCCCAGCTGTTTAGGCCAGTGACCAGAAAACTGCTTCAGTCTGAACTCCATGTCTGAGCTGCAGTTAAGATTGGAGAATCACAATTTGTTCTCTCTCTCTCTCTCTCTCTCTATGTCTCCATCTCTCTTCCCCTCTGTATCTTTCTGTTTACTAGCAATGACTTCAGCAGAATGGTTGCAGAAGAATATCTTCGCCACTTCAATTTCACAGGCCTGACTTTGGACCAAGCTGTTCGGTACGTGTGTGTGTTTTGTGTTTTACTGATGTTTGTGTGTGTGTCTGTGTGTGTGTGTGTGTGTGTGTGTGTGTGTGTGTGTTACTCATGTGTGTGTGTGTGTGTGTGTGTCACATGTTTGTGGGCATAACCTGAAAAATCCTGTTGGAAAAAGACCAAAGACACGATCTTCTCATGACTTATTCTTTTCTGGGTTATGGGGCTACACATTGAACATCTCTATGCTGTACCGTGTCCTGAAATTAACACCAGGGCTGATAAAGACCCAGAAACACTGCCACCTACTGGCAGAAACAACAAAGTGTCTGCAGGTACCTCCTGGAGTGTGCCGTCGAATCACTGGCTAATTCTCCTCCCCGTTAACCTGAATTGTATCTCATGACAGAGATAGTTTTGTCAAGCTGTTTCTCTTAATGTAGTTCCAATGTCCAGCTTGACCATTTTGTGGTGTTGGCTCAGGGTGTATGTGTGTGTGTGTGTGTGTGTGTGTGTGTTTGTGTGTTTAGCCTGTCTGAGTGATTCTAAAGTGTGTGTGTGTGTGTGTGTGTGTGTGTATGTTTGAGGATGTGTAGCCTGTCTGACTGATTCTAATGTGTGTGTGTGTGTGTGTGTGTGTGTGTGTGTGTGTGTTTGTGTACGTGTAGCCTGCCTGAGTGATTCTAATGTGTGTGTGTGTGTGTGTTGTGTACGTGTAGCCTGTCTGAGTGATTCTAATGTGTGTGTTTGTGCATGTGTAGCCTGCCTGAGTGATTCTAATGTGTGTGTGTGTGTGTGTGTGTTTGTGTACGTGTAGCCTGTCTGAGTTATTCTAATGTGTGTGTGTGTGTTTGTGTATGTGTAGCCTGTCTGAGTGATTCTAATGTGTGTGTGTGTGTGTGTGTTTGTGTATGTGTAGCCTGTCTGAGTGATTCTAATGTGTGTGTGTGTTTGTGTGTTTGTGTACGTGTAGCCTGTCTGAGTGATTCTAATGTGTGTGTGTGTGTTTGTGTATGTGTAGCCTGTCTGAGTGATTCTAATGTGTGTGTGTGTGTGTGTTCAGGGTGTTTCTGAAGGAGTTTGCTCTGATGGGGGAGACGCAGGAGAGAGAGCGTGTGCTGGTCCACTTCTCCCACAGATACCTGCACTGCAACCCCAAACTCATCCACTCAGAAGGTAACGCTGCTGTGTGTGTGTGTGTGTGTGTGAGTGTGTGTCGCTCTGGGTGTATACATGTTAGTGCATGTAGAGTCAGTGTTATTGAGAAACGTAATAGCAGATGTGTGTATATTGTGTATGTTTATTTCTTAATGGTGTGTGTATATTGTGTATGTTAGTGTGTGTGTGTGTGTGTGTGTGTGTGTGTGTGTGTGTGTGTGTGTGTGTGTGTGTGTGTGTGTGTGTGTGTTAGTGTCTGAGTTTGGTTTTCTGTATATCTACCTCAGAGGTTTACGTTTGTAAACACAATTCATCTCTCTCTCACTCTCTCTCCCTCTCCCTCCCCGTTCTCTCTCTCTCGCACCCCGCCCCCACTTCTCTTTCCCCATCCCGTCTCTCTCTCTTTCTCTCTTTCTCTCTCTCTCTTTCTCTTTTGTCTTCATCAGACAGTGTCCACACCTTGATTTGTGCGTTGATGCTGCTGAACACAGACCTGCATGGCAATGTGAGTTCAGACCTACAGACATCCACACCACAAAGACATGATTACCTATGGCATGTATAACACAAATCATAGCAAGGTTTGTCTCTGTTGAGAGATATCATAGACTTCACACTTCACTCATGACGCTAGTCACTCATGACGCTAGTCACTCATAACGCTAGTCACTCATAACGCTAGTCACTCATAATGCTAGTCACTCATAATGCTAGTCACTCATAACGCTAGTCACTCATAATGCTAGTCACTCATGAAGCTAGTCACTCATAACGCTAGTCACTCATGACGCTAGCTGAAGCTAGTCACTCATGAAGCTAGTCACTCATCAAGCTAGTCACTCATCAAGCTAGTCACTCATGAAGCTAGTCACTCATGACGCTAGCTGAAGCTAGTCACTCATGAAGCTAGTCACTCATCAAGCTAGTCACTCATCAAGCTAGTCACTCATGACAATAGCTGAAGCTAGTCACTCATGACGCTAGCTGAAGCTAGTCACTCATCAAGCTAGTCACTCATCAAGCTAGTCACTCATGACAATAGCTGAAGCTAGTCACTCATGACGCTAGCTGAAGCTAGACACTCTGGCTAAGTAGCCTCTCTGTTGTGACCCTTTTTCTGGGGTATTTCAGTGTCTGGCGTCCGTCTGTGTTCTTTGACTGGGTTTTATAAATAGCTGCTGCGGTGTAGTCGGAGAGGTCAGGGTTCTGAGCATGTCTGACGGTTCTCCTACAGAACGTGGGGAAGAGGATGTCCTGCACGCAGTTCATCGTGAACCTGGAGGGACTCAATGAAGGACGGGACTTTCCCAAGGACATGTTGAAGGTCAGCCACACAGAGTTTCTCTCCGTCGTCTTTTTTTCGCTCTCTTATTCCCTTTTTCTCACTCTCTCTTTTATTCTCTCTCGTTCTCTTTTTATTCCCTCTCTTTCCCTGTCTTGCATGAGACGTTAAACCACACACACACACACACACACACACACACACACACACACACACACAAACACACACACACAGATTTTAATAATGTACTAATGTCCACACTGAGAAAAAAAACATAAATACAGTACATAAATACTTAGGTGAACTTGCAGTACACACACACACACACACACACACACACACACACACACACTCACACACACACAAAAGCAAGGCACACCCAGATTATGGATATAAATAGCAGTATCTTTGCCAAATGTGACTGCTGCCAATAATAGCTGATCTGACACCAAGCGGTGCCGGTCCAGTTCATTAGCCCTGCTCTCTTTGTGTGTGTGTGTGTGTGTGTGTGTGTGTGTGTGTGTGTGTGTGTGTGTGTGTGTGTGTGTGTGTGTGTGTGTGTGTGTGTGTGTGTGTGTGTGTGTGTGTGTGTGTGTGTGTGTGTGTGTGTGTGTGTGTGTGTGTGAGTGTGCCAGTTCATTAGCCCTGCTCTTTTGGTAAACACAGCAGTTGGAGTCCTATCATAATCCGTTTATGTCTACGTCCAGACGAGAGCTTATATTCAAATTATATCAAAATGATATCATAATAATATCAGAGTTATATAAGACATTTTACAATAGTGTATATATATAATCTTATAACCAGTTTATGTGTACGTCCAAGGCTACAAGGCTCTCCGATGAGGCCTTATAGTCAAATCATGTCATGTCGTATGACATTTTACAACAGTATTATATTATAATTATATGTTACAGTTGAAAAGCACTCTGCCGTTAGAGTCCATTTCTGTGAATCTGTTGACCTCTAGTGGATATTAAACTGTCTTGGTCCTAAAAAACTTCTTGGTTGGCATCAAATGTATAGCTTTCAACATAAGCTCTTTCCCTCTCTTGTGTACGTGTTATTGTTGCTGAAACACAAACTCTTTCCCTCTCTTGCGTGTGTGTTATTGTTGCTGAAACACAAACTCTTTCTCTCTCTGGCATACGTGTTATTGTCGCTGAAACACAAACTCTTTCCCTCTCTGGCGTCTGAAATCCTATCTTATCTCAGTTTAGGATGACATACAGGGTTTTTGGTATTAGAGAAACTGCAAGTCACTTTGGATTATGGAATCTTCCAAATGAATCCATATGAAATGTATTAGACATACAGCAGCAGACCTACACCCAGGGGACATGAACACACACACACACACACACACACACACACACACACACACACACACACACAGCAGGCCTACACCCAGGGGACATGAACACACACTCATGACGAAATTAATATCTGGAGGTAGCTTTGGATAATGGCATCTTCAAAACCCAGGGACCATACACACACGCTGATGAAGAAACGAATATCTGGACTGTAAGTCGCTTTGGATAATGGTATCTCCCAAATGAATACATATTAAATGTACCAGACATACGGCAGTATACTTAAATGAATGGGGTTTACCACTACCTGTTAGTGCATACTTTTGAGTGGCTTCATACTTTACACACATTATTTCTACAAGTCAGTGCATTTTTAAGAATAATTTATGAATCTTTGCAATCTGATGCATACTAGACTTTATCCATATACTCTGACGGCATACTATTCTGATGCATACTAGACTTTATCCATATACTCTGTCGGCATACTATTCTGATGCATACTAGACTTTATCCATATACTCTGTCGGCATACTATTCTGATGCATACTAGACTTTATCCATATACTCTGTCAGCATACTATTTGGATGGCAGATGTATGAGTTCCAG
>NC_045174.1:23080060-23097560 GCF_900700415.2 Clupea harengus | reverse complement strand
ATGCATTATTCACGTGTCACATGACCCGTGTCAGGGAGGGGCCTATTCGACTAGCACGTTCTTGATATTCTGGTTCGTTCTAAATTATTGGCAAAACTTAAACTTAACTAGTTTGGGCTTTGACATTCACATTGTCTACTTGTACTTTTACTTGAGAGGAGTTGTTGGTTCATTTTTTTAAATTATATGAAGAATTGTATCCATGCGTTTTTTTGAAGACAAATGTCTGCCACGCATACATGTTTGCATCCAAATCAAAAGCCAGCAGGCAAAATCTGCTGAAACACACTTAAATTTGAGAGCAAAGACATCTATCTCTTTTTCCCCTAATAGACCAGTAAGGGTCATTATCTGCCTAAATAGAATATACTATTATAAAAATAATAATATAATAATTATCTTCCCCGTGCTAACACTAACTCTCAAATACAGGCCAATCCATCTTGAGCAGCATTGAGACTTTGCAAGCTGTGATGCTGCCTTCATGCCAGGCGCTGGCATTAACATGCGGAGGTCAATCTCTGAAATGGGCACTGTGGGCACTGAAATGGTTTCACTTCAGTGCTGTAAATCACCGGTATACGCCCACGAGAGGGTACCGGCGACGAGAGGGCACCGACGCCACCCTCGGTGTAGTCTCTGCCCACATGGAAAAGGTCCCGATGCCACCCTCGGTGTAGTCTCTGCCCACATGGAAAAGGTACCGACGCCACCCTCTGTGTAGTCTCTGCCCACATGGAAAAGGCACCGACGCCACCCTCGGTGTAGTCTCTGCCCACATGGAAAAGGTACCGACGCCACCCTCGGTGTAGTCTCTGCCCACATGGAAAAGGTACAGACGCCACCCTCGGTGTAGTCTCTGCCCACATGGAAAAGGTCCCGATGCCACCCTCGGTGTAGTCTCTGCCCACATGGAAAAGGCACCAATGCCACCCTCTGTGTAGTCTCTGCCCACATGGAAAAGGCACCGATGCCACCCTCGGTGTAGTCTCTGCCCACATGGAAAAGGTACCGACGCCACCCTCGGTGTAGTCTCTGCCCACATGGAAAAGGTACCGACGCCACCCTCGGTGTAGTCTCTGCCCACATGGAAAAGGCACCGACGCCACCCTCGGTGTAGTCTCTGCCCACATGGAAAAGGTCTGCAGAAACCCACGGGGGCACACTTGACCTGTGCAACACTGGCATGATGAGTCTGTGGTAAAGCGTGGTGAAGCGTGGTAAAGCGTGGTGAAGCGTGGTAAAGCAGATCTTTTTTCTGTCTATGTTCTTGTATATGAAACAAGGTGTGATTGTGTGTGTGTTAACACAGTGTTGTCTTATAGACTTGGGCCCCCTATACACAAATTAACATGTATGAATTGTGCAGTCTTTTTTCCGACATGGATTATGCCACCCCTTGTCCTCTTAAGCGTATCATGATCCCCTGTCCTGTCTGATGGTGGACATGCTTGAGTTAAATGAGCTTTAGAATAGTTTGATGTGGTGCATTTTATGCGTTAGGCATTGTTTGTTTTGTATGATGACGTCATGTTTTATGGGGTGTCATTGTTGTCGTGGTTCGTGTGGGAAATGCAGATTGTGGTCTTGTGTGGACACATTCTATTCGGAATCTATGCTAATTCTATTTGAATGTTGAATGAATTCTAGTGGTGATTCCATTCTGTCTGTTTTCATTGTCAGAAGCTCTGTTTTTTTATTAAAGCTCTTCTTTCCCCCTCTTTCACTCTTTGTCTCTACCCCCCTCTCTGTCTCTCACTCTTTCTCTCTATCTATCCCCCTCCTCTCTCTCTCTCTCTCTCTCTCTCTCTCTCTCACTCTTTCTCTCTATCTCTCCTCATTCTCTGTCTCACACTCTTTCTCTCTATCTATCCCCCTCCTCTCTCTCTCTCTTTCAATCTTTCTCTCTATCTCTCCCCCTCCTCTTTCTCTCTCTCTCTCTCTCTCTTTCTTTCTCTCTCTCTCACTCTTTCTCTCTTCTCTCTCTCTCTCTCACTCCTTCTCTCTATCTTTCCCCCTCTTCTCTCTCTATCACTCCTTCTCTCTATATCTCCCCCTCCTCTCTCTCTCCTCTCTCTCTCTCACTCCTTCTCTCTTCTCTCGCTCTCTGTCTCACTCCTTCTCTCTCTCTCTCTCTCTCACTCCTTCTCTCTATCTCTCCCCCTCTTCTCTCTCTCTCACTCCTTCTCTCTCTCTCTCACACTCCGTCTCTCTATCTCTCCCCTCTTCTCTCTCTATCACTCCTTCTCTCTATCTCTCCCCCTCCTCTCTCTCTCTCCTCTCTCTCTCACTCCTTCTCTCTCTCGCTCACACTCCGTCTCTCTATCTCTCCCCCTCTTCTCTCTCTATCACTCCTTCTCTCTATCTCTCCCCCTCCTCTCTCTCTCTCTCCTCTCTCTCTCACTCCTTCTCTCTTCTCTCGCTCTCTCTCTCACTCCTTCTCTCTCTCTCTCTCACTCCTTCTCTCTATCTCTCCCCCTCTTCTCTCTCTCTCACTCCTTCTCTCTCTCTCTCCCCCTCCTCTCTCTCTCTCTCCTCTCTCTCTCACTCCTTCTCTCTTCTCTCGCTCTCTCTCTCACTCCTTCTCTCTCTCTCTCTCACTCCTTCTCTCTATCTCTCCCCCTCTTCTCTCTCTCTCACTCCTTCTCTCTATCTCTCCCCCTCTTCTCTCTCTCTCTCACTCCTTCTCTCTCACTCCTTCTCTCTATCTCTCCCCCTCTTCTCTCTCTCTCACTCCTTCTCTCTATCTCTCCCCCTCCTCTCTCTCTCTCTCCTCTCTCTCTCACTCCTTCTCTCCTCTCTCTCTCACTCCTTCTCTCTCTCTCTCTCACTCCTTCTCTCTCTCTCTCTCACTCCTTCTCTCTATCTCTCCCCCTCTTCTCTCTCTCTCACTCCTTCTCTCTCTCTCTCTCACTCCTTCTCTCTATCCCTTCCCCTCACTTTCGGTGTCTCTGCCCACCTCTCACAGGTTAGTGCTGATGCATATTAACGCTGTGTGTGTGTGTGTGTGTGTGTGTGTGTGTGTGTGTGTGTGTGTCATCCTCCGTTAGCATAAGAGCAGTCCGTCCCTATGCATACGTGTGTGTGTGTGTGTGTGTGTGTGTGTGTGTGTGTGTGTGTGTGTGTGTGTGTGTGTGTGTGTCATCCTCCGTTAGCATAAGAGCAGTCCGTCCCTACGCATACGCGTGTGTGTGTGTGTGTGTGTGTGTGTGTGTGTGTGCGTGTGCGTGCGTGCGTGTGTGTCATCCTCCGTTAGCATAAGAGCAGTCTTACATACTCTTAAATCTCATACTTTATGTGGTTCTAGTCTGCATCTCTGTGTGCCGGTGCAATTCATGTAATAGATGGGAAAAGGATTATACCTGCAGTCGATTGCCATTTCTAAGCCTATTTGGAGAAATAGGTAATTGGATTTAGATGGTGTTTTTTTAATGCTGGAACTCTTTAGACTCATACGTGTGTGTGTGTGTGTGTGTGTGTGTGTGTGTGTGTGTGTGTGTGTGTGTGTGTGTGTGTGTGTGTGTGTGTGTGTGTGTGTGTGTGTGTGTTGTCATTAGCGGTTGTAATGTATTCTTTAACTCACGGTGCCTTCCTGCTGGATTCAATCCATTCCCTCCCTCCTCCTTCTCTCCCCCTTTCTCTCTCTCTCTCTCTCTCTCTCTCTCCCCCTCTCTTTTTCTATCCCCCCACCTCTGAAAGGACAAGTGCAGAATGCTAATAATTGGTGTTCAAAGTGGAGGGAGGTGTGTGTGTGTGTGTGTGTGTGTGTGTGTCTACATGCATGTAGGCGAGTTGGAAGGCTATGATTCGCTGCTGACAGACAGAAAGAGGGAGGGAGGGAGGGAGGTGAGAGAGAGAGAGAGAGAGAGAGAGAGAGAGGGAGTGAGCGTGCGTGCGTGTGTGTGTGAGAGAGAGAAGCGGAGAACGAGAGAGAGAGAGGGAGTGAGCGTGCGCGTGTGTGTGTGTGAGAGAGAGAAGCGGAGAACGAGAGAGAGCTCACAGCCACCATCAGCTCCTTTTCTCTCCTGCAATTCGCGCAGTGCTCATCCGCAGCGCCTATTGAACACACACACACAAAAACACACACACGCAGGAACAGCGAAAGAAAGGGAAAAGAAGACCCAGGAAGATAAAGGAATAAAGGGAGACTGGGCAGCGTGCTGGTGTGCATCACACACACACACACACACACACGCTGATCAGAGGAACCTGGAGAGAAGATGGACAAGGATGTCCTCACTAAGAGACAACTCAAACTAGTGGACGTCACAAGCAGTCACAGGAGGAGACGACAGGGACGAGATCACACGGATGGACGGAGTGACGGAGGAATAGACGGATAGAGGGATAGAGAGAGAGTGGAGAGAGGGGGGGGGGTGCGCAAGTGGAGACTCCTGACTTTCCACGCGAGGCGAGAGGAGAGGAGAGGACAAGAGTGTGTCCATCTTGAGTGCGGGAGCAACAGGAAACGTGGCTAATCTCCGCCGAGTGAAAGAGTGCGATCTTAATCGTCTCCTCGCGCGGCCGACCTGCCTTTTTTTAAAAAAAGATTTCCAGGCTATCTTTATCTTATCAGCACCACAGGTCAGCCTACTTTTTTGCCTTTGTCAATTTTTTTTTTCTTTTTTTCTTTGCTTTTTTTCTTCTTTTTTTTTGTACGAGATTCAGATATCCCGGAAACCCAAAACATTGTTGGTGTTTTTAGACGTTTCTCTTTTTTTGTTTTGGAATCCCCTTTTCCTAACCGGGAAATAACGTCACACTAGTTGACTGTGTTGTGTCCGTGTTTGTGTACAAGTGAGCGAGTCTGTGTGTCTGTGTGTCAGTGTGTGTGTGTGTGTGTGTGTGTGTGTCAGTGTGTGTGTGTGTGTGTGTGTGTGTGTTTTGCGCCTGATTCCACACTTCCGCCCCAATCTCCACCCATCTGTTGGATGCTTGGCTGTTCCTTCTCACCTCTGAGAGTCTCTCTGGCCATCTGTGATCCGTCAGAGCCCTTCGCTCGTGTGTCGTCTCCCCCGAGCCACTTGTTCTCTTGGCTTCAGTCCTCTCTCTCCTCCCCAGCTCCCTTCTCTGACCCCCACCACCACCCCGGGGACCCATAGGCCACCTGCCTCCCAGCAAAGAGTGACCATCCCTGGGCTGTCGGACCTGGAGGGGTTCCATTTAACTCAACAACAGAGCCAGAGTTGGAGAGGATCTCTTGCACTGGGCGGCCATTTCTCTTGCACTCTTGGCGTGGAGTTTTAAAAAGCGTGGAATATATCCCTGGATTCTGCACTTGTGTTGTGGCGGTGGACATTGCTGCTAACGAAACTGGAAGGATCATGTTTTCAGTTGTTTTTCTGCCTTTCTGCTCGTTTTTCAGCGCTGCATTTTTAATGCCATATTGAGCACTCTGTGATTTTGTTCCTCCCGCACACTGACTGAGCCCACCGGATGCCCTCAGGGCTCTGCCGACTTCACCGTCACCTGACGGAGCAGAACCCACCTTTCTGGCTGAATGTTTAGAGGCTGGACGTATACGTTTATCTCTCTACGACTGTCCAGCGTTGATTACCCTCAGGACTGTCCCTGCCAATCAGCTGTGTGTTAGAGGGCCGCAGCTCGTCATTTTGTGTTTTTAACAACGAAACTCTGAAGGGGGCAGGTTTTTATTATTATTATTATTATTGAGTGAAAAGGACCTGCTAAGGTGCCTTGATTGGCCGTCGTCTCAGCCAGTCCTGTGTGTGCAGTTTGGTCCTGCTCGAAAAGGACCTTGCGAAGGTGCAGTGATTGACAGCTGCTCTGTCCAATCCTGTGCGTGTGTGTGCATCCTGGTCATGATCGGTGTGAACAGCCTTCACTCGTCAGGACGTCTGCGCTCACGCTCACTCTGCTCCGTACGCTACAGCCGCGACTTCCGCATGATGGACCCCTTCCGCTACCCCAGAACCCCGCGCTCGCGCTCCCTCAAGCCGCTGGTGTTCCCCGACCTGCTGGGCAAAGCCCAGGATGGGCAGAACCACCCACAGGCCCGCTTGAGGAGAAAGGTAGGGAATCGGACGCTTTTCTAGCGGAGACACACACACGCACGCACGCACACACACACGCACACAGACGGACTCTATTTGACCAAATAAAGGTTCTTTGTGTAGCTAGGTGTTGGCTTGCACCCTGTTGGCAAGAGAGGCTCTATGCACTTTACCATTCGAGTACTATGATGGCTGGTTTCATTGCTGTTCAGATTTCTCACCAATTAGGGAGGCAAAGTCCCCGTCGGTAGAGTTTCAGTAGGAACCCTTGAGATCTGGGACAGGGGTGAGAGGTCACAGAGGTTAAAGGTTAACGCTCTGTGTCTACTACTAGTTACTAAACTAGAAAAGGTTTTCCATGTGATTTATTGATTTATTTATTGGTCGCTGTCTGTAGGAAATGGCAAAGCATTACATTTTTTAAAAAGCAATTAACCAAAATACCCTGAAAATAGAAACCTAGTTCACCAATCACTTTCACCCAGTCCGTAAAGATGCTATCTGTTTATGTTCCAGCCAAGAAAGGTTGCGTTCGAAGTTATCGTTCTGGACTGGCAGTGTTTTCACCGAATACTGTATGATTTCAGAATCAATACAAACGAAATAGCTTCTCTCTAATCTGTAATGAAATAGCTTATCTGCAAAAGGCTTAATTAGTGGACAGTTGAGCCTTTAAATATGCTCCTCTAGTGACAGACCAGAGAGGTCTGAAGCCTCCCTGAATGTGATCTCTATACAGATTTGACCCAAATCGAGCTGTGTGTATGTGTGTGTGTGTGTGTGTGTGTGTGTGTGTGTGTGTGTGTGTGTGTGTGTGTGCGAGCTGGATCGGCACATCATGTCATGATCCCTGAATGTGTGTGTGTGTGTGTGTGTGTGTGTGTGTGTGTGTGAGCTGGATCGGCACATCATGTCATGATCCCTGAATGTGTGTGTGTGTGTGTGTGTGTGTGTGTGAGCTGGATCGGCACATCATGTCGTGTGTTTAGTATGAATCCTGCAGCTGCTGCTCTGCCTCTGTGTGCAGAAGGGGCTTGTTTGCCATGTGGAGCTGCATCCTGATGGCTTCTGTCAAGACTAGTGTGTGTGTGTGTGTGTGTGTGTGTGTGTGTCTCTAATGTGTGTGTCTCTAATGTGTGTGTCTCTAATGTGTGTGTCTCTAATGTGTGTGTCTCTAATGTGTGTGTGTCTAATGTGTGTGTGTCTAATGTGTGTGTGTCTTTAATGTGTGTTTGTATGTGTGTGTCTCTAATATGTGTGTGTTTCTCTAATGTGCGTGTGTGTGTATGTGTGGGTCCCTAATTTGCATGTGTGTTTCTGTTTTTCTAGTGCGTGTGTATGTGTGTTTCTATAATGTGAGTGTGTGTGTGTGTGTGTGTGTGTGTGTGTGTGTGTGTGTGTGTGTGTATGTGTATGTGTCTCTAATGTGTGTATATGTGTGTGTGTACGTGTGTGTGCGTTCTCTCTGCACTGAGATCGAGTGGGGCAAGGTTGATGGAACATGAATAGGGAGAAAGGGTGCTGGCCTCCAATCGATCTGATTAATTGGGCACACAGATAGACATACGCACGCACACACACACACACACACACACACACACAGGCATAGACATGCACATATGCACTCACAAACACAGAAATAGTCAGAGACTATGTACACGCACACACACACACACACACACACACACACACACTTCCATTAGCACCCCTCCTTCCTGAACTCCCTCGCCCTCTGGGGTAATGAGGGCAGCGTGTAGGAGTGTGTGTGTGAGTGAGTGTGTGTATGAGTGATTGTGTGTGTGTGTGTGTGTGTGTGAGTGACTCTGTGTGTGTGAGTGTGTGTGTGTGAGTGATTGTGTGTGTGAGTGATTGTGTGTGTGAGTGACTCTGTGTGTGTGTGTGTGTGTGTGAGTGATTGTGTGTGTGAGAGTGAGTGTGTGTGAGTTACTGTGTGTGTTTATGTGAGTGTGTGTGTTGCTGCTCTCCCCTCTAATGGCGTTCAGTACAGGAGACGTGTCTGGTCTCCACAGTTGCATGTGTTCCATGTGTTCATTCAGCAGGCACACTATGTCAATGTGATCCAGAGCTGTGTGTGTGTGTGTGTGTGTGTGTGTGTGTGTGTGGGGGGGGGGGGGGGGGGGGGGGGGGGTAGTAGTGTCGAATCAGTTGGAGGGGAGGCCGTGGGTTCCTGGAAACACTCGAGCCCGTCTTTCATGAATATTCACGGTGATGGTCCGTGTCTTCCGTTTCCATAGCAACGATCATGCGGGGCCTGACGACGGGGAGCGAGTCCCACTGGTGGGTGCAGGGGTCCTGAGTGTGAGATCAGCGAGTCTAGAGAACGTGTCACAGTGAGACGTGAAAGAAGGCCGTAGCTCGGAGACACTCGTCAGAAAAAAGAGGACAAATCACTTTAATATCAGACAGTAGGATTGACTGAGAAACACACACCCACACTGACACAGACACACTGACACTGACACACACACACACACACAGACACACAGACTCGCTCACTTGTACACAAACACGGACACAACACAGTCAACTAGTGTGACTTTAATATCAGACGGTAGGATTGACTGAGAAACTTCTATACAAGAAGGTAGACGGATAGGTAGAAACACACCATCTCTCTCTCTTTCTCTCTCTCCTTCCCTCTCCCTCTCTCTCCCTTTCTCTTTCTCTTTTGTTCCACCTTTCTGTGTGTCTTAGGCCTTTATTTGTAAAGTTTGTGACACACACACACACACACACACACACACACACACACACACAGTGGTTAATTCAGAGTTAGATAATCTTTGCCTTCTTCTGTGCTGCATGTGGGGGATGAGCATATGCAGTGTGTTAACACACACGCTACATCACTGATTCACGAGGCAGAACATACAGATACACACACACACCACACACCACACACACACACACACACACACGCTACATCACTGATTCACGAGGCAGAACATACAGATACACACACACTCCACACACCACACACCACACACACACACACACACGCTACATCACTGATTCACGAGGCAGAACATACAGATACACACACACACACACACCACACACCACACACCACACACACACACACACACACACACACACACACGCTACATCTTCACTGAATCACGAGGCAGAACGTACAGACACACACACACACACACACATACACACACACACTCACACACACACGCTACATCTTCACTGATTCATGAGGCAGAACGTACAGACACACACACACACACACAGACTCACACACACACACACACACACACATATACACACACATATACACGCACGCACACACACACACACACGCTACATATTCACTGATTAACGAGGCAGAACGTTTATGAGACAAGTTCATTCCAAGGAATCAATGGCTCGTGAAGTGTCTATAGCCACTACTATGAAACACTTGAATTCATCTTGATTTTGTTTCCGAAATCTTAATAGCAACCTTTAGGGAATACTAAAGAGACCTTAAATAGAAACACACTTATACATCCTTTGTTGGTATTTAGAAGTAAGTGTGTTAAGACTCAAACCCATGCACAAGTTTAATGATAAAACTAAACAACTGATTGAAGCAAATTCAACATGTCAGGGATATCTTTTCCTTTGCTGGCTCGACAAACCCTAAGAACCACAGTCACGCATAACTGAAGTTCATGACGTTGGTTATCAACTTGTTACGTCAATCCCGGTTTTCCCATTCTAGCTACGCGGTGACGTAAAAGAGGTGGTGTTGGCACCAGATGACCCATCTAGCTATGAGCGCGGTGACGTAAAAGAGGTGGTGTTGGCACCAGATGACCTTTGAGCGCGATGACGTAAAAGAGGTGGTGTTGGCACCAGATGACTCATCGCAAACATGGAAAGGTCTAGACTAGAGCTGCATATTTCACGCCAGAAGAACAAACCACAATCATTAACAAATATGAGAAATGTAATTCTATAATTAAAAGTTCAAGTTAAAAGCAACTCATTTGCTGCAGTCAAAGCCAGAAAGGAAAGCTGGACAAAAATTGCCAACTGTGTGAATGAACAAGTAAATAGACTTATCAATATCTCTGCCCCATCATCACGGCACAAATGGATCTGATGGCAATCACAGTTGTGTATTCCATTAAATTAATGGGTTGCTTAGATGTGTTCTTATGGCGTGTAAGTCAATATTAAGCTGAGTGTTTTAAATGGAACGGTGACGCTATTTTCCAGGAGAACTGTTTGGTCAGAAGGCGGTGCTTTTCTATGCGTTGATCTGTTAGGTGTGCAGCAGAAGTTACCATGGCGATGTAACCCGGTTATAAGTGAATCTCCGTTGTGACGTTGAAACCTCAGGGTTAAACCAGAAGTTACCATGGCGATGCAAACCTCAGGGTTAAACCAGAAGTTACCTCGCCAAAACCCCAACATCCTGATTTGCAGTACATGCCGCGGATCGCATTCAAACAACATGGGCCTAATTATCACAGAGATATTTCATTGAAGCGAACCTACAGGCTCAATTTAACAACACAAACCTAGCATAATTAGCATCATAATATCATCATTATTATTATTATTATTATTATTATTATTATTTCATAAATGCCCCCAAATGTTTACAAATGGAAATGCCTCCAAGCAAGCTCAGTTTTTGGACCCCGGTACTTCTGGGTGGTAGGGTGTTTGCAGTGGGACACAAATAGAGCCGTGATCTGACTCCTGATCTGACTCCTGATCTGACTCCTGATCTGACTCCTGATCTGACTCCTGATCTGACTCCTGATCTGACAGCATGAGTGAGTGTGTTCCTAATGAGTTTTTTAAAAAGCTGGAGATGCAAACGGTTCTGGTTGTATATGAACAATCAGAATCAGAATCAGGTTTTATTGGCCAAGTAAGTTTGCACAAACAAGGAATTTGACTTGGTAAAGTGACTCTCAGTGTGCTTACACAAAATATACAACACAATACAATACAATACAAACAAACAAACAGTGCAACAGTGCAATGGACTAACAAGACAACGGCTTTACTTTGCAAACAGAACAACACAGTCACTTAAGTGGGAAGCCAAACAGAACAACACAGTCACTTAAGCGGGAAGCCAAACAGAGCAACACAGTCACTTAAGTGGGAAGCCAAACAGAACAACACAGTCACTTAAGCGGGAAGCCAAACAGAACAACACAGTCACTTAAGCGGGAAGCCAAACAGAACAACACAGTCACTTAAGTGGGAAGCCAAACAGAGCAACACAGTCACTTAAGTGGGAAGCCAAACAGAGCAACACAGTCACTTAAGTGGGAAGCCAAACAGAGCAACACAGTCACTTAAGCGGGAAGCCAAACAGAGCAACACAGTCACTTAAGTGGGAAGCCAAACAGAGCAACACAGTCACTTAAGTGGGAAGCCAAACAGAACAACACAGTCACTTAAGTGGGAAGCCAAACAGAGCAACACAGTCACTTAAGTGGGAAGCCAAGGGCTAGATCTGATTTTGCTCTGAGCTAGTAACATCGTCATCTATAACTCAAATAAAAACTAAAATATAAAATAAGAAAATAAAATAAAGAGATAAAAGTTAACATACAAACGTCTGTGCATGTTTTCTACCAATGCGTCTTCGCACCGCTAACACACAGGCTAAGGACCGCTAACACACAGGCTACGGACCGCTAACACACAGGCTAAGGACCGCTAACACACAGCCTACAGACCGCTAACACACAGGCTAAGGACCGCTAACACACAGCCTACAGCCCGCTAACACACAGGCTAAGGACCGCTAACACACAGGCTAAGGACCGCTAACACACAGGCTAAGGACCGCTAACACACAGCCTACAGACCGCTAACACACAGGCTAAGGACCGCTAACACACAGCCTAAGGACCGCTAACACACAGCCTACAGACCGCTAACACACAGGCTAAGGACCGCTAACACACAGGCTAAGGACCGCTAACACACAGGCTAAGGACCGCTAACACACAGGCTAAGGACCGCTAACACACAGGCTAAGGAACCATGTGCATTACCATCAAACAAACTATCAAACGCACAATAGTGGCCTGTTCCTCCAAACCAGGTCAATTAAGCCAGATTTAGAACCATCCTTGAGATGTAGGCCTCTGTGGTCAGTTGTGTAAAACAGACCTGTCGTGCCGCTGTAATGTAACAGCTAGGTAAGTCGGTTCTGTGAGGGGGCAGGAGATTTAGCTTCTGCAGACCCCCCTGACTGACTGGCACACGGTTGGTTACATTTACATTTACATTTAGCAGACGCTTTTATCCAAAGCGACTTACAATGTATACACATTTTACATTTACACTGATGGCACACTGCACATCAGGAGCAATTAGGGGTTCAGTGTCTTGCTCAAGGACGCTTCGACAGGGAATCGAACTAGCAACCTTCTGATTACTAGACAACTTCTCTACCTCCTGTACCACTGTCGCCTGTGGTTAATCAGACCCACATGCACTCCCGGTATTAGCATTAGTGATGAGGTGACAGCTTCAGACATTATTCATGTGCTGTCACAGTAAAGTGCACAGAAAAGTGCACAGAAAAGCTGGTTGAGATGGAGAGGTGTTGAGACGTTGAGAGATCTGGCCGCTCGTGTGAGGCCCCCAACCACTAGCACGAGGGATTTAACACCTTGTCCATTTCCGATGTTCTCCAAGTGCATTTTCAAAGAAATGTTTTCTATCCGGAATCATTGCAAGATGCTAGATATATATCTTGTATCTTATATGAATAGGTTTGTATGGAAAGTGGAACATGTATATGTTGTGCGTCGCCTTTTTAAATGGAAGGAAACTAGAAGTTTCACAGGCAGGCAGGCAGGCAGGCCGGCTGTCAGGCTTGGTTAAGGTAACAGATCTGAAGGAGTGAGATCAGGAGATGGTCGGATGTCCCTCATGATGCAGGTCATAGCAGTCCAATCGTTGCTATGCTGTGTGTGTGTGTGTGTGTGTGTCTCTCTCTCTCGCTCTCTCTCTCTCACTCTCTGTGTGTGCGTGTGTGTGTGTGTCTATCTCTCTCTCTCTCAGTGTGTGTGTGTGTGTGTGTGTGTGTGTGTGTGTGTGTGTGTGTGTGTGTCTCTCTCTCTCTCGCTCTCCCTGTTTGTGTGTGTGTGTGTGTGTGTGTGTAGGCAGTCTGATGTACTTTATGACTCATGTCATACCAGGCAGATTGCTGCCAATATGATCAGCACCTCTTCACTTCTCTAGAGATCCAACCCGACCAATCAGAATCTCCGAAGAGGAACTCTCTTCACTTCTCTAGAGATCCAACCAGACCAATCAGAATCTCCAAAGAGGAATTCTCTTGCTCTTTTATATGCTCCCTCTGCTATTCTCTCTCTCACTCTTTCCTTCTCTGTCTGTATCTCTCTCTCCATCTCTCTTCCTCCCTCTCTTCCCTGTATCACTCTCACTCTCTCTCTCTGTCTCTCTCTCTGGAGATTTTCCGAGGAACACTTTTCTTCATGTCTGACCTGACCAATCATGTTAAGTCATCCTCCTGTCCGTTAGCTGCCAAGGGCCTATGAGGAGGAGGAGGATGAGGAGGTCAAGTCGTGCCAGCCCAGTTTGATTTATTCCTACATTTCTATACTGTGTGTGACACTATAAAATCACTATAATTACCATTAGGAGCAGCAGGTCCAAGTGGCTAATGTACTGACAGTGGAGGACTATATCAGTGGAGGACTATATCAGTCTATCTCTCTCTCTCTGTGTGTGTGTGTGTGTGTGTGTGTGTGTGTGTGTGTGTGTCAGTAGAGGATTATATCAGCCATATATCATAAACACCAGCCCACACTGGCACCATACCATGGATGCCACTCGGTTGGCATTTAGATTTGTGTGTGTGTGTGTGTGTGTGTGTGTTTTGGATTTAAATGGAAATGCAGGAGACTCCTCCTGGCTGTCACAGTGCATTTGCCCAAGGGAGACTCTGATCTCCTGTGTGTGTGTGTGTGTGTGTGTGTGTGTGTGTGTGTGTGTGAGTGAGACTGAGTGATGCTGATTTTGCTTGCCTCTGTGTCTGTCTGTCTGTGTGTGTGTTAATGTGACAGGCTGAGTGATGCCAATCTCCTGAGCACTGCTTTATCAATGAGGGAAAACACACACACACACACACACACACTCCCATCCAACCAAGGACAGCCTAGCGTCTCTTCCTGTCTGTGACGGCAACTTCATTCAGATCCAGACACATAATCCTCATTTTTGAACACCGCAAACGATCCCCCGGTAAACCGGGATATAAAAATTGACGTTTTGGTTGAATGGTTTCTTGAGGAGAATAAGTAGGATGGTCTTGAAATCTTCGTATGACTGCCTTATTCATTAAGGGTTATGAAGCATTATAACAGTGTCGTTATTGACAACGACTGACTGGAACAGAAGCCCATCCATGCCAGAGTCACTATCTGGATACCCAACCTTAAACTGGACTGAACTCTTTCAGTAATGTTTAGTAATGCTCCTCTCTATCTGGTTCGCACAGCACTCTGTTACCTGTTATTACTCTGGAGTACCTCTGGAGTACGTCTTAACTCTATATTACATGTTATTATTCTATATTACATGTTATAACTATATTACATGTTATTATTATTCTATATTACATGTTATAATTCTATATTACATGTTATTATTCTGCAGTGCCTTTTGTTATTCTAACTGACTGAGATGTTAACATTGAAAGAGGACACATGGAAATGCCACTAGTGTCATAGAGCTCTATGTTAGTGTACTGAGTCTCATAGAGGTGTGTGTGTGTACTGAGTCTCATAGAGGTGTGTGTGTGTACTGAGTCTCATAGAGATCTGAGTCTCATAGAGGTGTGTGTGTGGTGTGTGTACTGAGTCACATAGAGCTCTATGTTAGTGTACTGAGTCACATAGAGATCTGAGTCTCATAGAGGTGTGTGTGTGTGTGTGTACTGAGTCACATAGAGCTCTATGTTAGTGTACTGAGTCTAATAGAGGTGTGTGTGTGTGTGTGTGTACTGAGTGTCATAGACACATAGAGCTCTGTGTTAGAATACTGAGTCTGAGTCTCATAGAGGTGTGTGTGTGTGTACTGAGTCTCATACAGCTCTATGTTAGAATACTGAGTCTCATAGAGCTCTATGTTGGGGTACTGAGTCTGAGTCTCATAGAGGTGTGTGTGTGTGTGTGTGTGTGTGTGTGTGTGTACTGAGTCTCATATAACTCTATCTTAGGGTACCATCTGCTCTGAATCTCTCATAGAAATTTCAGATGGTGAAACATCTGTATGGTTTGGTTTGTACCCTTACCCAGATTCTCAAAATGTTAGTATGTGTGTGAGAAAGAGAGAGAGAGAGAGAGAGAGAGAGAAACTGTGTGTGTGTGTGTGTGTGTGTGTGTGTGTGTGTGTGTGTGTGTGTGTGTGTGTGAGAGAGAGAGAGAGAGAGAGAATGTGTGAGAGAGAGTGTGTGTGTGTGTGTGTGGGGGGGGGGGGGGGGTATCCGTGTGTGTGTGTGAGTGCTTTTGTTCCTCAGAGGTTAATCATATGTTTGCTTTGCCTCTACAGCACCTGTACAACTCCATCAAGAATGAAAAGATCCAGTGGACCATGTAAGTGTGTCGTTAGCAATACATCTTGTGTGTGTGTGTGTGAGCGCATGCTGCATATCTGCGTGTGTGTGTGGGGGGAGTGTGTATCTGTGTGTGTGTGTGGGGGGATAGTGTGGGTGCTTGGTGTGTGTGTGTGGTTCGGTGTGGTGTGTACACATCTGTGTGTGTGTCTTTATGTGTCTGTGTGTGAGGGGGGAGTTTGTATCTGTGTCTGCATGTGGTATGTGTGTGCGCATATCTGTTTGTGTGTGATGGGTGTGTGTGTGTGTGTGGTAGAGTGTGTATCTGTGACTGTGTGTGGTGTATGTGTGTGCGCATAACTGTGTGTGTGTGTGTGTCTGGCTGCGTGTGATTGGTGTGTGTGCATATCTGAGTGTGTGAGTGTGGTAGAGTTTGTATCTGTGACTGTGTGTGGTGTATGTGTGTGCGCATAACTGTGTGTGTGTGTGTGTGTGTGTCTGGCTGCGTGTGATTGGTGTGTGTGCATATCTGAGTGTGTGAGTGTGTGTGTCTGGCTGCGTGTGGTGGGGGCTGTATATAGTGTGACTGATATACTGTGACACACACACACACACACACACAGACACAGGGTTATCTTGTCAGCAGGTTGTACTGAATGCATGACCCCTCTGAAGTGGCACACACACTGTGTTGACCACAGATTGATGTGTGTAGGAAATATTGTTTTTCTTCCCCGCTCTCTTTTGTGGTATATCTCTGGTGTTTTTCCTCTCTCCTCTTTAAGCCTTTCTTTCTATCTTTCTTTCTGCCTCCTCCTAGCTCTGTCCCTTTCTCAGTCTTGGGATTTAGTGTGTGGTTCAGTTAGAGAGGCCTGATGTGTGTGATGTAAGCTTGAGCTGTGTGTTGTGTGTTGTGTATTATGTGTGTTGTGTATTATGTGTGTTGTGTGTGCTGTGTGTATTATGTGTGTTGTGTGTTGTGTATTATGTGTGTTGTGTATTATGTGTGTTGTGTATTGTGTGTGTTGTGTGTGCTGTGTGTATTATGTGTGTTGTGTGTGTGTGTGTGTGTGTGTTGTGTATTATGTGTGTGTGTTGTGTGTGTATGTTTGTGTGTGTTGTGTATTATGTGTGTATTATGTGTGCTGTGTGTGTGTGTGTGTGTGTGTGTGTGTGTGTGCTATGAGCTGTGCTACCTTGTCTGTGCTCTGTTGTCCGCCTCCAGTAGTGGAGCCACTAGACCCACACACATGCAGCGCCCCACACACATGCAGTATATGCAAGCCATGCAGCGACCCACACACACATGCAGTATATGCAAGCCATGCAGCGACCCACACACACATGCAGTATATGCAAGCCATGCGCCGACCCACACACATGCAGTATATGCAAGCCATGCACCGACCCACACACATGCAGTATATTCGGTATATGCAAGCCATGCAGCGACCCACACACATGCAGTATATGCAGTATATGCAAGCCATGTAGCGACACACACACATGCAGCGACCCACACAAGCCATGCACCGACCCACACACATGCAGTATATGCAGTGCCATGCACCGACCCACACACATGCAGGACAATGGACAGCACGGTGTTAGGTGTTTGATTTGCGTCCACCTCGAAGTGCATTATTTTCTGCAACCCACACTGCTGATAGGTCCATTATGCCTATAGTGACCATTTATCCTAAGTGTCCCTTTGTTAAGTCACGTTGTTGGCGTTGACTGGGGGTTCTTTGACGCTTGTGGTGTGAAAATAAATGAAATCCAAAGCGGTCCAAGTACAGTTCCAAGTGGTTGGTTTATTAACAAAATGGATGGTACAACTTGTGGGTAGTAAATAAATCAATAAATAAAGTTTCAGAGCACAAAGAGCAGCGAGGCCTATCCTCCAGCA
>NC_045174.1:23067560-23075060 GCF_900700415.2 Clupea harengus | reverse complement strand
TACTATCAGACTAACGGTGCAAACCCATGACAGCGATGAGATACGCTTCTATCGCTTTGAGTGGGCATGTTGTAGCGTGTGGAAATAGCATAACAGACTGGACTAGTGAGCTAGCTAGCAATCTGATTGGCCGCTGCCGGGAAAAATCGCTCCTCATTTGCATAGGATTCAACTCTTTCCAACTTTTATCGGTTGCGTCGCCCAAATGGTGGGCTACGTCACAATGGATTGGCTCCCGTTGAAATGCATGGGATTAGAATATCGCGTCGCTCGTAACGGTGTCATGGGTTTGTAAAAATCATCACCTTTCAAGCAGAATAGTAATAATGACAACAACAACAAGAACACATTTTGTGTTTCATGTTTATCTGCTTGGACAGCAGACGTGTGTGTGTGTGTGTGTGTGTGTGTGTGTGTGTGTGTGTGTGTGTGTGTGTGTGCACGTGTGCATGCGGGAACGTGTGGTTGTTCTATGTGTGTGTGTTTGCGTGTGTGTCTGTGGTTTGTGTGTGTGACTGGTGTGTGTGTGTGTCAGGGTTGTGGTTAGCCAGTAATTACCTTTTTTTGTCTCTGTGGTAAAATACATAAAAACTGATAAACACTTTGTCTGTCAGAATGTCCGGTAATAATGTGCAAGCCACAAACTCCAACCGCTTCCTACTGTCCGACACACACACACACACACACACACACACACACAGCTTCCTACTCTTCTTACTGTCCAACACAGACACACACACACACACACACACACACACACACACACACACACACCGCTTCCTAATCTTCTTACTATCCAATACACACACACACACAACACACACCGCTTCCTAATCTTCTTACTGTCCATGTTCCCACTCCCATGAGGCATTGTGGGGAGAGAGAGATTTTATCCAATCACATTTCCTTCTCTTTGAAGTTTCAGTCTGAGCTCCGCCCTCCAAAGCCTTCACCACGTCCGCAGTAGAGGCAATTAAAGAATAGAAAATCTCATTTTGATTGTCAGACTCATCGTGGTGATTTGTTTAAGGAAATTGTACTTTTTCTACGAGGAGGGCGAAATCTATCAGAAACATCAGCAGCTGTCTAGGTTTCTGTCTATAGCGTGACAGCATATTCCAGCAGCCTTAGAAGTAGGCTTAACTGGGGCAGTTCTGTTCGCCCAAACCACTTTTAGCGGATGTTGACAAATAAAAGATTTATAAGATTTTTCTCATCTTGTAGTGCCATTGCTTTGATAATGATGTGTGTGTGTGTGTGTGTGTTTAGACCTGCGTTTGTGTGTGTGTGTGTGTGGGGGGGGGGGGGCTATAACTTACAGCATAGGTTATAGGCTACAAGAAATATGGTTTCACAACCTCCAAGCTATCAGCAGTAAACAATGCAATGCAGTAGTTCTTTTCGTCGAAGACGTTTTCAGTTTCTTCGTTTAGTTCTCTGCCTAGTTTCACATCTACGGTTGCTAAGCAGGACTGCTTGATTGTGTTTTGATTGCTTTAAATTACAGTAATGTAGTGTGTGTGTGTGTGTGTGTGTGTGTGTGTCTGTAATGTAGTGTCAAACGCAGTCGTGCTGCGAGGTCCCAGTGGCAGCCTACACTATGGCTGTGTTTGTGTGTGTGTGTGTGTGTGTTGCCGTGGCAGCCTACACTATGGCTGACGGGTGAGATTTGTACGTTCCCATTATCTATTCATGTTGATTTTAGGTGCCCACACTTCATCCAGACGCCCACACCAGGATGACATCCTAGCAGCAGTCAAACTGATTTGAGGACGTTATCATTCTTTTGTCAACCTAGGTGTACATTGGTTTACATTATATTGACGTTTGTAGCATAGATTGTCACGTCATTGAATCATGCACCGGTGAGCTCCGAATGCGTCTAGTGAAATGAGTTGTTTCGGGTCGCCAGGCCGGGAAGAAAAAAATCCTAGCGGAAACCCTGATGTGTGTGTGTGTGTGTGTGTGTGTGTCTGTGTGTGTGTGTGTGTGTGTGAATGCTCATCAGAGGCTCAGGTGTGAAAGAGGTGGCCTTTTCTCATTAGCCACTGGTGCAGTTGGGAGTGCTGTCTTCCCAGCATGCATCTCTCTCCCTACCCAACATGCTGTGCTGCAGACCTAATCATGATGCTGTGTAATAATTACACCCTTCACCCCACTGCCCTGTGAGCTGACAGCTGTCTCCCATCATCCTCTCTGTCCCTCTCTATCTATCTCCCTCCTTCTCACCCTCTTTCTCTCTTTTTCTTTCTCTGTCTTCTCCATATGTCCCCCTCTCTCTCTCTCTCTCTCTCTCTCTGTCCCCCTCTCCCCCTCACCCCACTTCCCTCTCTTTTTCTGTCTGCCTTCTCTCTTCCCCTCTTTCCCTCTCTTGTTCTGTCTGTCCCCCTCTCCCTCTCTCTCTCCCTCACACCTGCCCCTATTCCTCTCTTTTTCCCTTTCTTTCTCTCTGTCCCCCTCTCCTCCACCTCTCTCCTCCACCTCTCTCCTCTCTCCTTTCGTTCTCTCTCTCATTCCTTCCCCCATTAGTTCTTACTTTGTTTCTTTTCCTGTTTCCTTCTCCTAACCCTTATTCAGTTCTCACTTCCTGTTTCCTTCTCCTGACCCTTATTCAGTTCTCACTTCCTGTTTCCTTCTCCTGACCCTTATTCAGTTCTCACTTCCTGTTTCCTTCTCCTGACCCTTATTCTCTTCTCTTCCTGTTTCCTTCTCCTGGCCCTTATTCTCTTCTCTTCCTGTTTCCTTCTCCTGGCCCTTATTCAGTTCTCTCTTCTCTTCCTGTTTCCTTCTCCTGGCCCTTATTCTCTTCTCTTCCTGTTTCCTTCTCCTGACCCTTATTCAGTTCTCACTTCCTTCTCCTGACCCTTATTCAGTTCTCTCTTCCTGTTTCCTTCTCCTGACCCTTATTCAGTTCTCACTTCCTGTTTCCTTCTCCTGACCCTTATTCAGTTCTCTCTTCTCTCCCCAATTCTGTTTGTCTTTCTATCCATCTTCTTCTTCCCATGTCTCTTTCTTTCTCTATGTCCTGCACATACATAATTTTCATCTCCTGTCTCTCCCTTTATCCCTCCATCTCTATCCCTCTCTCTCTCTAACCCCCCCTCTCTCTCTCCCTCCCTCCCTCTCGCTCTCTCTCTCTCTCTCTCTCTATCCCTCCTCTTTCTCTCTATCCCCCTCTCTCTCTCACTCTCCCTCCCTCTCTACCCCCCTTCTGTCGCTCTCGCTCTCTCTCTCCATCTCTATCCCTCTCTCTCTACCCCCCCTCTCTCTCGCTCTCGCTCTCTCTCTCCATCTCTATCCCTCTCTCTCTACCCCCCCTCTCTCTCGCTCTCCCTCTCTCTCTCTATCCCCCTCTCTCTCTCTCTCCCTCCCTCTGTTGTGTCGGAGTGTGAGTGGGTTTCAGGCAGGCTGGAGGTATCCAGGCAACAGGCTCCGTGACTACGCCACATGTTCACTCTCTCACTCACGCAGTCTTTGCTCCTCACTCTTGAACGGGGTTAACTGCCGCCGCTCACCATTGGTCACTCATATCACCGTGGTGACGGGAGAGTTCAGAGCTCGCTTCTCTCTCTCTCGCTCTCTCTCTCTCTTCCTCTGTCCCTCTCCCTCTCTCCTTCTCTCCTTCTCTCTCTCTCTGTCTGTCTGTCTATTTATAGAGCATGTTTTAATTTGGTGATGTCCTTTAATAGAGGGTAGGAAGGGGCCTGCCAACCTCACCAGGTGAATGAGCTTTCTGAAATGTCTTTTTGGGGCTTTTGTGACCCTGTCCTACTTAGTTATGTGAGGTTTGTTTGTTTGTTTGTTGTTTGTTTGTTTGTTTGTATGTATGTTTGTTGTTGTATGAGTGTGTACGTGTTGAGTTGAAGATCAAAGGGGCCAGATCATTGACTGTGTGGTCAGACATCCGAGACTGCGTCTAGTTAGCTGAGCGTTGAAGTCTCCTCAGAGGTCCTCCCCTTTGATTCAAAATAGGATGCAAACGTACGGCTTAATGAGTCTGTGCAGAGATAGATCAAAACACACTTATGCAGAAGAAACACACATGTGCTGATTCTAAATAGGATGCAAACATACACATACTGCCTAATGAGTCTGTGCAGAGATAGATCAAAACACACATATGCAAAAGAAGCACACATGTGCTGGCTGGATTTCTGCCCTACATATTCTCGGATTATTAATAATTTTGTAACGTCTGCCCGTGACTTTTGGCCTTTTCAATGTGCGCTTTCTAAATAAACACAAACGACTTACATGTGTTGATTTTTTGCTGGATAAACAACTGGTTTGCCAACAAGGTTCTGTTATATTGAAACTGGGCCTTATTCTAAAAGGTACAATATGTAGTCTTGTAATTAAAGCCAATAGCCAATCAACACAGCCCCCTCCCCTTCATGCTCCTGAAGGAACTCTGTTGGCTTCTCTACCTTGGAAGGTGTAGAAACATTGTCATTGTCCTTTTTTTGGAAACCGCAAAACATGTCCTGCACGTTGTGTTCGTGGACCTTTAAGTATGAACAATGGTGGTGATGCAGTTATGGATATGTCTGGCGAAGGCTGACGTGTTGGATGTTTGCATTTTATATTCCCCCTTTAGATTGTAACTCTACTGCCCTGTAACATTTTGTGTAGAAGAAGTTTGTACTTCGATACTAAGATTAGCGTTCGCATTAGTGTTAGAGTCAGGATTAGGGGTAGCATTAGGGGTAGAGTCAGGATTAGAGTTAGGGTTAGAGTCAGGATTAGAGTTAGGGTTAGAGTCAGGATTAGAGTCAGGATTAGGGGTAGCATTAGGGGTAGAGTCAGGATTAGGGGTAGTCAGGATTAGAGTTAGCATTAGGGGTAGAGTCAGGATTAGGGTTCGAGTCAGGATTAGTGTTAGTGTTAGTCAGGATTAGCGTTAGCATTAGCGTTAGAGTCAGGATTAGGGTTAGAGTCAGGATTAGGGTTAGGGTTACAGTCAGGGTTAGGGTTACAGTCAGGATTAGGGTTATGAACCTACAATACAGAATTATAATGCTGAAACGCACTGTGATATGTAGTGTCTTACAGCATATTTCATGGAATAGTTCCAATGGCTCAAGAACAATGGAACATTAAGGGGGTTACTAGTGTTCTTATCTATCAGAGACCTGTATTTAACCCTGGGGCATATCTGAGCCTGGTCTAGGGCTGAACGATTTGGGAAAATAATCTAATTGCGATTTTTTACCAAAATATTGCGATTGCGATTTAATATGCGATTTTTTTTTTGTATTCTCTTTTTTTCCCAACAAAACGTAATGAATGATTTAAATATGACCAACACAATATTAGATACATTTAGTGTAAAATATTCTTTCTCACATTTTACATTTTTATTTAACTGCTCATTACAGAAACAAGAACAACAAATAGGTGGCGTTCTATCATATCGCGATTAAATCGCAAATGCAATTAATCGTTCAGCCCTAGCCTGGTCCAGTACAAATCTGCCCCTGTAAGCGTCACTTCCTTGCAGTCTGTGAATGAGACGTGTCTTGAGCTAGTCATAGTCATTACGCTGCTTCAGCAGGCAGCCTCACTGACAACACAACAGTGCGCTCACACGTCCCGTTCGTTACGGCTCATTTCTGTGTGATATTTCCCTCCGTGGGCTCCGGATCCAGTTGAAACCAAGTCCACTCCTCTATTCAAGGCACTGAAGAAAAATAATCAAGCAGAAGAAGATAGATAGTTAATTTTTAAAAGCCTTTATGGTCCAGATCACTAATGAAGCCAACATGCTTCCACCTGAAATAAGCCTTCATCATGGAGGCCATGGATGGGGAATGTTTAGCGCCCAGAGCTGGAGGCGGAGAGGGGGAGAAGGGGGCGAGGCTGCCTGGTGTTCCCCAGCGAGGGTGCATGGTGGCTGGGGAGCCTGTGGTGATGTGGGGCCCTGGCCCTCTCTGATTGCTGGCTCCTATGGAGCGCCCAGCCCAGCAGATAGGACTAATTAAGACGTCGTTCGTTAGAGAAGGTCCTCCAGAACTCCGAGATGAGAGGAAACGAGATGAGAGAAATGCGCTCGCGTGCCCAGAGGCCACGGATGAGAGAATAAAGAAAATGAACGTTCTGAGAAAAAGTTCTGAGTTTTTTGGTGACATTATAAGACACGGCCTGTGAATCTCATCCAATACAGCTTTTCTTCATTTTTTTTCTTTCTCATTCGATATTGGAGACATTGAAGGTGCAGTCCTCGATTCTGGCAAAGAGTTGTTTGTATTTGAGCTCAACTTCCGATCGTCAAATAACACCTTTTAACCTTCTGTGAAAGAACGTGTTGATGCGTGGTTGAAATAGTTCACGGCCTGGTACGAGCCACTTTGTCTCCCAGAGGCAGGAGTGTGCATGAGAGGACAGTTACAGGGACGTGACGAGAATTGATTTGAATTCAATGAAACATGTGATGGTCTGCGCTTTTAAGTGCTATTATATATTCACCTCTACCCTTTTGGAGTCAAACTGGTTGGTTATTTAAAGCGAGTTCTATGTTAAACCGTCTCCATCCAAACTACCCTTTTGTAGTAAACTGGTCGTTCATTTAAAGCGAGTTCGAACCAAGCACCACACACCGCTCTCCTCTCTGACAGGGGAAGGGAGGTTTATTCTCTCTGACAGTGGAGGGAAGGTCAGTGGAGGGGAGGTCTTTTTTCTATTTTTCACTGTGCTAATGGTTTCTCTGATGTAAGCTTTTGGCCTTACTGGCTTCTCTACCTGTTGAACTAATGTACAGGAGGAGAGATGTGCGTGTGTGTGTGTGTGTGTTTGTGTGTTTGTGTGTTTGTTTTTCTTTTTTTTTTATCCATTAAATGACACAGCACATCCTCACAGTTGAACCTCAATGGCAGTGGCCTCTCCACACACACACACACATACCACACACTCACAAACATTCACACACACACACACACACACATACACCAGCTTTAGAATGTGACAGCGGTTTGATGGGAAGCAGCAGCAGCAGCGTCTCCCTCGGTGAGGCGGATCAGCGTGACTCTATCTGAAAGGCTGCAGATGGCACTGTCCGCTTGCATGACACACACAGACACACACACACACACACACACACACACACACACACACACACAGGAAGGCTCTGTCCTTTGAAATGCCACAGGGCTCCGTTCTCCCAGGAGCCCCAGAGCTGTCAGGAGCCCCAGACCGACAGATCCAGTCAGGGCTCAGGGCCCACAGCAGGACCACTAGCACATTTCACACTCCACGGTCAGGTTACACACACACACACACACACACACACACACACACACACACACACACAGCCATATGCACACCATACACCACAACACACACACACTCCACGGTCAGGTCACACACACACAACACACACACACACACAGCCATATGCACACCATACACCACACACACACACACACACACTCCACGGTCAGGTCACACACACACACACACACACACACAGCCATATGCACACCATACACCACACACACAACACAC
>NC_045174.1:23040411-23067060 GCF_900700415.2 Clupea harengus | reverse complement strand
CTGGAGGAAGGGGGGATGACGCGGACCCACTCCAGCCCCACGCTGCAGGACTCCAGCATGGCCAGCAGCATCAGGGACCCCCCCAGCAAAGCCAGCGTCACCACCACCACCACCGCCGTCGATGTGGTCGAGGGCAGCGCCGCTGCGCCGACCAACGACGGCACGGCCACCGCCGGTGGTGCCACTGGCGCGGCTCACGGTTCCCACGGTGACCACGGTGCCCACGGTGCCCACGGTTCCCACGGTGCCCACGGTTCCCACGGTTCCCACGGTGACCACGGTGACCACGGTGCCCACGGTGCCAATCGCAACTCTACTGCCACCGGTGGCCCGGTGGCCAGCTGCAGCAGCAACAACAAGCGGCAGGAGGGCCAGAGACACAGCTACCGACAGGCGGTCAGGAAGTGAGGCGGTGGGGTGGGGGGGATGGATGGGGGGGCGTGGTGGGGGTGTGGCAGCACAGGTGGAGGGGGGTGTTTGGGTGCCCCCCCCCTTCCTCCCCCCGGTTTCTCATTTCCAAAGAGGACAGATGGAGGAGTGAGTGTGTGTGAAGGGGGAGTGGGGAGTGGGGGCTCCCCTTCCTGTTTCTTGTACCCTGTTTTTGCTCTCCGCCACACACACACACGACGGCCCTCAGACTCGCCGTGGATGCGGCACGGATGCGGGGTGGAGACGGTCTGAGCCTGGCTGGGCGTGAAGAGGTGGCAAAGCATTCTGGGATGTCAACGTGTTTGTTTTTGGAGACAGAGACGGAGGAAGCAAAAGAGAATGGGGGGGGGGGGGGGGGAGGAGAGGAGAAGAGAGGAAGATAATGTGTCCTGAAGAAGATAACTGGAATGCCAGTGCGTGAATCAAACACACACATATACACACACACACACACACACACACACACACACACACACACACACACACACACACACACACACACACGCACGCACGCAAAGACTCCTTTTTCGCCTCATTTTCTTTCAGGGCATCTCTGTTGTTGTTGTTGTTTATCACCACGACTCTAATTTGGGACCAAACATGTCACATCTTTAGCACATGTCCTCTCCACTGGGAACTGATGGCTCTCCAATCCTCCATTGGAGTTTAGGAACCATAAGAGACACCCAGGACGGTGTGTGTGTGTGTGTGTGGGGGAGATTTTCACCTGGGTGGGTGGAGGCGGGTTGGGGTGGGCTGTCGTGGCCATCCCTTGGCAAAGCAGGGTTCAGCATATTTCACATTCCATGCCTGAAGGGTGACCGTATGTGACGGGAGCGTGTGGCGAACTTTGACCCTCTGTACTGGGAGACACACAGAGAATCATGGCATCCAATCCCCTTGCGCTGAGGGGTTCTGGGTAGACCGTCAGCAACCAATCACATTGCTTCTCCACCACTGCCAAGACCAAACGAGGAAGAGATGAAGAGGAGAGGACAAAAGAGAGAGTGAGAGAAAGAAAACTGATATATAAAAAGAATGAGACGGGTTAGAGTGAGAGAGTGTGTGTGTGAGTGTGTTTGTGTGTGTGTGTGTGTGTGTGTGTGTGTGTGTGTGTGTGTGTGTGTGTGTGTGTGTGTGTGTGTGTGTGTGACCGAGGGATGCCACTTATGGACTACTGGGTGTGTGCCCATGGTGTTGGGTGTAGTGCCCTCTCAACCACCTCTGCCCTGTGTTTGCCTGCTTTCCTGTCATCTAACGCACCCCTCTGCTAACGCACCCCTCTGCTAACACTCCCCTCTGCTAACGCACCCCTCTGCTAACACTCCCCTCTGCTAACGCTCTTCTCTGCTAACACTCTTCTCTGCTAACCTGCTAACACTCCCCTCTGCTAGCACACCCCTCTGCTAACACTCCCCTCTGCTAACACTCTTCTCTGCTAACATTCCCCTCTGCTAGCACTCCCCTCTGCTAACACACTCCAGTGCTAACACACTCCCCTCTGCTAACACTCCCCTCCGCTAACCTGCTAACACTCCCCTCTGCTAACACTCCCCTCTGCTAACACTCCCCTCTGCTAACACTCCCCTCTGCTAACACTCTCCTCTGCTAGCACTCCCCTCTGCTAACACTCTCCTCTGCTAATACTCCCCTCTGCTAACACTCCCCTCTGCTAACACACTCCAGTGCTAACACTCTTCTCTGCTAACACTCTTCTCTGCTAACCTGCTAACACTCCCCTCTGCTAGCACACCCCTCTGCTAACACTCTTCTCTGCTAACACTCTTCTCTGCTAACCTGCTAACACTCCCCTCTGCTAGCACACCCCTCTGCTAACACTCCCCTCTGCTAACACTCTTCTCTGCTAACATTCCCCTCTGCTAGCACTCCCCTCTGCTAACACACTCCAGTGCTAACACACTCCCCTCTGCTAACACTCCCCTCCGCTAACCTGCTAACACTCTCCTCTGCTAACACTCCCCTCTGCTAACACTCCCCTCTGCTAACACTCTCCTCTGCTAGCACACCCCTCTGCTAACACACCCCTCTGCTAACACTCCCCTCTGCTAACGCACCCCTCTGCTAACACTCTCCTCTGCTAACACTCTCCTCTGCTAACACTCTCCTCTGCTAGCACTCCCCTCTGCTAGCACACCCCTCTGCTAATACTCACCTCCGCTAGCACCCTCCTCGGCTGATGGTCTGACTAGGGCCATACTTTTATTTCAGGCTGACCTCTGAGTCAGGCCAAGATGGAGGCTTTATAGGTCAGAGCTGTGTCTCTGTTCCTCCTCTGTTCTTTCTTTCTTTCTTTCTTTCTTTCTTACTTTTGTTTTCCTTCTTCCCTTTTGTTATTCTCTGTCTTTCTTTCTATTATTTTTCTTTCTTTCATTTTCTCTTATGTTTTCTTTCATTCTCTCTCTCTCTCTCTCTCGCATGTGTTTTCTCTCGTTCTTTCTCTCTCATGTTTTTGGTTAAGATGTGACTGGTGTGCCTGGCTTGTGCTATGCTTTTTCGTGTGTGTGTGACATTTGTATCCCGTTGACAGAACCAGTGGCTTCAGTGGCAGTGGCCTCCAACACACACACACACACACACACACACACACACACACACACACACACACACACACACACACACACACACACACACATACACACACACACACACACACACACACACACAGACACACACACACACACACACACACACACACACACACACACACACACACACACACACACACACAGACACACACACACACACACACACACACACACACACACAGACACACACACACACACACAGACACACACACACACACACACACACACACACACACACACACACACACACACACACACACTCATCTAGGCCTCTCCCTACTCTCCCTTGTCTGGTGTGTAAAGCCCACAGTGTCATTCACACTCGCGTGACAGACTGAATGTTTCTCTTTCTCATCTGTGCTGTCTGTGGTCCAGAGGGCAAGACATATAGCCCTATCTCTCGCTCTCTGCCACTATTTACCGTTGCGTCTATATCAGCCCTGCGATATCAAAACTACAAGGGTATACGTTTTTACTACTTATGGAAATGAAGACTATATCAATTATATACACCTGCCAGCTGCAATATTATGCTTATATTGTATGACTACACATCCGTATACAATATATATATAAATATATTTCGTAGGTACAATAGAGTGTAACTTTGCTAGAGGTCTTATAGATTTGACATTCAGAAAGGAGGCGAGGTCACTAATCAGTGTTTTGTATCTTCCTGTAGGGTTAAATGTTAAAGAACCAATCACAACATTTTTCCTGTAAACCCCATTGGCGAGATGTTCGAGACTGGGATGTTGACCACGTCTGGCTTTTATTTATGTATTTATTTATTTATTTTTATGGGTTTTCTTTTCTGGAAACCATTTTCTTGGGGTCTCTGTCATGAGCTCTGGAGGTGCCACTATCAAATTGTTTCGGAGGTTCTAGAAGGTTCTGTTCGGTTCTGTTCAGGTTCCGCTTTCCTTTAAATGCAGTCACATTTTCAGCTGTTGGTGAACTGAAACGATGAGAAGCAAACTGAAAGTGTTTCTTTGTTTGGACCGAGATTGATTCCGTTTCCTGTCTTAGGCTCTTGCTTGACTATGGGTACCACATGAGTCTGAGCATTCTTAAGTTCTCACTTTAGAGTAATGGATTGTGATGAGATGTTGACCATGGCACTCAATGATGAGACAGGAAAAAAAAAACAACAAAAGTAACTTTGCTATCCTTTAAATTGTAACGCTCAGAGAAAAGGACTTGGGCTCACGGGAAGCTCTGTACTTTCTTTGGCATAAGTGCACTACCGCCCATTTAAAACACGGAGCACACAATACCGGAGGTGTCACATCAGACGGATCATTTCAGAACAGTGTGTAACTTGTGCTGTTTTGTAACAGATGCTTGTGCCTGTGTGTTATGGTTATTGTGAGATCATCTCGGAGTAAGGACTCGGACATAAAGCCATGTTTCCACTCAGGCCCTTGGATGTCAAAGGCAGTCGCAATGCCAACTCTATACCAGCAGAGGGCAGTGGAGAGCATCCTGCGTTTCACCCCATTAGCATATCACCTTAAGATTCTGAGCCCTTCAGAGCTGACATGGCAGCACACAGCAGCCGAATCTGAAACGGGTCGGACCCGGACCCGGACCCAAACCGGACCGGGCCGAGATCTGCTCCAGGTTCTGGTGCTGTTTTTAGGGCACCAACTCCCATCCGCAGATGAAAGCGATCAGGTGTGAGCGACCGTGGCAGGTCACACCCCGCTGTGCGCTTGGAAGAGCTCTATCTCTGTGTGAAGACGAGCTCTGTGTGTGTGTGTGTGTTCATCCTGGGATCCTGGCTTGGGAAAAGGCATGTTTGAGTCGGAGGCTGTGAAGAGTGAAGATGGTGATTGCTGCTGTATGATTGAAGATGACTGAAGACGAGGCAGCAGCGGATGATGAGGAGGAGGAGGAGGAGGAGGATGATGTTGCCGTGGTGACGATGAAGGTGATAATCATGACTGAGACCACACTCAGAAAGCAGGTGTGTGTGTGTGTGTGTGTGTGTGTGTGTGTGTGTGTGTGTGTGTGAGAGAGAGAGAGACCCAAAGTTTGCATACATCAGTGCAGTCAGGGTTGTGGTCTTGTTTGTACACTGGATTACCTGGATTATAGGGATGCTGAACACACACACACACACCCACACACACTCACTCAGTCTTTTTTTTTTTACACACACACACATACATACATACACACAGATAGAGCTCTCCTTTGAATGTGTTCTCTCCTGGAGATGATGCGGGCGGAGATGGTGTGGGTTTTGGAGAGCTGCTGAACACACACACACACACACACACACACCTTTGAATGTGTTCTCTCCTGGAGATGGTGTGGGTTTTGGAGAGCTGCTGAACACACACACACACACACACACCTTTGAATGTGTTCTCTCCTGGAGATGATGCGGGGGGGAGATGGTGTGGGTTTTGGAGAGCTGCTCCGAACACACACACACACACACACACACACACGCACACCTTTGAATGTGTTCTCTCCTGGAGATGATGCGGGGGGAGATGGTGTGGGTTTTGGAGAGCTGCTCCGAACACAAACGGATTGTACAGAAGAGGAGGAGGAAGACCGAGGGTTTCTCATATCTTTTCACCCACCTACGCCTCTCCTCTCTCTCTTTTTCCTGCCTTCTTGTTCTGTCTATCTCTTCTTTCTTTCTCCACATCCTCAACATGTCTTTGTCCTCCCTTTCTTCCTTCCTTTCTTTCTTTCTTTCTTTCTTTCTTTCTTTCTCTAAATGGTAGAGATGGTGTCCTGGGTTTTTGTCTTATTTCAACACCAGTTATTTTAAAATCTCCCCAGCACGCTGTCCCAGTATTGTCTATCAGTGTTGTACTCAATGTTATGGTTGGGGTACTGGGAGGCGGTGGTAATGATAATGGTCGTTTAGGGGATATGGTTTCATCGCTATCCTTGAATGTTTAGAGTGTCAGGTGACTTCTCTGGACACGTTCTCCATTTTTTTTTTCTGAAAAGCTGTCGAGCGTGTGTGTGTGTTTTGGTGAACTGCAAGATGGAGTACAGTCCCAAACTTCTCTGCCTCTAAATGGGGGCACCAAAATCTCAATGTATCATTTGTAGAACCAGTTTCTTGTAACAATCTTTCCCTTTTGTTTCTTCCCCTTCCTTTTTTTCCTCACTGAGTGCAAGTTAGTGTTGCTAAGCACTCCAGATTCTTTAATTATCTCCCCCCCCCCCCCCCTCTGTGACATCACAAAGCAGCTGCAGGGTCTCCATAGCATCCGTTTGCATGGAAACCACCTGGCCACTGGTTCAGCGCTGTGCTTCTGAAATGGAGACTATTATGACATGGCATTCGATCCATTTCTTGCCAGCATCTTTGAATGTGCCACTTGTATGTACAGAGCATGAGATATTACAATCTGCTTTTCTTTGTGTGTTATGTTCAGTGTGTTTGAAAAAGCAGGCCAATATATTCCTATTCTTTGTTATGGTCATGTTTTGGTTATAGGTCTGAATTTTTTTGGGGGGGGGGGGGGGGGAAGACGTCTGCTGTTTAAAAGCTGTTTTCTATGCTGATGTGTCCTACACCATGCCGACAATGCACTTAATGACTGTGACATGAAGTTTTGTTTCCAGTGTTTTCATTTTGATTTGTGATTTCTATTTTTCATTTTTATTTATTTATTTTCTTGGTTTGTTTCTCTTTGGCCACCAATGAAATGTATTGGGCCTTTTTTTCGTTTTGTATGTTTTAGCATCCCGGCTCTATAATCATTTAAAGCTTGTAAAAAACTGACTTGTATGAGAAAGACTTGTTTGTATATGAGCTTTTCTTTTTTGGGGAGGCATAGAGAAAAAAAAATTAAATATAATTGTAAAACTCATTCGTGGACCATTATTTCTCTAAGAAATGATTTTGGTCACTTCAATGAATGAAAGAGCATCCCTTAAAGCCGTGTGGAGCACATACACCGGTTGAAAAAATGCACCGGTACAAAAGGAGCCATCAATTCTTGCTCATGGTCTGCAGTTAACATGTTGCACTGTTACTCTGCACAAGAGGTGCATGCAGAACATGCCGATTCTGATGACATGCCTCACTTACAAGTGTAGAAATAAAACGGATACAATCAAATAAAAGCTGACAGAATCATCAGTTAAACGAATAAATGTCAAATGTAAATGCATATATATTCACAACACTGTTTAAATCACTGTTCAAACCATTTCTTGTTCATTTTCAGGTTGCTTTGAGGGTTTTGGCAATCCCACTGCCTGACAGATGCATTCCAAACACTCAACCAGCCTACCATCTCTCTCTTTCTCTCTCGCTCCCTCCCTCCCTCTCTCCGGGCACCATGCCGACTGTTGCCGTGGAGATGGCCTGATGATGGAGCAGAGCTGATGTTTAAAGGCAGACTCAGAGCCTCAGCGTGTAGAGAGGAGTGTGAGAGGTTTCCACGGGTCAGGCAGGCACCCTTAGCACCACAGACCGTCCTCATACTGCTGCTTCTCTGATTGGCTACTAAAATCACATGCTCTAATGCTGCTTCTCTGATTGGCCACTGGAGTCACATGCCCTAATACTGCTTCTCTGATAGGCTAATGGAGTCACGTGCTCTAGCCACCTAATGCTGCTTCTCTGATTGGCCACTGGAGTCACATGCCCTAATACTGCTTCTCTGATAGGCTACTGGAGTCACGTGCTCTAGCCACCTAATGCTGCTTCTCTGATTGGCCACTGGAGTCACATGCCCTAATACTGCTTCTCTGATAACCTACTGGAGTCACGTGCTCTAGCCACCTAATACTGCTTCTCTGATTGGCCACTGGAGTCACATGCCCTAATACTGCTTCTCTGATAGGCTACTGGAGTCACGTGCTCTTGCCACTTGTAGCAGGGGCTGAGCTGGAGACTTTGCCTCCAGGCACTACTGACTAGGCATGTTCCAGCACCCCTGTTGGACACGGTCTCTCCAGTCTGCACTTGGCCTACAGCCATTCCCCTTCCATCAGGGTCCACAGGGGTGTGTGCATGTGTGTGTGTGTGTGTGTTTGACCATATGTGTGTATGTGTGTTTGTGTTTGACCATTATATATGTGTGTGTGTGTGTGTGTGTGTGTGTTTGAGTTTGTGTTTGACCATGTATGTGTGTGTGTGTGTATGTTTGAGTTTGTGTTTGACCATATACACACACACACACACACACACACACACAGAGTCAATGGTAAACACCAAGGGAGAGAGACCATGGCACACACACACACACACACAGAGTCAATGGTAAACACCAGGGGAGAGAGAGCATGACACACACACACACACACACACTCACACAGAGTCAATGGTAAACACCAAGGGAGAGAGACCATGGCACACACACACACACACACACACACACACACAGTCAATGGTAAACACCAAGGGAGAGAGACCATGGCACACACACACACACACACACAGAGTCAATGGTAAACACCAGGGGAGAGAGAGCATGACACACACACACACTCACACAGAGTCAATGGTAAACACCAAGGGAGAGAGAGCATGGCACACACACACACACACACACACACACACACACACACACACAGAGTCAATGGTAAACACCAAGGCAGAGAGAGCATGACACACACACACACTCACACACTCACACACAGAGAGTCAATGGTAAACACCAAGGCAGAGAGAGCATGACACACACACACACACACACACTCACACACTCACACACAGAGAGTCAATGGTAAACACCAAGGAAGAGAGAGCATGACACACACACACACACACACACACACACACAGTCAATGGTAAACACCAAGGGAGAGAGACCATGGCACACACACACACACACACACACACACAGAGTCAATGGTAAACACCAGAGGAGAGAGAGCATGGCACACACACACACACACACACACACAGTCAATGGTAAACACCAAGGGAGAGAGACCATGACACACACACACACACACACACAGTCAATGGTAAACACCAGGGGAGAGAGAGCATGGCACACACACACACACACACACACACACACTCAATGGTAAACACCAGGGGAGAGAGAGCATGACACACACACACACACACACACACACACACACACACACAGTCAATGGTAAACACCAGGGGAGAGAGAGCATGGCTTCACAGACACACACACACTCACACACAGAGAGTCAATGGTAAACACCAAGGAAGAGAGCATGGCACACACACACACACACACAGCCAATGGTAAACACCAGGGGAGAGAGAGCATGGCTTCACAGACACACACACACTCACACACAGAGAGTCAATGGTAAACACCAAGGAAGAGAGCATGGCACACACACACACACACACAGCCAATGGTAAACACCAGGGGAGAGAGAGCATGGCACACCCCCACCCCCCCGCCCACACACACACACACACACACACACAGAGTCAATGGTAAACACCAGGGGAGAGAGAGCATGGCACACACACACACACACACACACCCCCCCCCCCCCCTGCCCACACACACACACACACACACACACACACACACACACAGAGTCAATGGTAAACACCAGGGGAGAGAGAGCATGGCTTCACATGGGGCTTCAGCAGCTTCTCTGATTGGCGCGGAGGAAGGCTGAGCTGAAGTGCCCCACTCGACAGGAGGAGGGTATGAATCACTGGGTCAGGGGGGCACTGTGGCGCAAGCGGTAGACCATATACGGGTTTCAACGCCCACAGGGACACGGGTTCGAATCTGACCCGCGGTCATGTCCCAATCCCACTCCCCACCTCCTCTCTTAATCTCATTTCCTGTCCAAACCCTCACTGTCCTATCTCATTAAAGGCAAAAAAAGGCCCAAAAAAGAAATCTTAAAATAAAAAATAAAAAAAGAATCACTGGGCCACACCGGTCACACTGAGTCAGGAGAACCAGTAGGCTTCTCTTATCAGTGCCATCCTTACGCCAGATGTCCATTGGCACAGAGAAATAAGGCAAGAGACACACAGACCCACTGATATCCTTACGCCAGATGTCCATTGGCACAGAGAAATAAGGCAAGAGACACACAGACCCACTGATATCCTTACGCCAGATGTCCATTGGCACAGAGAAATAAGGCAAGAGACACACAGACCCACTGATATCCTTACGCCAGATGTCCATTGGCACAGAGAAATAAGGCAAGAGACACACAGACCCACTGATATCCTTACGCCAGATGTCCATTGGCACAGAGAAATAAGGCAAGAGACACACAGACCCACTGATATCCTTACGCCAGATGTCCATTGGCACAGAGAAATAAGGCAAGAGACACACAGTCCCAGAAATATTCCATTCTTATCTCGAGGAACACAGGGACAGGATATACTCAAAGACAGCCACACAGATATCATAAAGTTGACATAAAGTTACACATGAGAACACACATACATTCAGGTATTCTTCTACTTCCCCCCCCAATTTGAATTCTAAGAAACATAAGGGCATAAACTACATATAAGGATCATAACACTACAGGTCTGATTTGCATCTCTCTTAATGTGGGCTGATCTCTGGTTGTGGAACTGTTCACATCACAGACGCGTGTTTGCATATAGTGAGTTTGTGCATATGTTCACGTGTGTGTGTGTGTGTGTCTGTGTGTGTGTTCACACTGTGTGCAGGCAAATGCCAGATGGGCCGGCCAGCCTAGTGTGGGGAAAGAAATTGGGGGGGGTCTGACCAGCCGGTTGTGGCACACTTGATGTTGGAACAGCCCATCTGACGAGGGGTGGCACGGTCCATCTGACGAGGGGGGGCACGGTCCATCTGACGAGGGGGGGCACGGTCCCAAATCTATGGCTGCAGTCAGATAGTCCGTGCCATCGTTTTTTCCTAACCACTTTTCCCTGACTTAGATGGAGAACATCATGAGGTAAAGGAAAGGCGTCACTAATTACGCAAAGGCGGATGTTACTGACGTGGGTCACGTTGATCGATTGTTGATTGAGTTGTTGTTGTTGTTGTTGATTGAGTTGTTGTTGTTGTTGCAAGGAATTATGGGTTGGTACTATCTGCTCTCCTTTCATAAAGGATGCTTCAGTGTACCCTGTGCTAAAAGGTTACGACAGGAAGCGGTGAAGCACCTTTCCTAATCAATTAGAGAATTCGATCAGCTCTTATCATGGCTGCCACTTAGATACGTCTGGGTCGTTTCACTCCGTTAGCAACCCTCCTAAGACAAACATGATCCCAAATAGGATGGGCAGGTGCTGGAAGCTCTACTGGTGGCACCTTCCCCCACCCCTTCAAGTGGGTCTGTCCATCCACGTAATGTCAAAGGTCAAATAGGATGGGCAGGTGCTGGAAGCTCTACTGGTGGCACCTTCCCCCACCCCTTCAAGTGGGTCTGTCCATCCACGTAATGTCAAAGGTCAGGCGGGAAAGAATCAAATCAAGACAAAAAGAAGCTATTAGCAGAGTACTTGTAATAGGGGCTCTGCTATTATGAAGACAGCAGTCAAAAATACAAATGGATAAAGGGTCCTAAACAAGAAAAGGTGGCGCAGAAATGGTCAGAGAGAAAAAGAAAAAAACATTTTGAGGCTGAAGATGATAAAGTTTTTATTAAAAAAGAAACGTACCGATACCAGTGCCAGGCAAATAAAGCGCACCGACGCCGCAATTAAGGGATTGAGGAAAGAGCCTGGACGAAGGATGATTCCAGCGGAGAGAAGGGGCGAGAAGGTGTGTGTGTGTGTGTGTGTGACTACCGCACAGGTGACATGAGCGCAGAGGTGTGTGTGTGTGTGTGTGTGTGTGACTACCGCACAGGTGACATGAGCGCAGAGGTGTGTGTGTGTTGTGTGTGTGTGTGTGTGTGTGTGTGTGTGTGTGTGTGTGTGTGACCACCGCACAGGTGACATGAGCGCAGAGGTGTGTGTGTGTGTGTGTGTGTGTGTGTGTGTGTGTGACCACCGCACAGGTGACATGAGCGCAGAGGTGTGTGTGTGTGTGTGTGTGTGTGTGTGTGTGACCACCGCACAGGTGACATGAGCGCAGAGGTGTGTGTGTGTGTGTGTGACCACCGCACAGGTGACATGAGCGCAGAGGTGTGTGTGTGTGTGTGTGTGTGTGTGTGTGTGACCACCGCACAGGTGACATGAGCGCAGAGGTGTGTGTGTGTGTGTGTGTGTGTGACCACCGCACAGGTGACATGAGCGCAGAGGTGTGTGTGTGTGTGTGTGTGTGTGTGTGACCACCGCACAGGTGACATGAGCGCAGAGGTGTGTGTGTGTGTGTGTGTGTGTGTGTGTGTGTGTGTCCACCGCACAGGTGACTCTGCATGTAGTGAATAGTGTGAACGGCCAGAGGGGACACATCATACTGCCATGAATTATTTTGCGCGCCCAAAACCAGACAAGTTTTATAATAAAAATGTAAGCACCATACAAACTAGGACAACAAAAAACACTTGTAAAGAAAGCATTTCAATGCAAGAATGGCATGATCCATGGTTCCATAACAACAGCGGCGCTGCCAACGTAGGCTCTGCCAACTTTTGCTTAGCCTATAAATAGCCTGATATTACGCTGCGCATGCTGTGGGGAAATGGGACCAGTTCAGACGAAAATTGCCAGGGCCGAATTTGGTTTCCAGTCCGACCCTGATTGTGTGTACATATGCGTGTTTGGACGGGTCTCTGAAGATGGTTATACTCACGTGGCTGTGGTGAAGGTGTGTGGGTTTGTGCGCATGTGTTCGTGTGCATTCTTGAGCTGGTCTCTGGAGACAGTTAAAAGACATTGTCACATGTCTGAACGTGTGTGTGTGTGTGTGTGTGTGGAGGGGGGGGTGGCCATCTGTAGTCTTCACAGGCCTGAAATTACAAGCCAGTGAGGAGGCTCTTGTAAGACCGGGCAGAGAGAGGAAGAAGAAATGTGTGCGACACCCTGCTATAACCGCTTTATTTAGTGTGTGAGTGTGTGCGTGTGTGTGTGTGTGTGCGTGTGAAATGTGTGTGTGTGTGTGTGTGTGTGTGAAGGTTGACTTGAGTCTCTCACCAGTGTGTGACAGTTAACGTTACTTGAGTCTCCCGTATCAGCTCTAAACGTGTCTCAAACGTACAGTGACTTATTAAGATAGGGTTGCAGCTCGACTGGGCCATTTAGAAGTCTATGGTGAGGTTTTAGCAGATTGAAATAGAAGTGGCTTGATAAAAGGCAGACAAAAAAAGGAATTGAGGGGGAGTTTGGGGTTTGATGAGCTCGAGATAGTATTTGTGTGACTGATGCACAGCCCGCCAATCTGCACCTCAAACATAACCTCAGGTCAAACCAACACAGGTCACAGGCAGGTTTAGTGTATGTTATACACACTGGACTGCACTGAAAACCATTTGTGTGTGTGTGTGTGTGTGTGTGTGTGTGTGTGTGTGTGTGTGTGTGTGTGTGTGTGTGTGTGTGTGTGTGTGTGTGTGTGTGTGTGTGTGTGTGTGTGTGTGTGTGTGTGCACGAGAGAGAGAGAATAAGGCAGGGCTAATTCAGTATTCTGTGGTTTGTGATATGAGACAGTATAATATGTAAAACCTGAACACTCACACATACAGTGCCCTCCGCAATTATTGGCACCGCTAGAGCTGTTATCTTGGCAAAGGGAGGCTGCACAAAACATTAAATTAAGGGGTGCTAATAATTGTGGCACACATGTTTTGGGGAAAAATATTTATTTAATGTCAACAGTTTTTTTTTTCTTTCAATAATTTTACTTCAATGAAAAGGTAAGATCCAAGAGGATAAACAGCAAAGACATATTTTTTTATAGCCTGTTTTGCTCATATTCACTAGGGCTGCCAATAATTGCGGAGGGCACTGTATTAGCATACGCACTCATCAACTATGTGAGCTCAAGTCTGAATGTTTATGTTTAAGTTTATTCACAGTAGCCATGTAAGGCCCTGTAGAAATGGCTACACCCTGTGTTTTCTAAAGAAGATAAAACAAATCTGGTTTTACAGCCAAATATATTTATTATTATCATTGGCACCCTCAAGCTGTGCTTGAATGGTCATTCGGCAATAGGCTATGCAATACTACCAGTCACCACTAGGTGTCACTTAGGTTTACTTAATAAACACCTGCAACAAAACGGCTTATTGTCGGTTGTATTTTACCAGTCTAATACAATCTTGATCGCCTTCGACAGGGTTTTATTACAGGAAAGGGCAAATGGCCAGGAGTACGCTTGTGTATTGAAGACCTATGCGGAACTTAACATGAGACAATACACGAATAGTTTTGTGAGAACTCTGAGAGCTCGGCGTGCCTATATGTCTAGATTCTTGCCGCAGTAGGAAGAATGCGAATGCTTCTGCGAGTGCCTCTTGCGGTGACATCACGAAAGGGAAAGTACACGCTGACGCGCACGCACACAGATGTTGCCCCACACTCCAGCGGCTGGTAGCAATGCTCCCATCATTGGGCTAGCTCGTTTGAGTTCAGAACATAACGGGATATGAGCACACTGTGTAACAAAGCCATATAGCCACGCCCGGCTCATTTACCAGGCTAATCATACATGTAGCGAAATGATGTAGTGTAGCAAGAATTCCATGTTGCCCAGTTACCTCGTTCAAGGTACAAGGTTCAACTCAGTGTTTACATCGGGCAGGCCGAAGCAATCCACCCAGCATCGACTCGGATCTGTCAGCGGATGGATGAATGGGTATCATGAGCCAATACTGGGAATACACTCTGTAAAAACGAAGACCCTGTCATTAGGTGAGTAATAGTATTTGTTGATTATTGGTCGTTGTTCCAAACTTCTCCCTTATATTTTCGATATCCGATCGTATTTTCTGTCATTTTCGTGGCAGCTAGTGGCCTCGCTTAGGCTACTTAAACGAAACCTTGCATTAGCTCGGCACCTTGTGATCATGACTCTACCGACCTGTCATGTACTAAAATGCGTTTATTATTAAGGTTTCGTATGACCCGATTATGGCGATGGCTATGGAGCTGCCGCCTTTCGGTCAGATTCAAACCTGTGGACCATGGAATTTGTTGGAGAACCTGGGGTTTGGAGGATTTGCACATGTGTACTTGTTTCAAAACATGGTAAGTTATCCGCATTTCAAGATCAGTCAGACCTGTGTTTTAACTAAGATATCAGGTGGTTGACGTTGCCCAACGTTATTTGATCGGAATAGGCTATCTCCCAGTATTGAAACTGACAATTTCATCAGTGAAGTTTGGTCCAATGCTATGTCATAGTAGAGCGTTCTTTTTTCATTTTGAACCACTTCAGGCTTCATGTCATGAAACAGTTTTTCCTTCTTCCGACAAACGTCACATATAATGTAATGTCTCGTAGATGGCTTGGACTACCCCGCTGTAGCTGTCTGTAAGTGAGTCAGTTGTGGTCTCTTTTCAGGAAACGCAGGAGAAGATCGCTCTCAAAGTGTGTCGCCTGGAGCTGACGCCACGCAATACGGACCGATGGAGCAGGGAAATCCAGATAATGAAGAAGTCAGTGGTCCTCCTCCTTCCTCTTTCCTCGTACCTCCTTCTAATAGATGCCAGCGGTGTAGGCATTTAGCAGACACTTTTGTCCAAAGCGACGTACAAGGGAGAGAACAGTCAAGCTAAGAGCAATAAAAAGCATGGTGTAACAATAAATACTACTTTACATGAGAATTAGAAAACAACGACCTAGAAACAAGGAAAAAGAAGTGCAGGAATGTAACTGCTGAAGTGCAAGTTAAGCGCTGGTCAGGTGCCAGTTAGGAAGGGAGGTGCTCTCTGAAGAGTTGGGTCTTCAAAAGCTTCTTGAAGGTAGAGAGGGACCCCCCTGCTCTGGTAGTACTAGGCAGTTCGTTGCACCAACGTGGAACTACAAATGAGAATATGTATACTCTGGCAGTTGGTCTAGCCTTAGATGCTAAAGCTTTAGGACTAAACCCCAGACCATAAGCTCTGAAACAGGTCTGACATGAATCTGGTCTTGATCTGACGTTAGATTCAGTAGAACGTTATGTGCTGACTAACATCTTGTCCAAACTTTAAAGGCGAGGTCCACAATTCTAAACCAATACACTTTTTGTCAAATTCAGCTAAGTGTTCCTCACCATCGATTAGCTGTCAGTGTGCGCTTTAAAAAAAAACTCCTCTGTTCATCCACAGTCCTGGCTCTGTACATGGGAAACAAAGTGGCTCGGACCGAGCCATACACTATTCCAGCCAATCAACACATTTCTTCAGGAGTATCGAAGGGAAGGGAGTAGTTTGATTGGCTGCTGAGCTGAAAAAAAAGTGCCGCTTTCAGTGTCAATGTCAGCAGAAACAATATTAGTTCTAAATATTCACCAGTACAGTTTGAATGGGTAGAAAGTTGTGAACAGTATGTTGTAGATTTTTTTCTATCCTATTCTAAGATATTCTATGGATTATAATATAATATAATGTGTGGTTGTGTAACAACGTGTTCTTTCCCGCTGTCTCGCTCACAGATTGAAACATCCAAACGTGGTGACGGCCAGGGAAGTTCCCGAGGAGATGACACACATCTCCCTGAACAGACTGCCCCTGCTGGCCATGGAGTACTGCTCCAGAGGGGACCTGCGCAAGGTGAGACACTGCACACAGGGGCAGCACACGGCACACAGGGGCAGCACACGGCACACAGGGGCGGCACATGGCACACGGCACACGGCACAGGGCACACGGCACACGGCACAGGGCACACGGCACACAGCACACGGCACACAGGGGCGGCACATGGCACACGGCACACGGCACACGGCACACAGGGATGGCACACGGCACACGGCACAGGGCACACGGCACACAGCACACGGCACACAGGGGCAGCACACGGCACACAGGGGCAGCACACGGCACACAGGGATGGCACACGGCACAGGGGGGCAGCCACAGCCATGGGCCGGACCCAGGCCAGCTTCCATCTGGATCTGTCGAAAGACCGAGAAATAAATCATGCGGAGATGAGTGACACCAGCACTAGGCACCCGCATTATGTTTAGAAGATTGTGCACCCTCAGTAGATCAGACCTTCACGTAGGAAATGTAGGCAACCTGTGCAGGCATCACAAACTTTTAGTTCAGAGGCTTCATCAGCACTTTCTAACGGCTGCGGTTCCCAAGGCAACCGATGCTGCTTGTTGTGTGTGTCTCTGTGTGTGTGTACGTGTGTGTTTGTGTGTGTGTGTTTGTGTGTGTGTGTGTGTGTGATGTCTCTTTGTGCGTCAGGATTAGCTGTAGACTCGTGAAGGACAATCTGCTGACACCCCAAAGTTATATCTGTACCATTTACAGGTACACAGTTACTGCAAACACCCAAAAGTTATATCTGTATCCTTTCCAGGTACACAGTTACTGCTGCCCGCCTTTACAAGGCCAATTTGACCAGTTCCATTCAGAGCACACGGGTAGCAACTGTGAATGTTTGAAGAACTCTGGGTTGCCTAGAGACTGAAACCTCTGTGTCGTGTTGTTGTTGTTGTACAGCTGCTCTGTTGCCTAGAGACTGAAACCTCAGTGTGGTGTTGTTGTTGTTGTTGTTGTTGTTGTTGTTGTACAGCTGCTGGGCAGGCCAGAGAACACCTGTGGACTGAGGGAGGTGAACGTGCTGGAGCTGCTGCATGATGTTGGTACGAGTCCTCTATGAGCGTTTATGTGTGTGTGTGTGTGTGTGTGTGTGTGTGTGTGTGTGTGTGTGTGTGTGTGTGTGTGTGTGTGTGTGTGTGTGTGTGTGTGTGTGTGTGTGTGTGTGTGTGTGTGTGTGTGACCTCATGACTCATTCTCTGTGAGCGTTTAAATGTGTGTGTGTGTGTGTGTGTTTATGTGTGTCTGTGAGTGTGTGTGTTTGTGTGTGTGTGTGTGTGTGTGTCCTCATGACTCATTCTCTGTGAGTGTGTGTGTGTTTGAATGTTTATGTGAATGGTCTGAGGTGCTCATGTTTGCAGGTGACCTTTGCTGACTGTTTTGTGTGTGTATGACTGATTTGTGTGTGGGTGTGGGTGTGTGTGTGTGTGTGTGTATGACTGATTTGTGTGTGTGTGTGTGTGTATGACTGATTTGTGTGTGTGTGTATGTATGACTGATTTGTGTGTGTGTGTGTGTGTGTGTGTGTGTGTGTGTGTGTGTGTGTGTGTATGACTGATTTGTGTGTGTGACCTACGTTTTTTTATCAATGAATAACAGAACAGCTGAACTAATTTTATGAATGCAATCATGCCATAAACGTGAATCTGATCTGTCTCTCTTTTTCTTTCTCTTTTCTTTTCACACACACACACACACACACACACACACACACACACACATACACACACACACACGCTCCTATTTGCATAGTATTTGGCAGTATCTATCTCAAAGGATCCACTCCAGTACGTTCACTGAACGTGTGAAAATCCAAATCCAAAACAATGAGAAAGAACCTGCTTATTTGCAGTGCAGACATAGCATCGCCTTGGCTAGCATCTTTAGCCGATGAGTGCCAAATATATCATTTGTTAGTGCTAGTGCTAACAGAACGTGTGTAAATATCTTAGAATGCATTGTAGGTTACCTTGCCCCCCACATGTAATATGGTAGACTGCTGTTGCTCCACAGAATGCCACAAAGGCCACCACGCCATGTACTGTACCTGTGCCATGTCAAGTAACTCTGACATAATATTAAAGGTGTAGTCCGTGAATCTACCTTTAAAGTGCTGCTTTGAAGTCACAGAGTGAAGTTTTCTGATCTCGATCTGATCTCTGAACTCTAAACAAAATTATATTCTATTTGGTCAGAATTATATTATATTTGGTCAGAATTATATTATATTTGGTCGGTATTATATTATATTCGGTCAGTATTATATTCTATTTGGTCAGAATTATGTACTATAACTCTGACTAGTTATGAAACACTATAACGCCATCACAACTAAAAACCTGAGAATAATATTTACATTTATGGAGAACACCCACTTTCTAACGCACACAAGTAGTGAAGTCGCAAATCGGGGTTCTATTGAGTTGTTTGTCATTCATTGTGTCATGATCGCTCTTCTTATCTACATTGTGTGCCAGGCTCTGGTATTCAGTACCTTCACGACAACAAGATCATTCACCGAGACCTCAAACCAGAGAACATTGTGTTGCAGGACGTCGATGGAAGGGTAGGTCAACCATCACGGGCTGAATCATCACTGAGCTGGCAGTTCTGAAGTAAGATGTGTCATTTGTGAATGAATTAATATCAATCTATCTCACTTTCTCTCTCTTTTTTGTGTTTTTTTTCTGTGTATGTGTGTGTCTGTCTCTGTGTGTGTGTGTGTGTGTGTGTGTCTGTCTGTCTCTCTGTGTGTGTGTGTGTGTTTTCTCTTCTAGTTGGTTCACAAGATCATTGACTTGGGCTATGCCAAAGATCTGGACCAGGGTAGTCTGTGCACCTCTTTTGTGGGGACTCTGCAGTACTTGGTGAACACTCCCTCCGTCTCCGTCTCCGTCTCCACACCCTGAACACCCTGAACACCTTGAACACCCTGAACACCCTGAACACTCCCTCTGTCTCCGTCTCCACACCTTAAACACCTCGAACACTCCCTCTGTCTCCGTCTCCCCACCTTAAACACCTCGAACACTCCCTCTGTCTCCGTCTCCACACCCTGAACACTCCCTCTGTCTCCGTCTCCCCACCCTGAACACCTCGAACACTCCCTCTGTCTCCACACCTTAAACACCTCGAACACTCCCTCCGTCTCTGTCTCCACACATCTGTCTCCACACCTTAAACACCTTCAACACTCCCTCTGTCTCCGTCTCCACACCTGAACACTCCCTCCGTCTCCACACCCTGAACACCTCGAACACTCCCTCTGTCTCCACACCCTGAACGCCTCGAACACTCCCTCTGTCTCCACACCCTGAACGCCTCGAACACTCCCTCTGTCTCCACACCCTGAACACTCCCTCCGTCTCTGTCTCCACACCTCTGTCTCCACACCTCTGTCTCCACACCTTAAACACCTTGAACACCTGAACACTCCCTCTGTCTCCGTCTCCACACCTTCAACACTCCCTCTGTCTCCGTCACTGTCTCCACACCTTGAACATCTTGAACACTCCCTCCGTCTCCGTCTCCACACCTTAAACACTCCCTCTGTCTCCGTCTCCACACCTTAAACACTCCCTCTGTCTCCGTCTCCACACCTTCAACACTCCCTCTGTCTCCGTCTCCACACCTTCAACACTCCCTCTGTCTCCGTCTCTGTCTCCACACCTTCAACACCTTGAACACTCCCTCCGTCTCCGTCTCCACACCTGAACACCTCGAACACTCCCTCTGTCTCCACACCTTGAACACTCCCTCTGTCTCTGTCTCCGTCTCCACACCTGAACACCTTGAACACTCCCTCTGTCTCTGTCTCCGTCTCCACACCTGAACACCTTAAACACTCCCTCTGTCTCCGTCTCCACACCTGAACACTCCCTCTGTGTCCACACCTTGAACACTCCCTCCGTCTCTGTCTCCACACCTTGAACACTCCCTCTGTCTCCACACCTGAACACCTTGAACACTCCCTCCGTCTCTGTCTCCACACCTTGAACACTCCATCTGTCTCCACACCTGAACACCTTGAACACTCCCTCCGTATCTGTCTCCACACCTTGAACACTCCATCTGTCTCCACACCCTGAACACCTTGAACACTCCCTCTCCCTCCGTCTCCGTCTCCACACCTGAACACTCCCTCTGTCTCCGTCTCCTTGAACACCTGAACACTCCCTCTGTCTCCGTCTCCACACCTGAACACCTGAACACTCCCTCTGTCTCTGTCTCCACACCTGAACACCTCGAACACTCCCTCTGTCTCCACACCCTGAACACCCTGAACACTCCCTCTGTCTCCACACCTTGAACACTCCCTCCGTCTCCACACCCTGAACACCTCGAACACTCCCTCTGTCTGTCTCCACACCCTGAACACCCTGAACACCTTGAACACTCCCTCCGTCTCCACACCTGAACACCTTGAACACTCCCTCTGTCTCCACACCTTGAACACTCCCTCCGTCTCCACAGCTTAAACACTCCCTCTGTCTGTCTCCACACCCTGAACACGTTGAACACCTTGAACACTCCCTCTGTCTCCACACCTTGCTAAAAAGATTCTTTCTCATTTTTTCCCCATCTGCGTTTTTTGAACAAGTAACACAAGAATGCATGTGTAGGATACCACATTTGAAAGTCTTACAATGAAGGTTGGAAGTTCTCAATAAATGTTTAACAGCCACTGCTACTTTAATTTCCTCAAACTGAACCACTAAAACCAGACTGTAACGTGTTCTGTTGGTGTTGTCTTGTGCAGTTGGAATGTACGGGACATGACTTTTCAGTTTCTGTTCCTTCTTCTGACCTTAGGCTCCAGAGCTGTTTTATACCGAGCCATACACAGGGACTGTGGACTACTGGAGTTTCGGAACCATGATCTTTGAATGCTGCTGTGGACTCAGACCCTTTCTGCACAACCTCCAACCAGTTCAGTGGTAGGCTAACACAACCTCCAACCAGTTCAGTGGTAGGTTAACACAACCTCCGACCAGTCCAGTGGTAGGTTAACACAACCGCCAACCAGTCCAGTGGTAGGCTAACACAACCTCCAACCAGTTCAGTGGTAGGTTAACACAACCTCCAACCAGTTCAGTGGTAGGTTAACACAACCTCCAACCAGTTCAGTGGTAGGTTAACACAACCTCCGACCAGTTCAGTGGTAGGTTAACACAACCTCCAACCAGTTCAGTGGTAGGTTAACTCAACCTCCAACCAGTTCAGTGGTAGGTTAACACTGTCAGTCTTTTCTGAGCTCTCTGGATTACTCATTCTCCGTACAGCATCGTAAAGAAAAGAGCTTGGGTTTATATTTCATTTTTGGACAAATGGGTATATAGTCCATGTTGCTGTCCCAGTCTTTCTGTTAGAAGACAGAGGGAAAACAAAAGAGATTGACACAGGAATAACCCAACCAATACACACAACTCAGTCATTTCCAGCACAGCAACAGCCATTGCTTAATAGGCTAAATGCAATTGAATGACGCAGAAGCTGTCAATCACCATTTATATTTGACTTTACAATAAGTAGAATTACTTTTATATAGCAGGTCAACACCAAACTAATTGACCTCATAGCAACAAATAATCAAAACTGAAGTGCTATATGAAACAAACCATGTTCTTCTTTGTATTCTATTATTGGCAATGATACTATTTTAGTATTAATAGTGATAAAATAATTTATGGAACAGCCAGGTTGGTTAAGCCTCTGACCACACCTGTTTGAATTGCTACTCTTCAGGCAGCTATTGAATCCGTCTTGGTCTATGTTTTGGTAGTTTGTTATGTCTCGTGTTCTGTTTTGTCTAGTAATCCTCCAGAGACAAAATGTCATTGTCCTGTATGTATGACACACGCATATGTGACGTGTAGATGACCCTTAAGGTCCGTGATGCCGGCGAAAGGTTGTTGATATTTGATACACTTTTACCAGCTGATGTGACTGTGTGTGTGTGTGTGTGTGTGTGTGTGTGTGTGTTTCCTCCCAGGGTGGAAACAGTCAAAGATAAAGGGTCGGAGGACATCATGGCTGAGGAGGATGAAGATGGAGAGGTTGTGTTCTCCACCTGTCTGCCCCAACCCCACCACCTCAGCAGGTGACAGACAATACTACAGACTCACTCCTCACTCATATACAGACAATACTACAGACAATACTACAGACAATACTACAGACAATACTACAGACTCACTCATACACAGACAATACTACAGACTCACTCCTACTACAGAGCATTACCGACCTTTGACCTATAAGTCAACCATTAGGGTATAGGGAGGATCCATAAAGCCCCGGCTGCCTGTATACTTGTAGAATTTGTAGAAAACTGATATATGCCTTTTATCAACAAAGTGTTGTTGATGTGTCCTCCGACAGACATTTGTGCATACTCACACACTCACTCACACACACACTAACTCTGTGTATCTGTGTCTATGTGTCCATCTGTATGTCCATACATGTGTGTGTGTGTGTGTGTGTGTGTGTCCATCTATACATCCATACGCGTGTGTGTGTGTGTGTGTGTCCATCCGTACGTCCATACATGTGTGTGTGTGTGTGTGTGTGTGTGTGTGTGTGTGTTTGTAGGGCTGTGGTTGAGCCTCTAGAAAAGATACTACAGCTGATGCTACAGTGGGACCCTGTCAAGAGGGGGGGTGTGGTTCACCCCAACACCAAGAAACCTCTCTGCTTTGAGCTGCTCGACCAGCTGCTTAGTCTCAAGGTCTGTGAGCTCTCTCTCTCGCCCCCCCCCCCCCCCTCCACTTCTGCCACACGACCCCCCCTTCACTTCCTATCTCAAGCAGATGGGTCCCCCCTCATGTGTCTCAGTTCTGCTTAAGGTTTTTTTCCTGATTAACATAGAATTGTGTTGTTTTGGCGCTATATAAATACAATTGAATTCAATTGAATTGAACTCTTTCAGAAATAAATAAACCATTATTCCTGCGTTTGGGTGTGGGTGTGGGTGTTGGTGTGTGTGTGTGTGTGTGTGTGTGTGTGTGTGTGTGTGTGTGTGTGTGTGTGTGTGTGTGTGTGTGTGTGTGTGTGTGTGTGTGTGTGTGTGTGTGTGTGTTGGTGTGTGTGTAAGAGAGAGTGTATGTGTACATGTATGTATATATATATGTAGGAAGAGAAAGAGCTATTGTTTCTTATGTAGGTGCATTTCAAAAATGTTTGTTAGGGTCAATGTTCTTACCCGGTATATGTTCTTCCATGAGAGGAACATTGTTTTAAAACCTTCAATTTATTCTTCATAAAAAAACCTTCATACCCAAGTACACTTCAATCTATTGGGTCCCACAAACATGCATTATCATCTTTCTCCATCCATCCTATATATAGGTACAAATGTTCTTCATCATTAACATCATCTTCCTCTCCCATGACCTTTGCCCCCTCTCCCTGTATGAAGGTGGTACACGTGTTGAACATGGGGACGGCACGTTTGCACTCCTTCCCGCTGTCTCCGGACGAGAGTGTGAACAGCCTCCAAACCCGGGTGGAGAGGGAGACTGGCGTGGCGGCCCGCGACCAGGAGATCCTGCTGAAGGTCGGGGTGTCCCTGGACCCCAGGAAGCCGGCCAGACAGTGCGTCACGGAAGGCCTGGTGAGAGAGAGAGAGAGAATGGCTGAGGATGAGTACAACACTAAGAAAAATAATAATGCTCACAGTAGTAGTGTCACTAATGATGCTAACCGTAATGGTATCACTAATGATGCTTACAGTAGTAGTGTCACTAATGATGCTAACCGTAATGGTATCACTAATGATGCTAACAGTAGTAGTGTCACTAATGATGCTAACCGTAATGGTATCACTAATGATGCTAACAGTAGTAGTGTCACTAATGATGCTAACCGTAGTAGTGTCACTAATGATGCTAACAGAAGTAGTATCACTAACGATGCTATCAGTAGTAGTATCACTTATAATACTAAAATAGTACCATTGCCAATAATAGTATACAAAGAAGAACATGGTTTGTTTCATATAGCACTTCAGTCAAGCAGAAGAGCACAAAGTACCTAGCGACGATATACCTATTTGTCCAAAGCTGTCAACAAATACCTTTTCTTTGTTTTTTATTTATTTGTTACTTTGATTATGTGTTGCTATGAAGTCAATTTGTTTGGTGTTGACCCTTCTATATAAAAGTAATTGTACCTAATCAGTAGAACTACCTAAACCAGTCAAATATAAATGGTGTTTGCATTTTGTCTCATAGGCAATGGCTGTTGCTGGAAATGACTGAGTTGTGTGTATTGCCTGGTAATTCCCATGTCAATCTCTTTTGTTTTCCTCTCGTTCTTCTAACAGAAAGACTGGGACAGCAACATGGTCTTCCTCTTTGACAAAACTCTGACCAAATACAGGGGCCCTTTCAGCACGAGGCAGCCCTCAGACAAACTCCACACTATCAGTGAGTAGCAGGACCCGCTCAGAATCACTTTACACTGAAAGGGCCCTAGCAGGGACGTGCACAAGAATTTTGAAGGGCAGTTGTTCTGCCCTGGAAAAAAGGAGCAACACGTTAATTTTTGCCGCCGCCATGCCCCCGTCCCCTGGACGCATATTTTGCCTATGTCACTTGAAACTCTCACTAACCGCCGCCGCCACACTCCTGTCCCCTGGACGCTTATTCCACGATTATTTTATCTAGGCCTACATGAAGTTCTGCAGCGTTATACTATTTAAAAAAATATATATATTTCCTTCGGAGGGGCAACTTCAGTCGAGGAGGGCAAACGGGCAGTTGCCCAAGCAACCTTAGCCCCCTCCTGTGCACGTCCCTGGGCCCTAGTATCACCCCTGCCCTTTACTTACAGTAAGAAAGACAACATGTGTGTATTTTAAGTGAGGGTAGTGAATCTTTTCACGTGTTAGGCTGAGTGTCCATATAGTGTTTATTTCCGAGCGCCAGCGTCTTTCTTCAATCGTTTCCCAATGAGGAGAGACCGAATGCGGTACTCATGCAGCCTCTTTCTTCTGAGTGCTCCGCCATTGTTTGTGCGGCCGCTCCGAGCGCTTCTTGTTGAACATCTCTGAACTTTGCAGAAAGGCGCTGGTGTCGTCACAAAAAGGGTGAAGCTATCTATCAAATCTTGAAAAAAAAAGCGGCAGACCAAACTCGTTTTTTAAAAGGTTATAGACAGAAATAGACAGTGTACAAACTGCCTGTATATATTCCAATATATCTGAAAGCCATCAACATTACTGGAATAAGATGACCTCCTGTTTTCAGGCAGACATCCTTTCCTTCACTCTCTCTCCCCGTGTTAGTGATTGACCCTGTCCTCTCTCTCTCTCTCTCTCTCTCTCTCTCTCTCTCTCCCTGTGTAAGTGATTGACCCTGTCCTCTCTCTCTCTCTCTCTCTCTCTCTCTCCCTGTGTTAGTGATTGACCCTGTCCTCTCTCTCTCTCTCTCTCTCCCTCTATCTCTCTCCCCCTGTGTCAGTGATTGACCCTGTCCTCTATCAGTCTCTCTATCTCTCTCTCTCTCTCTCTCTCTCTCTCTGTCAGTGATTGACCCTGTCCTCTATCAGTCTCTCTATCTCTCTCTCTCTCTTTCTCTCTCCCCATGTTAGTAATGGAGCCTGTCCTCTCTCTCTCTCTCTCTCTCTCTCTCTCTCTCCCTGTGTCAGTGATTGACCCTGTCCTCTATCAGTCTCTCTCTCTCTCTCTCTCTCTCTCTCTCTCCCTGTGTCAGTGATTGACCCTGTCCTCTCTCTCTCTCTCTCTCTCTCTCCCCCCATGTTAGTAATGGAGCCTGTCCTCTCTCTCTCTCTCTCTCTCTCTCTCTCTCTGTGTTAGTGATGGACCCTGTCCTCTCTCTCTCTCTCTCTCTCTCTCTCCCCCATGTTAGTAATGGAGCCTGTCCCTCTCTCTCTCTCTCTCTCTCTCTCTCTCTCTCCCTGTGTTAGTGATTGACCCTCTGTCCTCCTCTCTCTCCTCTCTCTCTCTCTCTCTGTCTCTTCTCTCTCTCTCTCTCTCTCTCTCTCTCCTGTGTGTTAGTGATTGACCCTGTCCTCCTCTCT
>NC_045174.1:23018615-23040084 GCF_900700415.2 Clupea harengus | reverse complement strand
GCAATATTAAACACATCGCACAAGGTTTATATAGACAGAAGTTTAGCGTTCAGCAGGGATAACCACGTGGTGGATTTCTGACGTCCGAGGAAAGGATGGAAGTTTTGCAAGGTCGGAAGAAGCACAGTTCGACCCTTCTGGTCTAAACATGCTCTTGTACATACCGGTATGCAGACTAAGTGGCACCTAATAATCTAAGTAACACACACGCAGAAACAGAGAAAAGCCATGTTCCTGCTTACATAAGTACATGATTCATACAAGGAATATATTAATACAAGGCACTTGATTCATATATTCTTAAGTCATTAACAGTGCTTGGAAATTATCTCCATCACATGATCCCAAATAGGATGGGCAGGTGCTGGAAACTCAACTGTTGGCACCTTCCCCCACCCCCTTCAAGTGGGTCTGTCCATCCACGTAATGTCAAAGGTCAAATAGGATGGGCAGGTGCTGGAAGCTCTACTGGTGGCACCTTCCACCCCCTGCTTCAAGTGGGTCTGTCCATCCATGTAATGTCAAAGGTCAAATAGGATGGGCAGGTGCTGGAAGCTCTACTGGTGGCACCTTCCCCCATCCCTTCAAGTGTGTCTGTCCATCCACGTAATGTCAAAGGTCAGGCGGGAAAGAATCAAATCAAGACAGAAAGAAGCTATTATCAGAGTACTTGTAATAGGGGCTCTGCTATTATGAAGACAGCAGTCAAACATACAAATGGATAAAGGGTCCTAAACAAGAAAAGGTGGTGCAGAAATGGTCAGAGAGAAAAAGAAAAAAAACATTTTGAGGCTGAAGATGATAAAGTTTTTATTAAAAAATAAACTTACCGATACCAGTGCCAGGCAAATAAAGCGCACCGACGCCGCAATTAAGGGATTGAGGAAAGAGCCTGGACGAAGGAAGATTCCAGCGGAGAGAAGGGGCGAGAAGGTGTGTGTGTGTGACTACCGCACAGGTGACATGAGCGCAGAGGTGTGTGTGTGTGTGTGTGTGTGTGTGTGACTACCGCACAGGTGACATGAGCGCAGAGGTGTGTGTGTGTGTGTGTGTGTGTGTGTGTGTGTGTGACCACCGCACAGCTGACATGAGCGCAGAGGTGTGTGTGTGTGTGTGTGTGTGTGTGTGTGTGACCACCACACAGGTGACATGAGCGCAGAGGTGTGTGTGTGTGTGTGTGTGTGTGTGTGTGTGTGTGTGTCCACCGCACAGGTGACTCTGCATGTAGTGAATAGTGTGAACGGCCAGAGGGGACACATCATACTGCCATGAATTATTTTGCGCGCCCAAAACCAGACAAGTTTTATAAAAAAAATGTAAGCACCATACAAACTAGGACAACAAAAAACACTTGTAAAGAAAGCATTTCAATGCAAGCGGCTCTGCCAACGTAGGCTCTGCCAACTTTTGCTTAGCCTATAAATAGCCTGATATTACGGTGCGCATGTTGTGGGGAAATGGGACTAGTTCAGACGAAAATTGCCAGGGCCCAATTTGGTTTCCAGTCCGACCCTGATTGTGTGTACATATGCGTGTTTGGACGGGTCTCTGAAGATGGTTATACTCACGTGGCTGTGGTGAAGGTGTGTGGGTTTGTGCACATGTGTTCGTGTGCATTCTTGAGCTGGTCAAAAGACATTGTCACATGTCTGAACGTGTGTGTGTGTGTGTGTGTGGAGGGGGGGGTGGCCATCTGTAGTCTTCACAGGCCTGAAATGACAAGCCAGTGAGGAGGCTCTTGTAAGACCGGGCAGAGAGAGGAAGAAGAAATGTGTGCAACGCCCTGCTATAACCGCTTTATTTGGTGTGTTAGTGTGTGCGTGTTAAATGTGTGTGTGTGCGTGTGAAATGTGTGTGTGTGTGTGTGTGTGTGTGTGTGTGTGTGTGTGTGTGTGTGTGTGTGTGTGTGTGTGTGTGTGTGAAGGTTGACTTGAGTCTCTCACCAGTGTGTGACGGTTAACGTTACTTGAGTCTCCCGTATCAGCTCTAAACGTGTCTCAAAGTAAACCTGTCTCAAACGTACAGTGACTTATTAAGATAGGGTTGCAGCTCGACTGGGCCATTTAGAAGTCTATGGTGAGGTTTTAGCAGATTGAAATAGAAGCGGCTTGATAAAAGGCAGACAAAAAAAGGAATTGAGGGGGAGTTTGGGGTTTGATGAGCCCGAGATAGTATTTGTGTGACTGATGCACAGCCCGCCAATCTGCACCTCAAACATAACCAACAGGTCAAACCAACACAGGTCACAGGCAGGTTTAGTGTATGTTATACACACTGTACTGCACTGAAAACCATTTGTGTGTGTGTGTGTGTGTGTGTGTGTGCGTGTGTGTGTGTGTGTGTGTGTGTGTGTGTGTGTGTGTGTGTGTGTGTGTGTGTGTGTGTGTGTGTGTGTGTGTGTGTGTGTGTGTGTGTGTGTGTGTGTGTGTGTGTGTGTGTGTGCACGAGAGAGAGAGAATAAGGCAGGGCTAATTCAGTATTCTGTGGTTTGTGATATGAGACAGTATAATATGTAAAACCTGAACACTCACACATACAGTGCCCTCCGCAATTATTGGCACCCCTAGAGCTGTTATCTTGGCAAAGGGAGGCTGCACAAAACATTAAATTAAGGGTGCTAATAATTGTGGCACACATGTTTTGGGGAAAAATATTTATTTAATGTCAACAGTTTTTTTTTCTTTCAATAATTTTACTTCAATGAAAAGGTAAGATCCAAGAGGATAAACAGCAAAGACATATTTTTTTATAGCCTGTTTTGCTCATATTCACTAGGGCTGCCAATAATTGCGGAGGGCACTGTATTAGCATACGCACTCATCAACTATGTGAGCTCAAGTCTGAATGTTTATGTTTAAGTTTATTCACAGTAGCCATGTAAGGCCCTGTAGAAATGGCTACACCCTGTGTTTTCTAAAGAATAAAACAAATCTGGTTTTACAGCCAAATGTATTTATTATTATCATTGGCACCCTCAAGCTGTGCTTGAATGTCATTCGGCAATAGGCTATGCAATACTACCAGTCACCACTAGGTGTCACTTAGGTTTACTTAATAAACACCTGCAACAAAACGGCTTATTGTCGGTTGTATTTTACCAGTTAATACAATCTTGATCGCCTTCGACAGGGTTTTATTACAGGAAAGGGCAAATGGCCAGGAGTACGCTTGTGTATTGAAGACCTATGCGGAACTTAACATGAGACAATACACGAATAGTTTTGTGAGAACTCTGAGAGCTCGGCGTGCCTATATGTCTAGATTCTTGCCGCAGTAGGAAGAATGCGAATGCTTCTGCGAGTGCCTCTTGCGGTGACATCACGAAAGGGAAAGTACACGCTGACGCGCACGCACACAGATGTGTTGCCCCCACACTCCAGAGGCTGTAGCAATGCTCCCATCATTGGCTAGCTCGTTTGCGTCCAGAACATAACGGGATATGAGCACACTGTGTAACAAAGCCATATAGCCACGCCCGGCTCATTTACCAGGCTAATCATACATGTAGCAAATGATGTAGTGTAGGCAAGAATTCCATGTTGGCCCAGTTACCTCGTTCAAGGTACAAGGTTCAACTCAGTGTTTACATTCGGGCAGGCCGAAGCAATCCACCCAGCATCGACTCGGATCTGTCAGCGATGGATGAATGGGTATCATGAGCCAATACTGGGAATACACTCTGTAAAAACGAAGACCCTGTCATTAGGTGAGTATTGATTGATGGTCGTTGTTCTAAACTTCTCCCTTATATTTTCGATATCCGATGGTATTTTCGTGGCAGCTAGTGGCCTCGCTTAGGCTACTAAAACGAAACCCTGCATTAGCTTGGCACCTTGTGATCATGACTCTACCGACCTGTCATGTACTAAAATGCGTTTATTATTAAGGTTTCGTATGACCCGATTATGGCGATGGCTATGGAGCTGCCGCCTTTCGGTCAGATTCAAACCTGTGGACCATGGAATTTGTTGGAGAACCTGGGGTTTGGAGGATTTGCACATGTGTACTTGTTTCAAAACATGGTAAGTTATCCGCATTTCAAGATCAGTCAGACCTGTGTTTTAACTAAGATATCAGGTGGTTGACGTTGCCCAACGTTATTTGATGGAATAGGCTATCTCCCAGTATTGAAACTGACAATTTCATCAGTGAAGTTTGGTCCAATGCTATGTCATAGTAGAGCGTTCTTTTTTCATTTTGAACCACTTCAGGCTTCATGTGCATGAAACAGTTTTTTCCTTCTTCCGACAAACGTCACATATAATGTAATGTCTCGTAGATGGCTTGGACTACCCGCTGTAGCTGTCGTAAGGGAGTCAGTTGTGGGTCTCTTTTCAGGAAACGCAGAGGAGAAGATCGCTCTCAAAGTGGTCGCCTGGAGCTGACGCCACGCAATACGGACCGATGGAGCAGGGAAATCCAGATAATGAAGAAGTCAGTGGTCCTCCTCCTTCCTCTTTCCTCGTACCTCCTTCTAATAGAGCCAGCGGTGTAGGCATTTAGCAGACACTTTTGTCCAAAGCGACGTACAAGGGAGAGAACAGTCAAGCTAAGAGCAATAAAAAGCATGGTGTAAACAATAAATACTACTTTACATGAGAATTAGAAAACAACGACCTAGAAACAAGGAAAAAGAAGTGCAGGAATGTAACTGCTGAAGTGCAAGTTAAGCGCTGGTCAGGTGCCAGTTAGGAAGGGAGGTGCTCTCTGAAGAGTTGGGTCTTCAAAAGCTTCTTGAAGGTAGAGAGGGACCCCCTGCTCTGGTAGTACTAGGCAGTTCGTTGCACCAACGTGGAACTACAAATGAGAATATGTATACTCAGGCAGTTGGTCTAGCCTTAGATGCTAAAGCTTTAGGACTAAACCCCAGACCATAAGCTCTGAAACAGGTCTGACATGAATCTGGTCTTGATCTGACATTAGATTCAGTAGAACGTTATGTGCTGACTAACATCTTGTCCCAACTTTAAAGGCGAGGTCCACAATTCTAAACCAATACACTTTTTGTCAAATTCAGCTAAGTGTTCCTCACCATCGTTTAGCTGTCAGTGTGCGCTTAAAAAAAAAAAACCTCCTGTGTTCATCCACAGTCCTGGCTCTGTACATGGGAAACAAAGTGGCTCGGACCGAGCCATACACTATTCCAGCCAATCAACACATTTCTTCAGGAGTATCGAAGGGAAGGGAGTAGTTTGATTGGCTGCTGAGCTGAAAAAAAAGTGCCGCTTTCAGTGTCAATGTCAGCAGAAACAATATTAGTTCTAAATATTCACCAGTACAGTTTGAATGGGTAGAAAGTTGTGAACAGTATGTTGTAGATTTTTTTCTATCCTATTCTAAGATATTCTATGGATTATAATATAATTTGTGGTTGTGTAACAACGTGTTCTTTCTCGCTGTCTCGCTCACAGATTGAAACATCCAAACGTGGTGACGGCCAGGGAAGTTCCCGAGGACATGACACACATCTCCCTGAACAGACTGCCCCTGCTGGCCATGGAGTACTGCTCCAGAGGGGACCTGCGCAAGGTGAGACACGGCACACGGCACACAGGGGCGGCACACGGCACACAGGGGCGGCACACGGCACACGGCACACGGCACAGGGCACACGGCACACGGCACAGGGGCAGCACACGGCACACGGCACACGGCACACAGGGATGGCACACGGCACACAGCACACAGGGATGGCATACGGCACACAGGGGCAGCACACGGCACACGGCACACAGGGGCAGCACACAGCACACAGCACACAGCACACAGCACACAGCACACAGCACACAGGGGCAGCACACAGCACACAGCACACAGCACACAGCACACAGGGGCAGCACACAGCACACAGCACACAGCATACAGGGGCAGCACACAGCACACAGCACACAGCACACAGCACACAGCACACAGGGGCAGCCACAGCTATGGGCCGGACCCAGGCCAGCTTCCATCTGGATCTGTCGAAAGACCGAGAAATAAATCATGCGGAGATGAGTGACACCAGCACTAGGCACCCGCATTATGTTTAGAAGATTGTGCACCTTCAGTAGATCAGACCTTCACGTAGGAAATGTAGGCAACCTGTGCAGGCATCACAAACTTTTAGTTCAGAGGCTTCATCAGCACTTTCTAACGGCTGCGGTTCCCAAGGCAACCGATGCTGCTTGTTGTGTGTGTCTCTGTGTGTGTGTACGTGTGTGTTTGTGTGTGTGTGTTTGTGTGTGTGTGTGTGTGTGTGTGTGATGTCTCTTTGTGCTTCAGGATTAGCTGTAGACTCGTGAAGGACAATCTGCTGACACCCCAAAGTTATATCTGTACCATTTACAGGTACACAGTTACTGCAAACACCCCAAAGTTATATCTGTATCCTTTCCAGGTACACAGTTACTGCTGCCCGCCTTTACAAGGCCAATTTGACCAGTTCCATTCAGAGCACACGGGTAGCAACTGTGAATGTTTGAAGAACTCTGGGTTGCCTAGAGACTGAAACCTCTGTGTCGTGTTGTTGTTGTTGTACAGCTGCTCTATTGCCTAGAGACTGAAACCTCAGTGTGGTGTTGTTGTTGTTGTTGTTGTTGTTGTTGTTGTTGTACAGCTGCTGGGCAGGCCAGAGAACACCTGTGGACTGAGGGAGGTAAACGTGCTGGAGCTGCTGCATGATGTTGGTACGAGTCCTCTATGAGCGTTTATGTGTGTGTGTGTGTGTGTGTGTGTGTGTGTGTGTGTGTGTGTGTGTGTGTGTGTGTGTGTGTGTGTGTGTGTGTGTGTGTGACCTCATGACTCATTCTCTGTGAGCGCTTAGATGTGTGTGTGTGTGTGTGTTTATGTGTGTCTGTGAGTGTGTGTGTTTGTGTGTGTGTGTGTGTGTGTCCTCATGACTCATTCTCTGTGAGTGTGTGTGTGTTTGAATGTTTATGTGAATGGTCTGAGGTGCTCATGTTTGCAGGTGACCTTTGCTGACTGTTTTGTGTGTGTATGACTGATTTGTGTGTGGTTGTGGGTGTGTGTGTGTGTGTGTGTATGACTGATTTGTGTGTGTGTGTGTGTGTATGACTGATTTGTGTGTGTGTGTATGTATGACTGATTTGTGTGTGTGTGTGTGTGTGTGTGTGTGTGTGTGTATGACTGATTTGTGTGTGTGACCTACGTTTTTTTTATCAATGAATAACAGAACAGCTGAACTAATTTTATGAATGCAATCATGCCATAAACGTGAATCTGATCTGTCTCTCTTTTTCTTTCTCTTTTCTTTTCACACACACACACACACACACACACACACACACATACACACACACACACGCTCCTATTTGCATAGTATTTGGCAGTATCTATCTCAAAGGATCCACTCCAGTACGTTCACTGAACGTGTGAAAATCCAAATCCAAAACAATGAGAAAGAACCTGCTTATTTGCAGTGCAGACATAGCATCGCCTTGGCTAGCATCTTTAGCCGATGAGTGCCAAATATATCATTTGTTAGTGCTAGTGCTAACAGAACGTGTGCAAATATCTTAGAATGCATTGTAGGTTACCTTGCCCCCCACATGTAATATGGTAGACTGCTGTTGCTCCACAGAATGCCACAAAGGCCACCAAGCCATGTACTGTACCTGTGCCATGTCAAGTAACTCTGACATAAAATTAAAGGTGTAGTCCGTGATTCTACCTTTAAAGTGCTGCTTTGAAGTCACAGAGTGGAGTTTTCTGATCTCTGAACTCTAAACAAAATTATATTCTATTTGGTCAGAATTATATTACATTTGGTCAGTATTTTATTCTGTTTGATCGGTATTATATTATATTTGGTCAGTATTATATTCTATTTGGTCAGAATTATGTTCTATAACTCTGACTAGTTATGAAACACTATAACGCCATCACAACTACATTTACATTTAGTCATTTAGCAGACGCTTTTATCCAAAGCGACTTACATATGTGCGACTTACATTGTATACACATTTTACATTTTACCTTTACACTGATGGCACACTGCACATCAGGAGCAATTAGGGGTTCAGTGTCTTGCTCAAGGACGCTTTGACAGGGAATCGAACTAGCAACCTTCTGATTACTAAACGACTTCTCTACCACTGTACCACTGTCGCCCCAACTAAAAACCTGAGAATAATATTTACATATTTACACCCACTTTCTAACGCACACAAGTAGTGAAGTCGCAAATCGGGGTTCTATTGAGTTGTTTGTCATTCATTGTGTCATGATCGCTCTTCTTATCTACATTGTGTGCCAGGCTCTGGTATTCAGTACCTTCACGACAACAAGATCATTCATCGAGACCTCAAACCAGAGAACATTGTGTTGCAGGACGTCGATGGAAGGGTAGGTCAACCATCACGGGCTGAATCATCACTGAGCTGGCAGTTCTGAAGTAAGATGTGTCATTTGTGAATGAATTAATATCAATCTATCTCACTTTCTCTCTCTTTTTTTGTGTTTTTTCTGTGTATGTGTGTGTCTGTCTGTGTGTGCGTGTGTGTGTATGTGTGTGTCTGTCTTTGTGTGTGTGTGTGTGTGTTTTCTCTTCTAGTTGGTTCACAAGATCATTGACTTGGGCTATGCCAAAGATCTGGACCAGGGTAGTCTGTGCACCTCTTTTGTGGGGACTCTGCAGTACTTGGTGAACACTCCCTCCGTCTCCGTCTCCGTCTCTGTCTCCACACCTGAACACCTTGAACACTCCCTCTGTCTCCGTCTCCGTCTCTGTCTCCACACCTGAACACCTTGAACACTCCCTCTGTCTCTGTCTCCACACCCTGAACACCTCGAACACTCCCTCTGTCTCCGTCTCCACACCTTAAACACTCCCTCCGTCTCTGTCTCCACACCTCTGTCTCCACACCTTAAACACCCTGAACACTCCCTCTGTCTCCACACCTTAAACACCCTGAACACTCCCTCTGTCTCCGTCTCCACACCTTGAGCACTCCCTTCAACACACCCTCTGTCTCCACACCTTGAACACTCTGTCTCCGTCTCCACACCCTGAACACCTTGAACACTCCCTCTGTCTCCGTCTCCACACCTGAACACCCTGAACACCTCGAACACTCCGTCTCCACACCTCGAACACTCCCTCTGTCTCCGTCTCCACACCTTAAACACTCCCTCCGTCTCTGTCTCCACACCTCTGTCTCCACACCTTAAACACCTTGAACACTCCCTCTGTCTCCGTCTCCACACCTCGAACACCTTGAACACTCCCTCTGTCTCCACACCTCTGTCTCCACACCTTAAAAACCCTGAACACTCCCTCCATCTCCACACCTGAACACTCCCTCTGTCTCTGTCTCCACACTCCCTCTGTCTCCACACCCTGAACACCTCGAACACTCCCTCCGTCTCCACACCTGAACACTCCCTCTGTCTCTGTCTCCACACTCCCTCTGTCTCCACACCCTGAACACCTCGAACACTCCCTCTGTCTCCACACCCTAAACACTCCCTCTGTCTCCGTCTCCACACCTGAACACCTTGAACACTCCCTCCGTCTCCGTCTCCACACCTCTGTCTCCACACCCTGAACACCTCGAACACTCCGTCTCCACACCTGAACACTCCCTCTGTCTCCGTCTCCACACCTCTGTCTCCACACCCTGAACACCTCGAACACTCCGTCTCCACACCTGAACACTCCCTCTGTCTCCGTCTCCACACCCTGAACACCCTGAACACCTCGAACACTCCCTCCGTCTCTGTCTCCGTCTCTGTCTCCGTCTCCACAACTTAAACACTCCCTCTGTCTCCACACCTTGCTAAAAAGATTCTTTCTCATTTTTTCCCCATCTGCGTTTTTTGAACAAGTAACACAAGAATGCATGTGTAGGATACCACATTTGAAAGTCTTACAATGAAGGTTGGAAGTTCTCAATAAATGTTTAACAGCCACTGCTACTTTAATATCCTCAAACTGAACCACTAAAACCAGACTGTAACGTGTTCTGTTGGTGTTGTCTTGTGCAGTTGGAATGTACGGGACATGACTTTTCAGTTTCTGTTCCTTCTTCTGACCTTAGGCTCCAGAGCTGTTTTATACCGAGCCATACACAGGGACTGTGGACTACTGGAGTTTCGGAACCATGATCTTTGAATGCTGCTGTGGACTCAGACCCTTTCTGCACAACCTCCAACCAGTTCAGTGGTAGGCTAACACAACCTCCAACCAGTTCAGTGGTAGGCTAACACAACCTCCGACCAGTCCAGTGGTAGGTTAACACAACCGCCAACCAGTCCAGTGGTAGGCTAACACAACCTCCAACCAGTTCAGTGGTAGGTTAACACAACCTCCAACCAGTTCAGTGGTAGATTAACTCAACCTCCGACCAGTTCAGTGGTAGGTTAACACAACCTCCAACCAGTTCAGTGGTAGGTTAACTCAACCTCCAACCAGTTCAGTGGTAGGTTAACACAACCTTCAACCAGTTCAGTGGTAGGTTAACACAACCTCCAACCAGTTCAGTGGTAGGTTAATAATAAAATAATAATAATAAAACTTTATTTATACAGCACCTTTCAAGCAAAAGAATGCAGCTCAAAGTGCTTTACAGCAAATACATAATATGCACAAAGAAATGACATGCACATAAAAATAGACATCAAAGAAACATAACTCAGATATAGTGCAAAAAAATTAAATAATAATTATAATTCAAATTATAAAATTGAATACATAAAATGCATAGCATAAGATAGAAAATAAAACTCCAGAGATATATTTAATCTAACCCCTTAATATCACAAGTAGAGATTGTGTTAACACAACCTCCAACCAGTTCAGTGGTAGGTTAACACAACCTCCAACCAGTTCAGTGGTAGGGTAACACAACCTCCAACCAGTTCAGTGGTAGGTTAACACAACCTCCAACCAGTTCAGTGGTAGGTTAACACAACCTCCAACCAGTTCAGTGGTAGGTTAACACTGTCAGTCTTTTCTGAGCCCTCTGGATTGCTCATTCTCCGTATAGCATCGTAAAGAAGAGAGCTTGGGTTTATATTTCATTTTTGGACAAATGGGTATATAGTCCATGTTGCTGTCCCAGTCTTTCTGTTAGAAGACAGAGGGAAAACAAAAGAGATTGACACAGGAATAACCCAACCAATACACACAACTCAGTCATTTCCAGCACAGCAACAGCCATTGCTTAATAGGCTAAATGCAATTGAATGACGCAGAAGCTGTCAATCACCATTTATATTTGACTTTACAATAAGTAGAATTACTTTTATATAGCAGGTCAACACCAAACTAATTGACCTCATAGCAACAAATAATCAAAACTGAAGTGCTATATGAAACAAACCATGTTCTTCTTTGTATTCTATTATTGGCAATGATACTATTTTAGTATTAATAGTGATAAAATAATTTATGGAACAGCCAGGTTGGTTAAGCCTCTGACCACACCTGTTTGAATTGCTACTCTTCAGGCAGCTATTGAATCCGTCCTGGTCTATGTTTTGGTAGTTTGTTATGTCCCGTGTTCTGTTTTGTCTAGTAATCCTCCAGAGACAAAATGGCATTGTCCTGTATGTATGACACACGCATATGTGACGCGTAGATGACGCTGAAGGCCCGTGATGCCGGCGAAAGGTTGTTGATATTTGAAACACTTTTACCAGCTGATGTGACTGTGTGTGTGTGTGTGTGTGTGTGTGTGTGTGTGTGTGTGTGTGTGTGTGTGTGTGTGTGTGTGTGTGTGTGTGTGTGTGTGTGTGTGTGTGTGTGTGTGTGTGTTTCCTCCCAGGGTGGAAACAGTCAAAGATAAAGGGTCGGAGGACATCATGGCTGAGGAGGATGAGGATGGAGAGGTTGTGTTCTCCACCTGTCTGCCCCAACCCCACCACCTCAGCAGGTGACAGACAATACTACAGACTCACTCCTCACTCATATACAGACAATACTACAGACAATACTACAGACAATACTACAGACAATACTACAGACTCACTCCTCACTCATATACAGACAATACTACAGACAATACTACAGACAATACTACAGACTCACTCCTCACTCATACACAGACAATACTACAGACAATACTACAGACAATACTACAGACAATACTACAGACTCACTCCTCACTCATATACAGACAATACTACAGACAATACTACAGACAATACTACAGACTCACTCATACACAGACAATACTACAGACAATACTACAGACAATACTACAGACTCACTCCTCACTCATATACAGACAATACTACAGACAATACTACAGACAATACTACAGACAATACTACAGACTCACTCATACACAGACAATACTACAGACAATACTACAGACTCACTCATACACAGACAATACTACAGACTCACTCCTCACTCATATACAGACAATACTACAGACAATACTACAGACAATACTACAGACAATACTACAGACTCACTCATACACAGACAATACTACAGACTCACTCCTACTACAGAGCATTACCGACCTTTGACCTATAAGTCAACCATTAGGGTATAGGGAGGATCCATAAAGCCCCGGCTGCCTGTATACTTGTAGAATTTGTAGAAAACTGATATATGCCTTTTATCAACAAAGTGTTGTGGATGTGTCCTCCGACAGACATTTGTGCATACTCACACACTCACTCACACACACACTAACTCTGTGTATCTGTGTCTATGTGTCCATCTGTATGTCCATACATGTGTGTGTGTGTGTGTGTGTGTGTGTGTGTGTGTGTGTCCATCTATACATCTATACGCGTGTGTGTGTGTGTGTGTCCATCCGTACGTCCATACATGTGTGTGTGTGTGTGTGTGTGTGTGTGTGTGTGTGTGTGTGTGTGTGTGTGTGTGTGTGTGTTTGTAGGGCTGTGGTTGAGCCTCTAGAAAAGATACTACAGCTGATGCTACAGTGGGACCCTGTCAAGAGGGGGGGTGTGGTTCACCCCAACACCAAGAAACCTCTCTGCTTTGAGCTGCTCGACCAGCTGCTTAGTCTCAAGGTCTGTGAGCTCTCTCTCTCGCCCCCCCCCCCCCTCCACTTCTGCCACACGACCCCCCCTTCACTTCCTGTCTCAAGCAGATGGGTCCCCCCTTATGTGCCTCAGTTCTGCTTAAGGTTTTTTTCCTGATTAACATAGAATTGTGTTGTTTTGGCGCTATATAAATGCAATTGAATTAAATTGAATTGAACTCTTTCAGAAATAAATAAACCATTATTCCTGCGTTTGGGTGTGGGTGTTGGTGTGGGTGTGTGTGTGTGTGTGTGTGTGTGTGTGTGTGTGTGTGTGTGTGTGTGTGTGTGTGTGTGTGTGTGTGTGTGTGTGTGTGTGTGTGTGTGTGTGTGTGTGTGTGTGTGTGTGTGTGTGTGTGTGTTGGTGTGTGTGTAAGAGAGAGTGTATGTGTGCATGTATGTACATATATATGTAGGAAGAGAAAGAGCTATTGTTTCTTATGTAGGTGCATTTCAAAAATGTTTGTTAGGGTCAGTGTTCTTACCCGGTATATGTTCTTCCATGAGAGGAACATTGTTTTAAAACCTTCAATTTATCTCCCAAGTACATCATACCCAAGTACACTTCAATCTATTGGGTCCCACACACATGCATTATCATCTTTCTCCATCCATCCGATGGCGCTTGTGTAGCGGCCGTGGAGATCTCGTGCAGGAGATAGTTTGGTGATACTATAGCCTGCATGGAGAATACCCAAAAAAATTCCTAGTATCTGTATACATGGCGAAATAAAGTTGAATGAATGAATGAATGAATGAATCCTATAGGTAAAAATGTTCTTCATCATCACCATCATCTTCCTCTACCATGACCTTTGCCCCCTCTCCCTGTATGAAGGTGGTACACGTGTTGAACATGGGGACGGCACGTTTGCACTCCTTCCCGCTGTCTCCGGACGAGAGTGTGAACAGCCTCCAAACCCGGGTGGAGAGGGAGACTGGCGTGGCGGCCCGCGACCAGGAGATCCTGCTGAAGGTCGGGGTGTCCCTGGACCCCAGGAAGCCGGCCAGACAGTGCGTCACGGAAGGCCTGGTGAGAGAGAGAGAGAGAGAGAGAGAGAGAGAGAGAGAATGGCTGAGGATGAGTACAACACTAAGAAAAATAATAATGCTCACAGTACTAGTGTCACTAACGATGTTAACAGTAGTAGTGTCACTAATGATGCTAACCGTAATGGTATCACTAATGATGCTATCGGTAGTAGTGTCACTAATGATGCTAACAGTAGTAGTATCACTAATGATGCTAACAGTAATGCTACGATGCTAACAGTAGAAGTGTCACTAATGATGCTAACCGTAATGGTATCACTAATGATGCTAACAGTAGTAGTGTCACTAATGATGCTAACCGTAATGGTATCACTAATGATGCTAACAGTAGTAGTGTCACTAATGATGCTAACCGTAATGGTATCACTAATGATGCTAACAGTAGTAGTGTCACTAATGATGCTAACCGTAATGGTATCACTAATGATGCTTACAGTAGTAGTGTCACTAATGATGCTAACCGTAATGGTATCACTAATGATGCTTACAGTAGTAGTGTCACTAATGATGCTAACCGTAATGGTATCACTAATGATGCTTACAGTAGTAGTGTCACTAATGATGCTAACCGTAATGGTATCACTAATGATGCTTACAGTAGTAGTGTCACTAATGATGCTAACCGTAATGGTATCACTAATGATGCTTACAGTAGTAGTGTCACTAATGATGCTAACCGTAATGGTATCACTAATGATGCTAACAGTAGTAGTGTCACTAATGATGCTAACCGTAATGGTATCACTAATGATGCTTACAGTAGTAGTGTCACTAATGATGCTAACCGTAATGGTATCACTAATGATGCTCACAGTAGCAGTGTCACTAATGATGCTAACCGTAATGGTATCACTAATGATGCTTACAGTAGTAGTGTCACTAATGATGCTAACCGTAATGGTATCACTAATGATGCTTACAGTAGTAGTGTCACTAATGATGCTAACCGTAATGGTATCACTAATGATGCTCACAGTAGTAGTGTCACTAATGATGCTATATATGATGATATACCCATTTGTCCAAAGCTGTCAACAAATACCTTTTCTTTGTTTTTTATTTATTTGTTACTTTGATTATGTGTTGCTATGAAGTCAATTTGTTTGGTGTTGACCCTTCTATATAAAAGTAACTGTACCTAATCAGTAGAACTACCTAAACCAGTCAAATATAAATGGTGTTTGCATTTTGTCTCATAGGCAATGGCTGTTGCTGGAAATTACTGAGTTGTGTGTATTGCCTGGTAATTCCCATGTCAATCTCTTTTGTTTTCCCCTCGTTCTTCTAACAGAAAGACTGGGACAGCAACACGGTCTTCCTCTTTGACAAAACTCTGACCAAATACACGGGCCCTTTCAGCACGAGGCAGCCCTCAGACAAACTCCACACTATCAGTGAGTAGCAGGACCCGCTCAGAATCACTTTACACTGAAAGGGCCCTAGCAGGGACGTGCACAAGAATTTTGAAGGGCAGTTGTTCTGCCCTGGAAAAAAGGAGCAACACGTTAATTTTTGCCGCCGCCATGCCCCCGTCCCCTGGACGCATATTTTGCCTATATCACTTGAAACTCTCACTAACCGCCGCCGCCACGCCCCCGTCCCCTGGACGCTTATTCCGCGATTATTTTATCTAGGCCTACATGAAGTTCTGCAGCGTTATACTATTTAAAAAATATATATATTTCCTTCGGAGGGGCAACTTCAGTCGAGGAGGGCAAACGGGCAGTTGCCCAAGCAACCTTAGCCCCCACCTGTGCACGTCCCTGGGCCCTAGTATCACCCCTGCCCTTTACTTACAGTAAGAAAGACAACATGTGTGTATTTTAAGTGAGGGTAGTGAATCTTTCACGTGTTAGGCTGAGTGTCCATATAGTGTTTGTTTCCGAGCGCCAGCGTCTTTCTTCAATCGTTTCCCAATGAGGAGAGAGCGAATGCGGTACCCATGCAGCATCTTTCTTCTGAGTGCTCCGCCATTTTTGTGCGGCCGCTCCGAGCGCTGCTTGTTGAAAATCTCTGAACTTTGCAGAAAGGCGCTAGTGTCGTCACAAAAGGGTGAAGCTATCTATCAAATCTTGAAAAAAAAAGCGGCAGACCAAACTCGTTTTTTAAAAGGTTATAGACAGAAATAGACAGTGTACAAACTGCCTGTATATATTCCAATATATCTGAAAGCCATCAACATTACTGGAATAAGATGACCTCCTGTTTTCAGGCAGACATCCTTTCCTTCACTCTCTCTCCCCGTGTTAGTGATTGACCCTGTCCTCTCTCTCTCTCTCTCTCTCTCTCTCTCTCTCCCCATGTTAGTGATTGACCCTGTCCTCTCTCTCTCTCTCTCTCTCTCTCCCCGTGTTAGTGATAGACCCTGTCCTCTATCAGTCTCTCTCTCTCTCTCTCTCTCTCTCTCTCTCTCTCTCTCCCCGTGTTAGTGATTGACCCTGTCCTCTATCAGTCTCTCTCTCTCTCTCTCTCTCTCTCTCTCTCCCCGTGTTAGTGATAGACCCTGTCCTCTATCAGTCTCTCTCTCTCTCTCTCTCTCTCTCTCTCTCTCTCTCCCCGTGTTAGTGATTGACCCCTGTCCTCTATCAGTCTCTCTCTCTCTCTCTCTCTCTCTCTCTCTCCCCGTGTTAGTGATTGACCCTGTCCTCTCTCTCTCTCTCTCTCTCTCTCTCTCTCTCTCTCTCTCTCTCTCCCTGTGTTAGTGATTGACCCTGTCCTCTCTCTCTCTCTCTCTCTCTCTCTCTCCCTGTGTTAGTGATTGACCCTGTTCTCTCTCTCTCTCTCTCTCTCTCTCTCTCTCTCTCTCTCTCTCTCTCTCTCTCTCTCCCTGTGTTAGTGATTGACCCTGTCCTCTCTCTCTCTCTCTCTCTCTCTCTCTCTCTCTCTCTCTCTCCCTGTGTTAGTGATTGACCCTGTTCTCTCTCTCTCTCTCTCTCTCTCTGTGTTAGTGATGGACCCAGAGTCCCAGAAGCCCGTGGCGTCTCTGAAGAAGGCGTGGGGAGAGGCGGTGAACCACGTGTGCAGCCTGAGGGAAGACTACTGCTGGCTCTTCCAGGGCCAGAGAGCGGCCATGTGAGCTCTGACTCCTCCATCTGTCTGCCTCCTCCTCCATCTCTCTGACTCCTCCTCCTTCTCTCTGACTCCTCCATCTCTCTGACTCCTCCTCCATCTCTCTGACTCCTCCTCCTTCTCTCTGACTCCTCTATCTCTCTGACTCCTCCTCCTTCTCTCTGACTCCTCCATCTCTCTGACTCCTCCTCCATCTCTCTGACTCCTCCTCCTCCATCTCTCTGACTCCTCCTCCATCTCTCTGACTCCTCCTCCTCCATCTCTCTGACTCCTCCTCCATATCTCTGACTCCTCCTCCATCTCTCTGACTCCTCCTCCATCTCTCTCAGACTCTGTCTGACTCTCTGACTGTCAGCTCCGCCTCGTCCAGGCGACCTGTGCTCCTGTAGTCTAGTCCGATGATGTGTGAGATGTAGTACAGTCCGTGTGAGTTTGTTGTGGGATTTTTTCAGGGGGCAAGAAAATGGTCAGTGTAGAAAATGGGTCAGCCTTGACAATGGCCACTACTCATGGAGGTCAGGAGCCTACTGAAACGTAGCCCTGGTCACATCCATATGTCTAGTCTAGTCCAGGCGATCTGGAGACCCGTAATCCAGTTACACCTAATTAAATCTAGTCCTGCTCTTGAGCGACCCCCCCCCCCCTTCCACGCTATGCATGTCCCCCATCATTCCCTTCTCTCCATACCCGACTGAACTCTTGATGATCCAAACACACCCATGTTATCAAGAGCATCATCATTTGTACCGACTACCACAGCATGTTTAGTTCAGTCTCTTAGGAGGTGACAGAATCTAACGAGCACGCCAAACTTGAAGAACGCCATCTTTAGCACCTTTAAGATCCACAGCTTTGGCAGATCATTAACACTTGGAGAGAGAGAGGGAGAGAGAGAGAGAGAGAGAGAGAGAGAGAGAGAGAGAGAGAGAGAGAGAGAGGAGAGCTCTGCAGGGAGAATTTGACAATATTGCACCTCTAATTGGCGTAGCTCTTGCCACTGTTTGGGTGATTTACTGTGTCTTTTTGTACTTCTTGCTCATCTTGCAGGAGGGTCTGATTTGTATTCCTACAGTAAAATTAACTCCTGTAACAGAATCAGGCGGTCCCTTGTTTTGCAGTGAATAAAACCCATATCTGTTGAACATCGATAGTTCCTTAAAAGATACTTCAAGTGACCAGTGCGTGTCTTAAGACCCTAAATATGTGTAAGTCATCATATATACATGTACTGTTCAGGGTTTGTAGAAGGTGCTGTTGTAGATGAACTTGAGAAGAAGATGGGTATAATTTATTATTAAGAGTAGTACACAATAGTAGTATACTGTAGTAGAGGCAGTTAAAAATAGCACTGTCAGGTTGTCTAGGCTGTGCCAACTAACAGTGTCTCCATTGGCAGGTTGAGTCTGCTTCACTACAACACCAGCCTGACGTGTCGCAACGAGGCCATGTTTGCAGAGTCGGATAAGCTGAAGTCCAAACTGGACTTCTTTAAGAGCTGCATCCAGTACGACCTTGAGAAGTACAGTGACCAGATGCACTGCGGAATATGTGAGTTAACACTTCCTGTCTCTTCTGACCCCTGGTTTAGATCTAGGGGTGTTTGTGCCCCAAGAAACAATCTAAATATACTTTGTGAAACTGTTTCTGTGTCCTTTGTGTTGTTATGTCATGTCTCGATGTATCAGCGTAGCTTTTTCCATTGCATCATTTGCTGTAAAGCAACACTATTCAACAATTTGACACTTTTTGAGGTATGGTTTTATAGGCAATTCGTTTTGGTACCATCCTCAAATTCATTTTGATGGTCATGTGAAGGACAGATAAACACCTGTGTCTTTCCCACTAGCCATCAAGGATATGCACTATGTAGTTCTGTTTTCCAGGCTGGAATACCCGGCAAAAATGGAAGAAAAGCTTTCACAGCATAACCTTGTCAGCTATACTGCCAAAAGACACCAGTAAATGTGTGTTGGCAAGCTTCTATCAGTGCCAACTGTGCTGTTGGTGGTGTTTGCAAGGTTTCTGCTGGCTTTTAGGTAGTTAGCTTGCTAGTTTTGGAACAGAACTACGTATTGCTGCTTTAACTGTTTTTAATGTATACATAGTAGCCATATAGACTGGTTCTAGTCGTAGAATGAAGTGCATTGTGTTACCTCCTGGTATGAAAGGCTAGCCTGGATGCCAGACGAACTTAGCCACGCCCACAATTTTTTGGGTCGGGAAGTTCGGTCTGGTGTCGCTCCGTTGGGGAGAAATGATCTCCTCACAAAAATCTGTGAGGAGATAGATAGACCAATCAAATTGTCAGGGCGGGCTTTATACGATGATGGACAGATGATCAACCCTAACGTAATCAACCACGTCACCAAAGAGCTTTTGGGGTGAATTCGTTTTCAACAAACATGGCTGCCGTTGGAGAGCTGAAATGTGGAAATTCGAGTCTGTTTTAGAAGACATTGACAGCACATTCATTTTGAAAGAGGAACAGAGAAACGCAAACAAGGCATTTGTCGATCGAAATTATGTTTTTGCCGTCCTTCCTACGGGATCTTGTAAAAGTTTAATGTATCAGCTGGCCCCACGGTCTACGTTATGGTCATACTACGTTGCTCTGATTGGTTCTAGATATATCCAATTGAGCGAAGAGGCATTTTTTTTCCTGGTTCGGTTGAAACACGCCCCATAATCACAGTCCAACGGAGCGGTATCAGACTCATATTCTGACTAGAATTATGAGTATGACATCGTCAGGCTAATGAAAGGCGCCATATAAATAAAGTTTGATTTGATTTGAATTGTGGAGTGTTTTAAGGATAATGATCTAAGTTCCACTGTCTGTCTACCAGCCTCTGAGAAGATGCTGAAAGCCTGGCAGAAGAGTGAGCTGGCAGCGGCCGCTCTGGAAGAGGTGCAGTGTGTTTACCATTTCACTTTCACTTGAGTGTTTCTGAATGAATACTTTTAATGACATGTCACATCCATCATCACAAATGTATGACTTGCTATTGCATTTGTGACTCACCAATGTCACCTGACCAACAGCTATGACTCATTATTAATTATTCTTAATAATTATTAAGTATTGTATAAGTTATGTATTTGGAAGGGCAAGTGTCTTTTTATAGCACATTTCAAACACACACACTCGTACACACACACACACTTGTACACACACACACACTTGTACACACACACACACACACACTCGTACACACCGTACACACACACACTCGTACACACACAGAGAGAGATTGACACACATATTCATATTCTTTACATAAATAAAGGTAAATAAAGGCGAAGTGTGCAAGAGTGAAAAACTTTAAAACATAGAAATACTACATAAAAAACACATAGTAGTATGTAGAAATTAAAATAAAATTGAAAATAAAAGATATAATTCAAAAGAAAGTACAAAGTACGTGAAGAAGTAATTAAAAGAGAGTAATATAATTGAACAATAAGTAATATAGTTACAAATAGCGTGCAGAGCTCAATCATAGGCCCATGAAAAGAGAAATGTTTTTAATCTGGATTTAAAATTCTCTACATCTGGGCCACTCCAGTTGTTCTTAAATGCCTGTGTCTACAAACTGTTGTATTATATTTGGTCTAAACTCCTCAAAATTGGTATTGTATTTTATATCTTTGGAAAGCCTGATTAGTCACCTTTACAACGAGGTACAACTTGTAAGGATCGTGCATTCGTGGAATAAGCAACACAGCTAACCGTGTGGGTAGTGGCCCAAAAAAATGTGCCAAAATCCCCTGCAAAATACAATACCAATTGGTGTTATTAAAGGGGAGGAATAATCGACCGAAATAACGTTTCCAAACTTTTTTTGAGGAGTTTATAAGGTGACTGTTTACCTTCCCTGCCTCTAGGTGGCAGAAGTGGGTCATCTGGACGAGGAGACCGTGGCTCTGCACTCAGAGATTGTGGAGCTGCAGAGAAGTCCTTTTGCCCGAAGTCAGACAGGCGGTCTGGACAAACTGTGAGTGAAGTCGTGCCAATAGGGCTCCCAGGTTAGAGATGTGTGTGTGTCTCTATGAGCCAGTGTCAAAAGCAGGAGCTGCCACCTCCGTGTCACACCATAGCCTTTCAATTAGTGTTTGATGAAGGTGCTCAGAATTCTCAGTCATGACAAGACAAAATGCCATGTGATACTGTTGCCATGGCGATGTTGCTTGCGCCTCTTCCAGGAAGGATGATGTTCGGTAACATGGGCTCACTTAAGCTGCTGGTGATGGGAGAGCTGCTGGTCATTTCAGACCAGGGCCAAATCTATTGCAGATTCAGCTGTACCTGTATGGCCAGTACAGCTTGTGTATGTAATTAG
>NC_045174.1:23008615-23016115 GCF_900700415.2 Clupea harengus | reverse complement strand
CAGTGCCGCCCACCCCCCGGTGACCCTCCCCAGCCCCAGGTAAGGGCCTGCCGTCATTTACCGCTCCATGCAACCTCAACACTGCCAGGTGCGGGCGCCAGAGATGTATATGCTATGTCATTGTATACACTCTATATATTACAAATCTGTTGTATCATATCATTCATTCAGCAATTGATAATATATAGGAGATACAAATAGTTTTAGATTTGAGATTAGGTCAGGTTATAGCTGGGGTGCTTAGTTGACAATTATGTTAGAAATTTGTTGCATATTTGTTTGTCAACAATGAATAGCTATCACATAATGGACCATTCAAATAAGATATTATACATTGTTCTTCTTATTTAACAGTATCCTATGTAATATGGTGAAAAACATATTTGCATATTTATCATTGTGGGTTTGTGTTCTGAATGCCGCTGATTTCCAACACACACACACACAGATGAAATAAGGCCAACCCAATACAACACAATAACTCCTCTCTCCTCCGTGTCAGTGACTCCTCTCTCCTCCGTGTGTGTGTGTGTGTGTGTGTGTGTGTGTGTGTGTGTGTGTGTGTGTGTGTGTTTATGTGTGTGTGTGTGTGTGTGTGTGTGTGTGTGTCCTCTCTCCTCCGTGTCAGTGACTCCACGGCCAGGCTCCTGCAGGAGAACCAGAGTAGGCTGGCCCGGTTCAGCAGCCTGCTGCAGGAGGCAGAGGACCACCAGGCCCACAGCATTGTGGTGAGTAGACCCCCCAGGCCCACAGCATTGTGGTGAGTTGACCCCCCAGGCCCACAGCATTGTGGTGAGTTGACCCCCCCAGGCCCACAGCATCGTGGTGAGTTGACCCCCCCAGGCCCACAGCATCGTGGTGAGTGGACCCCCCAGGCCCACAGCATTGTGGTGGGTAGACCCCCCAGGGATAATGTGCACGTATCCTGACCCTGGAGAGCTTAAACACAGCCTGATGGGGAGGAGGTCCCCCACGATTAGGGTCAGCAATCAGGGCACATGTACTGTATGTTACAGTACCAGTCAAAAGTTTGGACACACCTTACATTTTTTTGAGAAGTGTTTTCTTTACTTTTATTATTTTCTACATTGTAGATTTATACTGAAGACATTTAAACTACGAAAGAACACATATGGAATGATGTACTAAACAAAAAAAGTTGTATCTACCATGTAGAAAATAATAAAAGAAAAATCTTCTCAAAAAATGAGAAGGTGTGTCTAAACTTTTGACTGGTACTGTGTGTTTACAGTGAGGCGTTTAAATACAGGGCCTGGGGGAGTAGGAGCCAGTGGACATGCAAAGATAGATTGAGAGGAAGCAGGAGATGGGGTGAGAGACAGAGATGAGAGATGTCCTTATAACTGGTGGCGAGTGGATACAGCAGGGTCAGGGTTAGGGCTGCATACAGTCGTTGGAGGTGGTCTTGGCCCTACAACTCTGTAACTCCAGTATAGCGCCTGTCACTCAGCTGGTAGCACAAGGTGCTAACAACACCACGAAGGTTATACTAGAGCAAGGTGCTAGCAACACGAAGGTTAAGGAGTTCACTACCCAGTGAGTACCCAATCACATTCTGATCTAAATGTAGTGTATACGTCCACCGTACTTAAGAGTTGTTTGGCTAACCATGTCTGCTAGTTGAATGAACGTCACTGATTTGACCTGCGGTAAATTTGGTGCGTGACCTAGAGTGCACCCTGGTCTCTGCTTATAACAAACCTGAATTGTACTCGTTTTGATACAGGAGGACGACTGGAGTTGGATCCAGCATGACCCCCTATGCAAGAAGAAGCAGCAGACACTACAGAATGTGTAGCTGCCTGCCATCTCACCCTATGGTGATGAACCTGCTCTGTGAACATCTAGCATCTAATACACTACTAAGAATGGACTTATTCACATTTCCGGAAAGTACTGTTTATAGTTATCTGTCTGTCGGACATCACATAGGCCGTAGAGACCACTTAGTGTGTTGTTATTTTGTTTTCAACAAAGAAAATGTTTACACTCTGTTTACAGTAGGATATAGTTAGCATATAGTTTGAGTAGTTGAGATTAGGGGCGGTTATATAGTTGGGGGTTAGTTTCCGAATAATTAACTTATAGTGGAGGGTTGGACTTAGTTGATAATTATGTTAAAAGTTTATTGGCCATGTTTGTCAACAAACTATCACATGGCTATCACATAACACACAATTAAAATAAGGTGTGATATGTTTTTCTTATTTAACATTCTATTATTAGTATTCTATGTGTAATATGGTGGAAAAAATCATTTGCATGGAATTTTTCATTGTGGAAATGATTTCTTTGTAACTCTTAAGAGTGTCGTTGTGCAATCCAGTGGATACACTGTATCAATCAGTCCCTCTGCTTTTTCGCGATTCTGTGAGTTGCATCCAACTGTTTATTCAGCCGTTCGTTCTTCTTACGCGGAGATGGCATTTCAGAGCAAAAACTCGTTTCTAAATTCATGCAGTGGGTAATTTTGAGTGAGTTGAATATTGGCGAAGTAAGGGCAGGATTGGTCAATAAATGTGGAGTAATCATGGTCTCTGTTCAGTTTTCGTTAAACTGTGTTGCTATTCTGAATATTAAAGCAGCAATAAGTAGTTATGTTCCAAAACTAGCAAGCTAACTACCTAAAAGGCATGCAAAAACCTTGCAAACACCACCAACAGCCCAGTTGGCACTAATATAAGCTTGCCAACACACTAAATGGTGTCTCTTTGCAGGGTGTCCCAACATTAATTTGTTTTCTAGTAGCGTATAACTGGATTTCTTGCTCATTTTTTGAAAATCGCAACCACAAAATCTCACAAAATAAATCGTGAAAACCTGGAGGGACTGATCAATGTAAGGAATGTTATTAATTTCTGTATAATTACAGAATATTTTGTCCGTGTAATACATGATGTATGTAACAAAGTAATGAAATTCGCCATATTTACAGACAAGAAATATTGGCGTCACTATTATCGTTTTCATTTGTCATTGTTCTGTTTACACCAGGCCCTTTCGTTTATTTGGTGTCTGTCCTGACTTGTCTTAGGTTAGCAAGATACTGAACAGGGGAACCGCTTCTTTTTGTATGGATAAATTACACTTCTCTTCTGTGCAAGATATTCTGTCTGTTCGTCTGATCATACAACCAGCAGCTGTAACAATAAACGGTTGACTTCACTTCACGTTGATTATTTGTTGTTTATTATTTGTTGTTAAGTGGATAAATGAATGACTTGTTCTGTTCTGTCCTCTGTAACAAGCCATCTAGAATCCGCCACGGGGTGGCATTGCTGTTCACATTAGAAAGAAGGACTGCTTGTGCATTATTTCCTTTGCGTTAAAGCGGCATACAGTGCACCTCTCAGATAATATAGAGTCATTACCAAAAGCTGTCCTTGAGTGCATGGCATTGTGCTCCATTCTGAGTAAGAACGAAAAAACAATACTAATATGTGACCCATGTCAGTTAAAAATCAACTGTTCATCAGCAGGGTGAATCACTGAAGCACAACCAACTGTTGATCAGTGCACGTCTGAATTAAAAGATATCAGTGGAGCCGACAGGAGGTCGAATGGGGGGATTCGTTGGAGAGGAGGCGGGGGTTGGTGGGTGGGAGGTCGGACGGACGAAGAGAGGCTGGAGCGCATGTCTTGAACACGCGGAGTAGCGAACACGCGCTTGGAGAGGAGTCGCGCGGAGCGCCCCCAGGTGTGAGCCACGTGGGATGTCTAAGCGCAGTCACCCGGACCCCTGCGGCGTGATCGTCCCGTTAAAGACAATGATAAACGTTTGGTGCTTATTAACTGACAAGTCTTGATTTGTTTCTATGTATTTTTTTTTATTTCTAGACTGGACTAAGTATGCGGGAGTCCCGTGAGATTAAACCGGGTTTTTGAGAATATTTGGGTTCTTCCTGAAATTGAAACGTTCGTTTCAGGGGAGAAAGGTTCACATTGGAACGGGAGAGATGCGCTGCCGTGACGGACTTGCGCTGCTGCTTCTCCACGGGACAGCATGTCTGGTAAGAAAGCAGATACGATGACGCTATTGTTAAATGTATAGATTTATTCATATTTATCTATGCAACGACTTTGTAACTCTGTCTGTAGAGGGAGATCCCAGACCACAAATACACTTGATCTTGAGACTTTGTCATTCTGTTGCACATGCGACTGTGTAAAAAAGAACCGAGAAGTGGTGAGATTCTGTTAATTGGCTCCAGCATGTCACCTACAGAATCGCAACCCACAACCGTCTGAAAAATCTTCCTATTTAGGCTTGCGACGTTCCATTTCCCCAAATTACATTGTAAATGCAGATAGTGTGAGAAAGCAGAGAGATCACAAAGTTGATGTCCGGGTGTCTGCTGAGGAATGACCTATGGCGGGTCCTATGGGACAGTGTTAGTAAGCCGTGAGGAATGGCATGTCCTTTAACAACGCACGTCACTGTAGGGAATTGCAGACAACCAATCCCTTCAACAAGCTTTGATTTTGCAGTCATGAAATGGAGTTCTAATTTGACAGTTTGTCGTTTTGCCTAGAATATTGATTAGAAAAAAAGTGAGAAATAACGACTTTAGCTGGTCTTAGCCACGTTACATACTGGGATTTTTTTGTGACTGGGTTTAGGGACTCAGAGAGTCATAAATCTCCTAGACCTCCACTGGTGACAGCAAGCTGTCAGGAAAGGAGAGTCCGCCTTGACTGGGCAACAAAGACAGACTTTTCCCCCGTGAGAGAAACGACCGCCAGGAATCACCAGACCCTATTAAAGACCGTCAGACTGAGTCCCGGTTCCGTTTGAGCCGCCATGAATTAAATTAAAACCATCAGTCATTATCACCTGCTAACGGGAGTAATTGGTTTCTGCCCTGCGCTGGACCCTTAAGCGTTAGGAGCGTAACAGAAGCTCAATGCCAAGCAGAAGCACTAGTTTACTGACGGCAAAAAAAACGTCACTAATCCCACAAGCCTTTAGTTGTCCTTCCATGGGTTCTCTGTTTAAAATGTAATGCAAGATGTTATCAGTATGAGTTGAAATAGCTCTGACTCTCTCGTCAGTGACTGGTGTAAGGAGTTTATTTACAGAAATGGTAAAAAAAAAAACATTTTTTTGACTGGTTAACTGTCTGTTCACACGACCATACATAACATGAGTTTTGTATGGCTGAAACAGGCCACAGGGGACAAACCTCTAAACTATGCTGTATAGACATGTATCAAATCTTTTTTTCTCACAATTCTATCTTTACCCTGGTGTCTATACGTTTCAGCAGTGTCACCTCCTCTCTCTTTCTCTCTCTCTAGTTTTCACAGCAGTCTCACCTCCTCTCTCTGTCTCTCTCTTTCTCTCTCTCTCTCTCTCACTCAGCGCTTTGCCATTATGCTCCACTCATAATAATAATAATAATTATTTATTTTATTTGTAATGCACTCTTCATGTTTACACCGTTCCACTCATATTGTTGATCCTCAAACCTCCCTGTGTTCCTTCCTCCAGATGGGTCTTGGACGTGGGGAGGCTAACAGTGAGGAGTCTCACGGCCAGCCTAGGTCACCTGGCAATGGGCATGTGGAGGGAGCCGCTCCCCTTAAGCCCACGGAAGGTTCCAAGAGGTTCCACGGAAAGTCTTCTCACAGCTTACCCCTTGACCCCTCCAAAAGCCCGGCCAGGCAGGATCCACAGTCACCAAAGCACCGGAGTACAAACCACGGTCCCTCGGCACGTGCCAAACGGCACCCTTTCATGAAGAGCGGAAAGTTCCAGAACATGTTCGGCTGGGGCGACTTCTACTCCAACATCAAGACGGTGCGGCTCAACCTGCTGGTGACGGGCAAGCTGGTGGACCACCTCAACGGCACCTTCAGCGTCTACTTCCGCCACAACTCCACGGGCGAGGGCAACGTCTCCGTGAGCCTGGTGCCGCCCGGCAAGGCCCTGGAGTTCGACCTGGAGCGCCAGAGCGTGGTCTATCCCAAGGACTCCAAGACGTTCACGTGCCGCGTGGACTACGAGAAGGCGGAGCGGAGCAAGCGCACCTTGCCGTGCAACTACGACCCGTCCAAGACGTGCCTGCAGCAGCAGACCCAGGGTCACATCTCCTGGCTCTGCTCACGGCCACTAAGGGCCATCTGCATCTACATCTCCTTCTACAGCACCGACTACCGGCTCGTCCAGAAGGTCTGCCCGGACTACAACTACCACAATGCCCTGCCTTACCTGCCCTCAGGGTAACCGTGGAGACCCAGGGAAAAACACTGGACACAGACAGGAGATGGACAGACATGCTGAGATGAGATTCAGAGGTCTTCGGTCAGAGATATATTATATTTTCTCACAAGGGTTTGCTCTTTAGGTCGTGGCACGCGTATGACTTTAATACTTGGACCCGCTACGAGGACTACAAATAACTTGATGTTCTTATATCTGTCAATCAAATATGTTATTATTGGAGGGTACATGTTACAAAAAGAATGTTGGTCTATTCCGTCTCTGATAAATCATTGAGTGATTTTTTAATTTATTTTAGGACCCAGGACATGTTACCATCTGCGGGTTCATGCCAGACATGACACCTTCAAGACCCTGTACACACGCACAGAATTAGCATACCATGGATGTCCGGCTTCTCCGGTAGTAGTTATACGCAGCCAAGCATGTAGGGGTTGAACTATTAGTTTGTGGAGTGTGTTCAAACATCATGATCCAATGCAAGACTTCATGAAGGGGGGGCAGAGTTTAAAGTTGTGGCTCAGAATCAAACCGAAACACGATGCAGAGATGACTGGGCTCTTCTGTAGTAGTAGTGGGTGGTGGGTCTAAGACGTGTTCTCAATGCTTCTCTCGATGGCATTTCAATTGACAGTTGCATCAGATTATCTGCAGATTAACTGCGCAGTCTCGTCACAATGTGTCAAAGTCATGTCCAGTCCCCTGATGCTGCTCCTTATACACACACACACCACACACACATACACACACACTGACCACACACACACTGACCACACACACACTGACCACACACACACACTGACCACATACACACACACACACACACACACACACACACACACTCCTGCTGGAGTGTGTCAGAAACTAGGTTTCCCCTGGGATCATGGTTTTCACCCAGTGTGACGGCCTACAGAGGATGCTTCCAGGATCAGGATCAGAGTCCGTGGGTCCAGAGCATCCCCTTCCTCTTACTGCTGTAGTTAATCTCCAAACCACCAAACCCCCAAAATCCCCTAATAAACATTGAACTGAGAGGCTGTTGTATCGTTCCTTCATTTAGACTTTGTGTGCGCTCCTCATGCTCACGGTCAGTCTTTCTCGCTTCGTACAAACACAGGGTTCTCTCTCTTATCTCTCTCTCTTTCATCTTTCATTTCTCTTTCATCTCCCTCTCTTTATCCTACCTATTTATCTATCCATCTGTCTATCCATCTGTCTGTCTGTCTGTCTGTCTGTCTGTCTGTCTGTCTGTCTGT
>NC_045174.1:22986115-23003615 GCF_900700415.2 Clupea harengus | reverse complement strand
ATTGTGTTTCTATGTTTTTATGTTTTATGTTTACTGTGTGCACCTTCACACCAGAAAAAATTAAACCTACTTGGCAATAAATCCCATTCTGATTCTGATTCTGAAGTAGCCTACCGACAGTGGGGCCAAAGCAGTGTGTGTGTGTGTGTGTGTGTGTGTGTGTGTGTGTGCGATGACAGAGAGTGGGCCAAAGCAGCAGCCAAAGTAGCAGCAGAGCTCCATAAGCACCGCCAGCTCAACACAGCAAGGACAAATGACAACACATGACGGGGATTGCAGCAGAACTCAGAATGGGGTATAGACACAGATGCGCCACACTCTAGAACTGATGAGGGTCATTGATACACAACATGGGTCAAAAGTGACCCGACTGAGTTTTAATTGTAAATATCTTTGCAATAAATTCATTTAATCATTCAGAATTCCAGGTATTCCTCAATTAACTTGTTTTTGGTCATCACAAATACTTATTTTCATTTTTCCTTTCTTACTTTTTTAATAAAATAATTTTTGTATCACTACCCTTCTAAGACACAACATGGGTCAAAAATGACCCGTATTGACTTTTAATGTTATTTCATGCATGGCTGAGTGTTTCTTTGCTATATCTTTTAAAATCTAATTATTTATCCATTTAATATTAAATGTATTCATTAAATATCTTGTTTTTGATTACCATAAATCATTACTTTCATTTTCCCTGTCTTAATTTTTGAACTAAAATAGTTTTTGTATTACTACATCAAGTTTACACACATGGGTCAAAAATGACCCATGTATGCAAGTGTGATAAAAATTAAAAAAAAAGACTATAAAAATGATTATGCTAAAAAATAAATGCACTATGGAATTTTATTGGAACCTTTGATAGGAACCTTTGATTTGTAAATGTTTGCAACATGTTTACCGTGGACAACTTTTCACATGCCACACTTCACAACTCAACGGGCTGCTTTTGCACATCTGATTCATGTAAGTATTACTTTACAATTGTTTTATCTAAGAAAATATTTGATATCTTGTGAAAGATAACTGCACATTATATTTGAACATTACTTAACCTTGACATTTATTACTAGTGAAAAAGATAAATGTTTCCAATATTATTAGCTAGCTGTTGACATATTCTATTCTAGCTAACGTTAGCTAGGTCAACATGTTGACATACATGTTGACATACATGTTGACATACATGTTGACATATTCTATTCTAGCTAGCTAATGTAAGCTAGGCCAACAAAATAAAACTTGAAAAAGAACAGTATATTGTATACTTGATCAACTGATAGTTGAAAATATTATTTTTATTTTCTTTATCCACAGTGTTAGTATGGCTGGTCGCAGTCATTCCAGATTTACGGCTGAAATGGTCAGAGAGATGCTTCATGAAGAACAGGATGAGGAAGATAAATCAATTCTTATTCTGAGTCTGACATATCTGATGCTGATGACTATGTGCCACAGGGTCAAGCTGGAGTTTTGGGCTTGTCTAGGACTCCAGCTCTCCTAGATGAAGAACACTCCTTTGATGAGATAGAACACTCGCCTGACGAGTCTTCTGAAGAGGAAACTCAGACCCAGACCAATAGACTAAGTAGAAAGGGGTCTTACTGGAATGAGCATCCCCCCCTTCAGGGCAGAGCAAGAAGCCACAACATCCTGAGAAGCTGCCCAGGGCCTGCATCTGGTTCAAGAACTGTTTCACCGAAAGATGCCTAGGATCTGTTTATCAGTGACAACATTATTGAAAATGCACCAACTTAGAGGGACGAAGAGCAGCAGCAGCAAAAGAGAAAGAGTGGAGATGCATTGACAAAGAGGAATTCATGGCCTTTATTGGTTTGAACCTCCTTGCAGGGGGGGACAAGAACTGGGTGAGCTATGTGCCGAAAAAGGAGAAGGCTGTTGTCCTCTTGAGCACCATGCATGAGGACAGAGCAGTGGATGACAACAGTGTGAAGAAGAAACCAGAAGTGATCCAGTACTATAACCAAACAAAATCAGGAGTGGACACAATGGATCAGATGGTTCACACCTACACATGAAAGCAGAGAACACAGAGGTGGCCCATGGTGCTCTGGCACAATGTGCTGGATGTTGCCGCCCTCAATGCCTACACCAACTTCACTGCATTACATGGGTGGTGTGACCAATGCACGGCGGCTATTCATCAAGGAGCTGGGCAAAGAGCTTATCTTGTTCTTGTTCTTAAAGAGGCGCATGGAGGGCATGCCCCGCCTCCAAAAGCATACTACAGAGGCAATAGGGGGATGTGGGATCAAAAAAACTAAACGCAGCCACCACCCAGCCACAGGAGGACATCAGACAGGAGGGCCAAGTGAAGAGGAAGAGGTGCAAGATCTGCCCAGCTGCCAAACACTGAAAAAGCCAGCAGCTGGCATACGTTTTCTTTTCTTTTATTCATTAATTTTGTTCACTACAGTTACACTACAGATACACTAACAGTTCAATATCAGTGTTATCGGTTGTATGGTGTATGGTATGTGTGAGTGTGACAAAGTGACAAATAAACATTTCAAATGTTAAATGTATTATTGTTTGGTCCAAATCACTGCTAAAATAATAATTTTTAACAAAAACATTATTATAGTACGTCTATTTTTCATTTTTATCACACTTGCATTCATGGGTCATTTTTGACCCATGTGTGTAAACTTGATGTAATAATACAAAAAAGCAGTTTAGTTCATAAATTAAGAAAGGAAAAAAGAAAAAATATGATTTGTGGTAATCAAAAACAAGATATTTAATGAATACTTGTAATATTAAATGATGAAATAAATTGATTTTCAAAAATATAGCAAAAAAATATAATTTTTTTATGAAATATCATTAAAAGTCAATACGGGTCATTTTTGACCCATGTTGTGTCTAAGAAAGGGGTTTGCATAGCTTGTGTATCAAAGGGTTAAACCGGTCACCCCCAGTAAAGGTGCGCCACACTCTAGAACTGAAGTGGTTAAACCGGTCACCCCCATTAAAGGTGCGCCACACTCTAGAACTGAAGTGGTTAAACCGGTCACCCCCAGTAAAGGTGCGCCACACTCTAGAACTGAAGTGGTTAAACCGGTCACCCCCAGTAAAGGTGCGCCACACTCTAGAACTGAAGTGGTTAAACCGGTCACCCCCAGTAAAGGTGCGCCACACTCTAGAACTGATGAGGTTAAACCGGTCACCCCCAGTAAAGGTGCGCCACACTCTAGAACTGAAGTGGTTAAACCGGTCACCCCCAGTAAAGGTGCGCCACACTCTAGAACTGATGAGGTTAAACCGGTCACCCCCAGTAAAGGTGCGCCACACTCTAGAACTGAAGTGGTTAAACCGGTCACCCCCAGTAAAGGTCCGGTGTGTGATTCTAACCCAGTGCCATTTTTGTCAAATTCAGCAAATTGCTGCTAAAGGTCCTCTAGGTCAGTGGTTCTCAAACTAGGGGTCGGGACCCCAAGTGGGGTCGCCAAACGTTTTTCGGGGGTCGCGAAATGATCTTGCTGCCCTGTGCATTACCATATTAGGCTTTGACATGCTGTATAGTCTATCAGAAATGGTGTTTTCAACATCAGGGTGGATAATGAAAACTAATATTGTCTCAGCAAGCAGTCTCATCATTCAAGATGAAACTGAATTTAGACCTATAATATCCTGTCAAAATGTGTGGGGGGTCGCGAGACTTGGCAAATGGATTTTACGGGGTCCCCGGACAAAAAGTTTGAGAACCACTGCTCTAGGTGTCTGTTCAGCGTGCATGATCAAAAAAAGCTCTGGTGTTGGTACCTAGTCTTGGCTCTGTAAATGGGAAACTTACCCAATAGCTCAGACTGAGCCTTACACATTTCCAGCCAGTCAACAAGTTGCTGATACAGAACAGCAAATATTCCCAATGCAGTTCATCCCTGGTTGGTCTACACTCATAAACGTGTGTTCAACTCAGCCAAAACAATCTTCACTGAATAAATCTACTCATACTGTGAAAGAAATACTGTATAGAGTAACGTGTGAGCTCCCGGTTGGCTTGACGCCTCTTCGGCACCAAGCCAAAGAAAGTGTTGGCAGCTGGCTGAAGACAGGATCCGGCGCAGGTTCGGCCCGCACCTGGCACACATCCGGGCCACATCTGGCCCGCACCTGGCACACATCCGGAGAGTCCACAAAGTCCACTGCGGTTCTTGACGTTCTTCGTAAAAAAAACTCTCACAGATCTGATGTGTCAATCTCGCAGTGTCAGCTATTGTCTGGTGCATCTACACAGAGCCTTTTATAGACTTCAGAGAAGCAACATATAGATCATGTTATCATAAACCCAGGAAAATGTCTCTTTCACTTACAATGCTAATGTACTTTCATTTAAAATTTCATTGAAAAACAGTGTTTCCTAGTGTTCCTTTTAATTATATACATAATTATACGGCGAACAGAGAGAAGGTATTAGTTTACTGCAGGCAGAGGTAAAGAGTTGACTGGCTACTTTTGGCTTATGACTGGAAAAAACATTTTGGGTTACCCGTGACCAGCTTGGTGGAGGAGTTCAAATGTGCCAAGATCAGCCTGGAGATGACTTTATCTTGGACGGAGGTTGCAAGTTGTGTATGGATGTTGGCTCTTTAAAACATATTCTGTCTGGTTCTCAAACTAGCTTGACCCAGGGTCACTACAAGTGGAGGCTTAATCAAGTTTTAAATCATTGGATTGTTTGTTTGAGAAGAAACTAGTCGAGGTTAACCCCTTTGCCACCTTAAAGATAGGGACAGTAGAATTTATTTTGTGCAAGAAGGGCACAAACTGTACTGTTAAATGGGACAAAGTGCGGGTGTGGCGATTGCTGGCTGATGTCGGAAGGCAACTTGAGTGAGTTTGAGTGTGAGCTCATTGTTAACTTTATTGAGTTAAGAATTCCCTTTGAAGATGAAATTGAGGAAGCCTTTAAAAGGAAGAAGCTAAAGTGTGCGGAACCGGTAGTGGTAACGAGGGAACAAGATTGACAAGCACACACAGGACCAGTGGAGATAGGTGTTAGAGGCTACACACACACACACACACACACACACACACACACACGAGACCAGGGGAGATAGGTGTTAGAGGCTACACACACACACACACACACACACACACACACATACACACAAGACCAGTGGAGATAGGTGTTAGAGGCTACACACACACGCACACACACACACACACACACGAGACCAGGGGAGATAGGTGTTAGAGGCTACACACACACACACACACACACACACACACACACACGAGACCAGGGGAGATAGGTGTTAGAGGCTACACACACACACACACACACACACACACACACACACACGAGACCAGGGGAGATAGGTGTTAGAGGCTACACACACACACACACACACACACACACACACACATACACACAAGACCAGTGGAGATAGGTGTTAGAGGCTACACACACACGCACACACACACACACACACACACACACACACACACACACGAGACCAGTGGAGATCGGTGTTAGAGGCTACACACACACACACACACACACACACACACACGAGACCAGGGGAGATAGGTGTTAGAGGCTACACACACACACACACACACACACACACACACACACACACACACACACACACACGAGACCAGTGGAGATAGGTGTTAGAGGCTACACACACACACACACACACACACACACAAGACCAGTGGAGATAGGTGTTAGAGGCTACACACACACACACACACACACACACACACACAAGACCAGTGGAGATAGGTGTTAGAGGCTACACACACACACACACACACACACACACACACACACACACACACACACACACACACAAGACCAGTAGAGATAGTTGTTAGAGGCTACACACACACACACACACACACACACAAGACCAGTGGAGATAGGTGTTAGAGGCTACACACACACACACACACACACACACACACACAAGACCAGTGGAGATAGGTGTTGGAGGCTTTGCAGCCAAATCAACCACATTCTGCTGGATTTTGGGCTTTGCGGACGGTCACTCAAAGGAGCTTTAAAGGAGTTGTCTGAGCCAGCGTTATGGCTGAGGCGCTCGCAGACCACTTGGGGACACCTGGGGACATGTGAATTAACCTGTATTACATAAAGAAGAACACCTGGGGACATGTGAATTAACCTGTATTACATAAAGAAGAACACCTGGGGACATGTGAATTAACCTGCATTACATGAAGAAGCCTGTAGTCACAAGATGTTTTGGGTGCCTAAATTGACCAGGATTCGTATCCCATTTTATTCCCTTAGTCTAATCCAGATTTGTCATCCCGGGGGTCTTTCCCACCCCCGACCCCTGACCCCTTACTCTAATAATATCCAGTTCCTGCCTTTACCCTAACCTGGGTTTGTACCCATATATCCGGTTTCTGATCCGACCCGGATTTATCCCTGATTGAGGGCAGGTTCGGATCTGGACCCGATTCATCACAGATCCCAAGCCGCACCAGACCTATTCAGGGGATGGGGCCTGTCACGAACCCTCGGCCTATCTGGAACCCTCAGCCTATCTGGAACCCTCGGCCTATCTGGAGCCCTCAGCCTATCTGGAGCCCTCGGCCTATCTGGAGCCCTCAGCCTATCAGGAACCCTTTTCCCTGGCCGTCCTGAGACCCACAGCGCAAGAGGAGAGGGGTGCGAAGAGGCGCCATCTTAACCTCACACACAAACCTCTGCATATCAGTCATACACCAATTGACTGCCCCGCTAATGTCTCCGTGCCCCACACACACACACACACACACACACACACACACACACACTAGACAGCTGGCATATTGACTACGTGTGAAGATGAATGAAGAGCTCTGCTGGCTCCTTTAGTGTTGTGAAGGTGACGCTGATCTATGGTGCTTCTGGGGGAGCTGCCCTGGCGTGATTGGACAGGATGGTGAAAACACACACACACATCATCCTTCAATACCTCCTGTGTTTCAACACCATGTAATGTCCCCTCCCGCTGTCCCCTTCACACACACACACACACACACACACACACACACACCTAGACACACACACACACCAACATCTGCCCACCTAACCTACACACACACACACACACACACACACACCTACACACACACACACACACACACACACACACACACACACACACACACACACACCTACACCTAGACACACACACACACACACACACACACACACACACACACCAACATCTGCCCACCTAACCAACACACACATACACACACATACACACCAACATCTGCCCACATAACCTGCACACACACACACATACACATACACATACACATACACATACACATACACATACACATACACACACACATCTTACTTCCTTCTTTGCTTTAACGCTATTATTTTGTTATCACGTTTGATATGTTAAAGATATGGGAGATGTATACAAGTCCAGGTATCTTGAGAAACCAAAGTGTGTGTTTTGAGTGTGTGTGTATGTGTGTGTGTGTGTGTGTGTGTGTGTACGTGTATGTGTGTGTTGGTGCGTGCGCGAGATAAAGATTTACTGTAAGTCAAGGGAGAATCTGTGTGTGCGCGCGTATGTGTTTGTGTGTGCATGTGTGCGTGAAATAAAGATTTACTGCAAGTCAAGGGAGAATGTTGCATTAAATGTGAGGTTCATAAACATTTGATTCCGAATACAGAGGATCAGCATTGGGGCCACAGTTGTGTGTATATGTGTGTGTATGTGTGTACGCGTGTGTATGCGAATGTGTGTGTGCGCTGGTGTGTTTGTGTGTGTGTGTGTGTGTGTGTGTGTGTGCGCAGGTGTATGTGTGTGTGTGTGCGCAGGTGTATGTGTGTGTGTGTGTGTGTGTCGTACTTCTAGTGGTAGAAGGTTGTGCTGTTATATCACTGAATTGAAAAGCACCTACAGACATTTTATTCTACTATATCACAGATTTATTTTCAGTGACAATCATTTCCCTCTCACTTTGTTTTTTTGATTTCCTCCTTCTCTCCAACACCTCCTCTTTTCCTCCTTCTCCCCAACACCCCTTCTTGTCCTCCTTCTCCCCAACACCTCCTCTTCTCTCTGCTTCTCCCCAACACCTCCTCTTCTCTCTGCTTCTCCCCAACACCCCTTCTTTTCTCTGCTTCAGTCACTCCCCCTCCTCCTTCAGAGACACGCGCCTCTCCTTCCCTTCCTCTATTTCCTTATTCCTCTGTCTCTCTCCATCTCTCACCTCCGTGTGTGACTCCTGGCGTTAACACCACTGAAAAAACAGCCCAAATCATCTGACTCAGAAACGAATCCTTGCCGTGTAAGTCCCCGAGCTCCTTCCAGTTCTCTGCTGTTTTGCACTAAACACGTCCATTGCTGGTTCATTTCCGTAAACACATTTTAATGACTGATCAAACTACTACAAATAATTGGAATACGAGACAGACACTGATGCTGTTTGCCTGGGAGTGCGAATAAACGCAATAGACTGTGACCGTGTGTGAGTGTGTGTGTGTGTGTGTGTGTGTGTGTGTGTGTGTGTGTGTGTGTGTGTGTGTGTGTGTGTGACCATGTGTGTGTGTGTGTGTGTGTGTGTGTGTGTGTGTGTGTGTTTGTGTGACCGTGAGTGTGTGTGTGTGTGACCATGTGTGTGTGTGTGTGTTTGTGTGTTTGTGTATGTGTGACCATGTGTGTGTGTGTGTGTGTGTGTGTGTGGGTGTGTGTGTGTGTGTGTGTGTGTTTGTGTGTGTGTGGGTGTGGGTGTGTGTGTGTGTGTGTGTGTGTGTGTGTGTGTGTGTGTGTGTGTGTGTGTGGTCCCCTTTAAAAGGGTGATGGTGAAGGACTCTGCCGGTCTGCTACATTGACAGTGCGAGAGACGATGGCTTCACGAGCACATAAAGAGCAATGGTGAGTTTCACACGTTACGAGACTATAACACACTATTACACCCCACCTGACTTTGCTTTGCCCTCTCACATCAGCAGGGCTCGTCTCTGTCATCGCACACACACACACACACACACACACACACACACACACACACACACACACACACACACACACACACACACACACACACACACACACACACACAACACACACACACATATACACACACACACACACACACACACACACACAAACATATACACACACACACTCAAAACACACACTTTGGTTTCTCAAGATCATACCTGGACTTGTATACATCTCCCATATCTTTAACATATCAAACATGATAACATCAAATGATAATACGATAACCTTTATTTTTAACATGATTTGTGCAACAATCGGTTCACCTCAGCGAGTTCACGAAGCCTTATCAATTTAAACAAATACAATTATTAATCCCTAAAACCTTAACAATTCAATGAGTGCCATGCTTCAGAGCCTGGGGGCACATGTCTTTTCATCAGTGCAGAATATCAAATTTCATAATAGAATTATAACGATCCGTGAAAATAACCTCTACTGGGGATTCCTCTTGGGCGAGGCGGATAAGATATGCAAATGCATGTAAATCCGCCTGCTGCGATTCTGACCTCAGCCATAAGGATGTGTAGCTAATACCAACAGCACTTTCCCTCACTTTGAACACTTCAAACCCCGCTTCGGGATACACCCCATTAACATGGAAATGAGAGCGCACTTAGGGTAGGAAGCTTCTGGCAGCGCTCGACATTTCAAACGATTACAGTAAATAAGATGGCGGTGGTAGAAACATGACAGAGAAATCATTACTTCTGTCGGAACAAATAATTGAAGAAAGAAAAAATTACGCCAGAATCAGTGATGTCAGAAAGGTGCACGAGTGAGCGGTGAAAGGTGAAAGGTGAAAGGTGAAAGGTGACAGGTGAAAGTCTCTCTGGGTGAGGACATTTACTGTTAAGGCAGCATGAGTCACTTCTGACTGAAGTATGAAGTTTTGGTGGTTGTAGTGCATTTAGCCTCGAAGGTTAACTGATGTGAAGCACAGTGTGAAGAGTTTTGGAAAAGTGGACATGGTATTTAGAAAAATGTGAAAACGATATTAAAAAAAAATGTATATGCCTTTCAAGCTGACAGTCAATTCTGCTTAATGGTTTTATTGGAAATTTGCAGTTCACAGGAGAGAATTTGTGTTCAAAGTAAAAAAGATACTATGACAGCAGTATTTGAATTTAAATCTACTTCCTCTGTGGTAATTCTACATTAATTCCGTGATTTAAATATCCATTATTACAAGCTTCAGTCTTGAGAAAACAGAAGGCGATTAATCACGATTAAGCACAGCAAATTGTAAGATTCATTTCTTAATTATTTTTAAATCGATTGACAGCACTAGTGTGTATGTATCTATGTGTATGTTTGTGTGTGTGTGTGAGTGTGTGTTTGTGTGTGTGTGTGTGTCTAAGTGTGTTTGTGTGTCTATGTGTGTGTGTGTGTATGTGTGTGTGTGCGTGAGTGTGTGTGTGCACGCGTGTGTATGTGTGTGTGTGTGTCTGTGTGTATGCGTGTGTGTGCGTGTGTGTGTGTGTGTGTGTGTGCGTGTGTGTGTAAATTATATCCTCATTAACTTCTGGTGGCCGTACATGGTCAGGTGACCCACACAAACAGATGGCTGCAGGGGTAATGAATAGCAAAGCTGCGATTCAGAAGGAACAAACACACACACACACTTTCTCACACACACACACACACATACACACACACACACACACAAAATAAACAACAGAGCGATTGTCCCACCAAGCCAGCTGGAAAGGAGCCATACAGTGCGATGGACGCTGGCAAATCTGTCCTCCACTCCCCAAAACCTGTCAGGGGGATTCAACACCCGACACACATACACACAAACATCCACACACACACACACATAAATACACCCAGGCACAAACACACACACAAACCACACACACTCCCCAAAACCTGTCAGGGGGATTCAACACACACACACACACACAAACATCCACACACACACACACACACACATAAATACACCCAGGCACAAACACACACACAAACCACACACACTCCCCAAAACCTGTCTGTCCCCAGAACTCAGAGTGATTATCTAGTCACAACAATCGGCAAGTCCCATCTGACAAGGAGAAAGCGCTCACTCATGCTGTTACGAGAAATAATTAACAGTTAACAAATGAGATATTTTTGTCTATCCACATGCCAGCTGACAGCCGCACAGCTCCAGACGTCCAAGAGAAACAACCACACGCTATTCCAGCACGTGAGAACGCATCTGGTTCAGATCGGAGAAACTTGGACTGAATATTGTTTCCAAAACCTTTCGCATACACCAATAGATTTGATACAAGCTGTTTTGTGATCAAAGGGTTCTGTCGACTTTTACGCAAACAATGGAGACATTGGGGCATTTACAAGTTGATCATTTATTGTGTATAAATGGGAGAGTAAGAAATGTTAACAGATGTTTTCTTTGATTACATTTATAATTTTCTTAGATCGAATATAGGATGATTTCTACATTTATACTTCTTATAAATGAGCCACCCGGGTCTCCATACCTTTTGTATAATTCCATCCTGCTGATGAAGACAATGGATGTGGCTCTGATGGCCGACACATTCAGGTGTTGGATGATACAATGGGGTCTCCTCACACAGTTTAAACAGTGTGGCTATCGATGACATGTCATCAGTAGTTGTCATACCAGGATGGCCGAGAGGTTAAGGCGTTGGACTTAAGATCCAATGGACGATTGTCCTCGTGGGTTCGATCCCCACTCCTGGTAGATATTTGGGAGTTCTGCATAACTGTCACGTGATGCAGGGAAGGTGCACTATGTGTCATGCATTTGGGGTGAAATATTAAAAACGTTGAAGAATCAGAATACCAGGATGACTAGTAAGGCCCAGGCATTGGATTAAGACACTCCAGCTCCAGTGCACTGCTGTCCATGTGGCTTTGAATCACGCTCCTGGTGTCAATCGCAACTCCCTCTCTCACAAGTGTCAAGGCACAAACCTTAGCACATCTCCCCTCTTAGACAAAACAGTTTATATTTGCTAATGAGTTCAAACCTTTAGCAGTTGGTCATCCCAAGTGGGCACTTAAGAAATACTACTTTATAATAACACAAACCTTACTCCATTAAAGACAGACCAAGGCAGTATTCTATGAAGCCCCTAACAAGCATTGAGTCAGTACTTTCACACATGGACCACTTGTCTTTTCAGTTTGGAAAGGTTTCGCTATGAGCAGGAGTTTGAACCTGTGCAGTGAAAACAAATTTGAATTTCAAACTCAACGCCTTACCACACCCAGCCATCACAGCCGAGTTCATGGAGTTTGAAGAACACATATAGGCAACCTGCACTGTGCAAGCGATTTAAAACTGTCAATTCATTACTGTTTGAGATCCAAACCAAGTGTGGGAAAGCTAACAAAGGTAGGGTTTCACATATCACTCTCAGAGAGTTCCCCATCCACTGAGAGCATCATAACATTGCAGCTAAGCATACCAGGATGGCCGAGTGGTTATGGCGTTGGACTTAAGATCCAATGGACGAATGTCCTCGTGGGTTCGATCCCCACTCAAGCGATTTAAAAGGCTCTATTCATTGTTGTTTGAGACGTCAGGATGGCTGAGTGCTTAAGGTGTCATGGCAAGGTCAGCTGTCTGTACCTCACCGCCTCACCACTGGGGTGCCCCAAGGCTCGGTGATGGGACCACTTCTCTTTGCCATTTACACCACCTCGTTGTGCCCTATCATCCGCTCGCATGGTTTTTCCTATCACTGTTATGCCGATGATACTCAACTGTTTCTGTCTTTTCCTCCTGAGGACACCACTGTCTCGGCGTGGATCTTGGACTGTCTTGCTGATATATCCACATGGATGCAAAATCACCACCTTCAGCTGAACCTGGCCAAAACGGAACTGATGGTCTTCCCAGCCAAACAGGTCATCCACCACAACATCAATATCAATATTGACTCTTTATCTCTTGTTCCATCCAAAACGGCAAGAAACCTCAGAGTCATTATTGAAGACCAACTGACCTTCGCGGCCCACATCGCATCTGTCTCCAGGTCGTGCCGCCTTGCGCTATACAACATCCGCAAAATCAGGCCGTACCTAACCCAGTATGCCACCCAGCTGCTGGTGCAAACCTTGGTGAGTTCCCACCTTGATTACTGCAACGCCCTCCTAATGGGCCTGCCGGCTTGCCTGGTGAAACCACTACAGATGATCCATAACTTTTTAGCCAGGCATACCAGGATGGCCGAGAGGTTAAGGCGTTGGACTTAAGATCCAATGGACGATAGTCCTCGTGGGTTCGATCCCCATTCCTGGTAAATATTTGGCAGTTCTGCATGTCACACACCTAAATGTCACATGAGAGGATGAAAATCCGGCACTTGTGAAACCTGTGAAAGCCATGCAGTCAAGGTGCCCACCTATGATGCACACGGTCAGTGCGTTTGGGGTGAAACATTAAAAATCAGAATACCAGGATGGCTGGGTGATTAAGGCATTGGACTCGAGCTCCCATGCACTGCTATTCATGTGGGTTAATATCCTGCACCACACCTATGATGTAATCCACTCCTGCTGGTCCACAGATGGGACTCGACCACACCATCCTTGGCTTAGAAGGTCAGTGCCTTATCCGGTAGGCCCAGTTACGAAGCTGGGGAGGATTTCAAGTCCAAAGCCCTACCGGCTCAATACGCCTCTTGGTTTGTCATACACACAAAAACGTACCCTATGTAAACACTAGGGTTTAAAAAAATACCTTTATATTCATCATAACGTTTTAGCCAGGCATACCAGGATGGCCGAGAGGTTAAGGCGTTGGACTTAAGATCCAATGGACGATAGTCCTCGTGGGTTCGATCCCCACTCCTGGTAAATATTTGGCAGTTCGTCATGTTACACACCTAAATGTCACGTGGGAGGATGAAAATCTGGCACTTTCCTGTGAAAGCCCGGTGCCCACCACACCTATGATGCACAGTGCGTTTGGGGTTTGAAACATTAAAAATCAGAATACCAGGATGGCTGGGTGATTAAGGCATTGGACCCGAGCTCCAATGCACTTCTGTCCTTGTGGGTTCATATCCTGCTCCTGGTATATGTGCATTGTCAATCTCGACTCCCTCACTCACGAGATTCAAGGCCAGACAGTATCACAAACCTTACCACATCCCTAAACAAAAAAAACTTCACCACTGTGGGTGGTGTTTGTCTTAGCCAAAACAGTGTAGGTATGATCATCAGTGTCTCAGGATTCTCAAACCTTTAAGCTATTGATACCAAGTGGGCATCCATCTAAGCTGTGAGTGGCCATTTCACCTATGAATGCTGGGCGCAGTGCCCTGAGCAGGAGTCAAACCTGCACAAGGAGAGTCCCAATGGCTTTCCAATCCAACACCGTAACCACTTGTCTAGCACAGCTGATTGAAAACCTATTCTATATGAACAACACATAGTGTAATTGTTGGGGTCATCATAACACAGCTGTTCAGTACACCAGGACAGTGGCTTAACGTAGTTACGACGGGCCCGGGTGCAGGCTATTATGACGGCCCCTAGTCAGTGGCGTAAGGCAGTGGTTCCCAAACATTTTACAGTCCCGTACCCCCTTTTTTCATGTTTGTATCCGCCGCCGCCACGGCCCCTCCCCCACGCACATATTCTGCCTATAACACTTGGAACTGTGAAGTTGTCAGGGTGGATCACTAACCACCGCCGCTGCCACGCCCCCTCCCCCCACGCACATATTCCGCCTTCAGACTAGTTAGATTGACGTAGTTATGTCTATGGTCCACGACTACGGGCCCCCAATACCCACGGGCCCAGGTGCAACCCCACCTGCTGCACCCCCTATAGTAACGCCCCTGCACCAGGATGGCTAAGTGGTTATAGCGCTCCCACTCAACTTCTTACCCTCTCAGCCATCACAGCCGAGTTCACGGTTTGAAGAACACATATAGGCAACCTGCACTGTGCAAGCGATTTAAAACTGTCAATTCATTACTGTTTGAGATCCAAACCAAGTGTGGGAAAGCTAACAAAGGAAGGGTTTCACATATCACTCTCAGAGAGATCCCCATCCACTGAGAGAATCATAACATTGCAACTAGGCATACCAGGATGGCCGAGTGGTTAAGGCGTTGGACTTAAGATCCAATGGACGAATGTCCTCGTGGGTTCGATCCCCACTCCTGGTAACTATTTGGGAGTTCTTCATGGCCAATAACTGTGACGTGAGAGGATGGTAGTCGGGCAAGTGGCCATGTGCAAGGCATGCAGTCGAGGTGCCCTCCACCGCTATAACCGCAGGGTTCGAACCTGTGCTGAGAAAAAGCTTCAGCGTTCAAGTGCCCCACTCTTCCCACTCAAGCCCAACAGCCTGTCCTATGATGCAGGTCAGTGCGTTTGGGGTGAAATATTACAAACGTTGAAGAATCAGAATACCAGGATGCCTGGGTGATTAAGGCATCCGTCTGTCCATGTGGGTTCAAATCCCGCTCCTGGTATATGTGTAGGGTCAATCTCACTCACGAGATTCAAGGCCTGACATGTAATACAGGACATACCACAGCTAAACAAAATCAAACTTTGATGTCGTTTGTTGTTACACAAAACAGTTTAGGTACCATTAGCCTCGGCTTAGAAGGTGAGCGCCTTATCCGGGAGGCCCAATTATGGTTACAAAGCTGGAGAGGATTTCAAGTCCAAAGCCTTACCTGCTCAACACAGCCTCTTGGTTTGTCATAAACATAAACACATACCCTATGTTAACACTAGAGTTAAAAAAAAATACCATCTAATTTAATCATAACGTTCCATCCAGGCATACCAGGATGGCCGAGAGGTTAAGGCGTTGGACTTAAGATCCAATGGACGATTGTCCTCGTGGGTTCGATCCCCACTCCTGGTAAATATTTGGCAGCTCTGCATGTCACACACCTAACTGTCACATGAGAGGATGAAAATCCAGCACTTTCCTCTGAAAGCCATGCAGTCAAGGTGCCCACCACACCTATGATGCACACGGTCAGTGTGTTTGGAGTAAAACATTAAAAATCAGAATACCAGGATGGCTGGGTGATTAAGGCATTGGACTCGAGCTCCAATGCACTGCTGTCCATGTTGGTTCATATCCTGCTCCTGGTAAATGTGCATTGTCAATCTCGACTCCCTCACTCACGAGATTCAAGGCCAGACAGTATCACAAACCTTACCACATGCCTAAACAAAAAACTTCACCACTGTGGGTGGTGTTTGTCTTAGCCAAAACAGTGTAGGTACGATCATCATTGCCTCAGGATTCTCAAACCTTTAAGCTATTGATACCAAGTGGGCATCCACCTAAGCTGTGAGTGGCCATTTCACCTATGAATGCTGGGCGCAGTGCCCTGAGCAGGAGTCAAACCTGCACAAGGAGAGTCCCAATGGCTTTCCAATCCAACACCGTAACCACTTGTCTAGCACAGCTGATTGGGTTGATATACAAAAAACTATTCTATATGAACAACACATAGTGTAATTGTTAGGGTCATCATAACACAGCTGTTCAGTACACCAGGACAGTGGCTTAACGTATTTACGACGGGCCCGGGTGCAGGCTATTATGACGGCCCCTAGTCAGTGGCGTAAGGCAGTGGTTCCCAAACATTTTACAGTCCCGTACCCCCTTTTTTCATGTTTGTATCCGCCGCCGCCACGCCCCCTCCCCCCACGCACATATTCCGCCTTCAGACTATTTAGATTGACGTAGTTATGTCTATGGTCCACGACTACGGGCCCCCAATACCCACGGGCCCAGGTGCAACCCCACCTGCTGCACCCCCTATAGTAATGCCCCTGCACCAGGATGGCTAAGTGGTTATAGCGCTCCCACTCAACTCCTTACCCTCTCAGCCATCACAGCCGAGTTCACGGTTTGAAGAACACATATAGGCAACCTGCACTGTGCAAGCGATTTAAAACTGTCAATTCATTACTGTTTGAGATCCAAACCAAGTGTGGGAAAGCTAACAAAGGTAGGGTTTCACATAGCACTCTCAGAGAGTTCCCCATCCACTGAGAGCATCATAACATTGCAGCTAAGCATACCAGGATGGCCGAGTGGTTAAGGCGTTGGACTTAAGATCCAATGGACGAATGTCCTCGTGGGTTCGATCCCCACTCCTGGTAACTATTTGGGGGTTCTTCATGGCCAATAACTGTGACGTGGGAGGATGATAATCGGGTAAGTGGCCCTGTGCAAGGCATGCAGTCAAGGTGCCCTCCACACCTATGATGCAGTGCGTTTGGGGTGAAATACAACCCAACGTTACAAACGTTGAAGAATCAGAATACCAGGATGCCTGGGTGATTAAGGCATCCGTCTGTCCATGTGGGTTCAAATCCCGCTCCTGGTATATGTGTAGGGTCAATCTCACTCACGAGATTCAAGGCCTGACATGTAATACAGGACATACCACAGCTAAAAAAAAATAAAACTTTGATGTTGTTTGTTGTTACACAAAACAGTTTAG
>NC_045174.1:22973615-22978615 GCF_900700415.2 Clupea harengus | reverse complement strand
ACACACACACACACACACGAAAAACAGTGCCTTTCTCATTCACACAAAAACACACACACAACAATACACACACACAGACGCACACACATGACACACACAGTGTCTCTCTCATTCACACAAACACACACACACACACACACACAGGCATACACACGGACACACACACACACAAACACACACACCACACACGCACACACAAACACTGTCTGTCTCTCATTCGCGCACACACACACGTATGTACACACACAACAATACACACACACACACACACACACGCAACACAAAGTGTCTCTCTCATTCATACACACACACACACACACACACACAAAGTGTCTCTCTCATTCATATACACACACACACACACACACACACACACACAATAGGCAGGCATAGATGTTTACACATACTGTATGTATCTATAGTGTATACATGCAGCTAGAAATCATTCTTCAATGCCCTTTGTGTTGCAACAACAGTCACTGCACTCTCAAGCCAGTGAACTGCAAAGGAAGTCTGACAAAAGAAGAATTGCAAAAAGGAGAGAGAGAGAGAGGGAGGGAGAGAGAAGTGAAAGAAGGAGCAATAGCAGAAGAGACAGAAAAGTGACAGAGTGAGAGAGAGAAAGAGTGAGAGAGAGAAAACAGAGAGAGGGAGATGACATGTTTCCCCATCCCACTGCTCTCCTGATGGAAACCCCTGCACAGTCATCGTTTTCTCCACACTCCCAAAGACGACACGTCACGTCGCACCTCAGACACGGACACATCCATTTCACATGACAAACCCCCTGGAAAGTTCTAGAACGCCACAGCCTAGAAGTCATCACTGTCTCCAAAACTCTTAAGAACTATACTACACTATTACTCACTCAACTGAAGGCACACAAATGCAAACGCAAGAGGCAACGCTGATCTGAACAGCAGCTGAGTGCCCAGTGAGAGTGTTAGGAGTGTAAAAGGGAAAGAGGAGATGTGTGTGTCGCGGTAAAGAGGAGATGTGTGTGTCGCGGTAAAGAAGAGATGTGTGTGTCGCGGTAAAGACGAGATGTGTGTGTCGCGGTAAAGACGAGATGTGTGTGTCGCGGTAAAGACGAGATGTGTGTGTCGCGGTAAAGACGCGATGTGTGTGTCGCGGTAAAGACGAGATGTGTGTGTCGCAGTAAAGAGGAGATGTGTGTGTCGCGGTAAAGAGGAGATGTGTGTGTCGCAGTAGCTAGCAGGTACATGACCACCCACCTTGCCTGTCTAAGGTCTTAGGCCCTAAGAACCCCTGTCTTAGGAGACATGTCCTCAGCTTTAGGGGGGGGGGGCATTAAGAGACGTGTCCTCAGCTTTAGGGGCGCCCCATTAGGAGACGTCTTCAGCTTTAGGGGGGGGGGCATTAGGAGACGTCTTCAGCTTTAGGGGGGGGGGGGGGGCATTAGGAGACGTCTTCAGCTTTAGGGGGGGGGGGGGGGGGGGGCATTAGGAGACGTGTCCTCAGCTTTAGGGGGGGAGGGGCATTAGGGACGTGTCCTCAGCTTTAGGGGTGCCCCATTAAGAGACGTCTTCAGCTTTAGGGGCGCCCTATTAGGAGACGTGTCCTCAGCTTTAGGGGTGCTCCATCTCTCTGCATGCTGCACAGACCTGATTTGTCTCATTAGTTTGGAATGCGAGAGCCAGATGCCCCAATCTGTCCAATTCTGCCTACTCTGGGCTGGCTTGATGTGATTTTCTCTCTCTCTCCGTGTGTGTGTGTGTGTGTTGTGTTTGTATGTTGTTGCTGCCTCAGCAATACATTTTTCATATCTGGGTTACTGCGTGAGTGTGTGTGTGTGTGTGTGTGTGTGTGTGTGTGTGCGTGTATGTGTGTGTGTGTGTGTGTGTGTGTGTGTGTGTGTGTGTGTGTGTGTGTGCGTGCGTGCATGTAAGTGTGATGAAAACGTCAATGCAACATTCCAAATGTCATTAACTCATTAATCTTCATCTAACTCCTCTTCTCCCTCTCTCTTTCCCTCCCCCTATCTCTCCCTCCCTCTCTCTCTCCCTCCCTCTATCTCTCTGATTATTTCTCTGGAGAGTCTGCTCCCTCTGATTCTTACCCAGTAACAGATCACATTTATCAATCTGCCTGCCTTCTCTCCATCTGTCTGTCTCCCCCCCCTCCCCAACGGGCACACACACACACTGGGCACCCTGCATTGGCACACCCACACTGGGCACCCTGCATTGGCACTGCACACTGTATGGCCAAACGTTGTTGCCTTTGCCACACACTCCTGCCTCTCAACAGTTTTTTTTTTTTCAATTCTGCCGTTTTCCTAAAATAAAGACGTGACCCATCATCTCCATAGCCGTGTTCACACCTGGTCCGTGTGAGACAGAAACATTAGAGAGAGAGAGAGAGACAGAGAGAATCATAAGAGAGAGAGAAAAACATAAGAGAGAGAGAGAGAAACATAGCAGAGAGAGAGAGAGAGAGAGAGATCTCTTTTTAAGGAATAATGACATACCCTATGTGTGATAACAGTTTCACAATATGCAACAAGCTCCTTTTTATGGAGAGAAGCTTCTAGAGTGTTCCTGCCTATAGTCCATCTAAACTCTAAACAACCTACATCTACATCATTACAGTATGGCACACCTCTACTCAACGCCCTCTATCTATCTATCTATCTATCTCTTTCTCTTTCAACCCCTCTCTCTCCCACTCTCTCTCTCTCTCTCTCTCTCTCTCTCTCTCTCTCTCTATCTATCTATCTATCTGTGTCCAGGCACTTCAAGACAGCAAACATAGGCAAACCATTTTTCTGTTTGCTTTGAGTTCACTGTGAACGTTGACTCAAACACACTCAGGAGGTAGTTCTTGGAATGTTTACACAAAAACTTTCAAAATTTCAAAGACAAAGTGTTCGCCACTGTTTGCAGAATTTGAACGCACACTGATTGGCTGAATCAGGTTTGTTTAAATAATCAAGAATACCACTGATTGGCTGAATTAGGTTTGTTTAAATAATCAAGAATGGCACTGATTGGCTGAATTAGGTGTGTTTAAATAATCAAGAATGGCACTGATTGGCTGAATTAGGTGTGTTTAAATAATCAAGAATGCCACTGATGAGTTCAGTCTGGTACGTTCAGCAGGGAAAGAAAGAAGACAGGGGACTAGGAGCAGGATCGAGAGGGTTTGTCTGTCAGAGAGGGTTTTGCTTCTCCAGACTACTACCTCAGAACCTTTCAGTCTCTGTGCATAGTACAAGGTCCAGGTGTAAGAGAATAAAGTTCCTTCCTTTCTAGGGAGCTGCCTTTGATGCTGCCTATGTTTGTTTGTTTGTTTGTTTGTTTGTGTGTTTACTCATGAGCCCCCAAGTGTGCATTGCTACATTTATTTGTGTTCCTTTTGCTCAACTGGTAAAGCGAGGTCATGGATCCAATAACGAGGGAGCACTTGTGCTAATGTGTATATCTGTATATGTGATTATCTGTGTATGTAATACTGTATTACTGATAGATAGATAGATAGATAGATAGATAGATAGATAGATAGATAGATTGATAGATAGATAGATAGATAGATGGATACTTTATTAATCCCGAGGGAAATGTAGGTCATTGCTTTGGATAAGAGAGTCTAAATGCTAAGTGACCAGCCATGTAAATATTGCGTAAGTGTCCATGTAATTATGTTTAAAGCGTTGTGGTGTGTGTCACAGCTTATATGTCACAGAGGGCTCTTCTTACCCAGCCACCTCAGAGACACGGACCTCCCTTACAGGCTGGCATGAAGCCCAGTGCCCAGTTCTCTCCGTCTCTGTCTGATGGGCAAACAGCATACGGCGGAGCTCAGAACTTAAACTCTAAATGATGGCTGCCCTCAAGAGAGCAAAGACAGAAGTAGAGAAAGAGAGAGAGAGGGAGAGGGAGAGAGAGAGATGGAGAGGGAGAGAGAGGGAGATGGAGAGGGAGAGAGAGAGGGAGAGGGAGAGGGAGAGAGAGGGAGAGAGGGAGAGAGAGAGAGGGGGAGAGAGAGAGGGGGAGAGAGGGAGAGAGAGAGAGAGAGAGGGGGAGAGAGAGAGAGAGGGAGAGAGAGAGAGAGATGGAGAGGGAGAGAGAGGGAGATGGAGAGGGAGAGAGAGAGGGAGAGGGAGAGAGGGAGAGAGGGAGAGAGAGAGAGGGGGAGAGAGAGAGGGGGAGAGAGAGGGAGAGAGAGAGAGAGAGAGAGAGAGAGGGGGAGAGAGGGAGATGGAGAGGGAGGGAGAGGGAGAGGGAGAGAGGGAGAGGGAGATGGAGAGGGAGAGAGATGGAGAGGGAGGGAGAGGGGGAGGGAGAGAGGGAGGGAGGGAGAGGGGGAGGGAGAGGGAGCGGGAGAGAGATGGAGAGAGAGCGGGAGAGAGAGCGGGAGAGAGATGGAGAGGGAGGGAGAGGGAGAGGGAGTGAGGGAGAGGGAGAGAGAGATGGAGAGGGAGAGGGAGAGAGGGAGGGAGATGGAGAGAGCGGGAGAGAGAGCGGGAGAGAGATGGAGAGGGAGAGAGATGGAGAGGGAGAGAGAGATGGAGAGGAGAAATGAAATGGAAAGAAAGTGAGCATCCGCAGAAAGATGTCTGACGCGCCGTGAAGAAAGCAGTGGCGGTGCGTGACTTTTGAGACTGAGGCAGCCCCAGCATGAATGTAGACGCGGGGGGGGGGGGGGGAAGGCAGCGGCTGTGTTTATATGATACAGAGGATTGGCTATGAATTTGCAGCGGTGCTGTCATGACTGGAAATCTAGTCAATTTCATGTTTCAAGTATATCACACATACCTTTACTCACAATAAAAGAGAGACACCGTTTCACAATACTATTCCAGGCTTCTTGCTAAGCTAGGTATGTTGCACATCAGCAGTATTTGTGCTTCTTGCTAAGCTAGGTATGTCAGCAGTATTTGTCTGTAAAATGTTAGCACGGCTCGTAGTGCAACACAATCAGTTTAGTTGTAGCCTAGCCTAGAAGATCATTTGCAACTAAGCATCACAAATAAAAGA
>NC_045174.1:22933615-22951115 GCF_900700415.2 Clupea harengus | reverse complement strand
ATTCCTTTCCTGTTAGATTATGATGTCACTCAGTTGCTGGATGACCAGGATGTCACCGGAGTTTTCACAGCTTAGTGGATATCTTATTACTGCATAATTTGAAGCCAGGTAAACCAATCTGGTGAGGATTGTAGATAAATTATCAAAGATACTTCCGAAAACAAAGGCTACTAATGAAATCAGGGAATCTGAAATCATCTCAAATGGTATAATTTTCCTTCTCGTCCATTTTTGTTTTGCATACTTGTGAAATCTGTCATATAGAACTATGCCTAGCCCCATTAAACCCATTTTACAGTCATTACATGACCCCGTTGACCTTCAGTAGAAACCAACCCAAGGCCCTGATCACTGACACAAAGCACATGACACCAGGTGTGATTAAAATACTTTTTCTTTACATACATCGTTGATGTGCATTCATCTGCAAATAATTTACATTACATGATTAGGTTTAAGGTCACACACAGAGCACGAAAAAGCACACTAAGAGCTTTTGCAATTAGAACAGGTAGGAGGCTGTCTTATTTTATTCAGCAGGGGAAGACAACCAGAGAGAGAACAACGGATGCACATGGCCAAGAATGGTATCTGGTAATGTGCCAAAGGATGAGAGTGTGTGTGTATGTATGGGCCTCTTGTGTCTGTATGCGTGCATGTATGTGTGTGTGAGTGTATGCGTATGTGTAAGCCATTGACCGAGTGCATGTGTGTGTATGCGTTTGTGTAAGCTATTGACCGCGTGCATGTGTGTGTATGCGTATGTGTACGCTATTGGCCGAGTGCATGTGTGTGTATGATGTCTGTGATCTCCGAGGCACTTCTAGCAGAAATGATATTGACCAGCAGTATGATTTCAATGTGACTTTGATGAGAGACGCATCTGGCTCCTGTGCAGTAGGGGGCGCTGTCAGAGACTCCAGGGCCCGTTTAGAAGTCAGGCCGGTCCTTCTTCAGCTTGGAGTAGTCCATGTTCACTGCGAACATCTGTGAACACACACGTTCAACATCCACGATAAGCTTACAGGTCTTACTGAACATCCCTAGCGAGATAATCACCTTGATCTCCCACACAACGGTGCTCTTAATGTAATCCCATTTACTGTTGCAGCATTTAGTGCCGTGATTCAAAGTGCCCTCACAGTCAGTCAGTGCTATCTAATGTCCCTCACACTATTTCATCATGAATCTGCACTGTTAGCTCAGCCTATGGAGCACACAACCCCAATCACAGTGTTAAAGGATTAAACTAAACAGATACCTCAATTACACTTTTTTTCAGTGTTCAGATTCTGTGCCCCCATGCAGAGCCCTGAGAGTGAGAGTGTGTGTGTGTGTGTGTGTGTGTGTGAGAGACATGGGCATGCAATGAGAGAGAGTGAGAGTGTGTGTGTGTGTGAGAGTGTGTGTGTGTGTGTGTGTGTGTGTGTGTGTGTGTGTGAGACATGGGCACGCAATGAGAGAAAGTAAGAGTGTGTGTGTGTGTGTGTGACATGGGCATGCAATGAGAGAGAGTGAGAGAGTGTGTGTGTGTGTGTGTGTGTGTGTGTGAGAGACATGGGCATGCAATGAGAGAGAGTGAGAGAGTGTGTGTGTGTGTGTGTGTGTGAGAGACATGGGCATGCAATGAGAGAGAGTGTGTGTGTGTGTGTGTGTGTGTGTGTGTGTGTGTGTGTGAGACATGGACATGCAATGCCACTTACTTTGTACTGGTGGTTGGGGTCCACCTTGTTCCAGGGCTCAGGGTTCCCCGTACGGTCCCACCTGTGATGCAACAGCAGACAACAGCCTCCGTCAGCGTCTGATACTAAACTCAGCCTCCGTCAGGCACTGAGACCAAACTCAGAACACTACTGCTACAGTGCTGCGCTATCAGAGAAATGATCGTTAAATCAATTTAGACACAAATTAGACAGATCATTTAAACAGAAGCAAATACATCCATTTCCAAATTTTGGGGTTGTGTGTGTGTGTGTGTGTGTGTGTGTGTGTGTGTGTGTGTGTGTGTGTGTGTGTGTGAGTGTGTGTGTGGGAGTTATGATCACTTACGAGCACTCGGGGTTCTTGAGTGCCAGGCGGCCCAGGTAGAGCGCGGACATGGCTGCCCCTCCTCCAATGAATATGAAGAGAGGGATTAACTGAAGAGGGCGAGAGAAGAAATAGAGGGACACATTAAACCTGGGCAAACCTTGTCTAAACACACCTACCACAAGTATATTAAAATATCACGGCTGAACTGTATACGTAACCACTCCAATATGTATGCTAAAGTGAAGGTAATATACATCTCAGTTGAGAAGGATCCATGGCCTGTAGCCAAGGTAACGCTGTTGCTATTCTTAACAAGTCTGCCGCGGGGAAGAGATGACAGCATCTGCATCGTGTCAGGGAGAGAGCTGTGTCCCGTGCATCAGCAGAAGCTCCGACACGACGTGACTGGTACAAAGTACAATGTCCTGCTCAGTGACGGTATTTCAGTGTCAAGGTAGACGAATGGATCTACATTTATTTACCTGAAGAATTAAATGACCTGTTAAGTTTATTATTTCCCCTTATCATGACGAAAAAATATATTTATGACACAGCCTCTGGCGAAAGTTAGGCTATATCTCGCAGCCGGTGCGCCCTGTTTACGTTGCGTTATCTACTCTGCTATAAGGGACAGATCTGATTAAAGAAAATAGATCGCAAACTACTTCCTAAAACGACGCCCTCCTGCCAGCACAACCTCCATTTCGCCTCATCGTCCTTGGAACAGGCTGTTCTTTTTTTTTAATTCCATACTGTTATCTGAGCTATAGCTGCCTGCACGCCATGAATGTGGACGGTGCAGCGTGCTAGATTACTCTTGCCTCAGTGTAAACGTCATGGCATGTCTACGTGCATATATGACCTATATGTATGGCAACTAAGGCACCACACCGCCCCCCATGTGAACTGCATCCTATTTCTGTTATTGATTTAATGCCGCATTTCTCTCAACGCTGATCATAGGATGAAACACGATTGAAAAACTGAATATTAAGAAAATTCATAATCATTCAGTTTCACCAAGACCAAAGTCCATTTTCAGCATGACAAATATGTACATTGTAGCTGATGCCACAGACAAGTGCAAATAGGTTACATAGGCAGGGAATAATACATAAGTGTGCCAAAGTATCATACATTAGGTCTAGATATAGAGTAAGACTATATATTGTAATTGGTGCCATCCAATTAATGTGATTTTCGATTTTTTGACCGTGGCCTATCATAGCAGTCAGCCCTGGCAAGTAATCATTGAGACTGTGGACTATATCGTTCAGAAGCATTCATAAAAGGCATTTTCCACAGATAGTGTGCCATTCTGAACACATCCTACACCTTAATAAATAATAAGGCTACGGGCAATATCTCATCTTGGACGTCAAGGTCAAAAACTTTCTGCTTGCCAGGGTTCAACTTATTTGGAATGTGAGCACATATTATGACATTATGCCTTTCTGATCAAAAGCATGAGGCTCATCCAAGATGAGGACCAATCTGAAAACAGAAATTGCATAGATAACGTAGGCCATCTTGTATTCACAGATATAACCACTATGTCTTCCAAAAGGATGCGACCAACCCATGAGCCGATCACGGGAGGGGCGCGCATTCGGTACATTACCGGCACGTCTCAATGTCATTGCGGAATGACACCAAATCTACTACAACATCTTAATTGGATGGTTAGCCTACTTACTGCCGGGTGGTGTTTGAGTTGCTTCCATACAGTTGCCATCACCATTGCTGCGTCTCTGGTAATCCGTTCAGTACTAAAATAATACTGTATCGATTTAAGAGAATTAATTAGCGCTCCGCTGGAAAACGTGTGTCGTGAGCGGGTGTGCTTCTACTGAGACCGGGAAATGTGACAAGCGCGAAGCGCCAAGAGCTGCGACTGGTAACTCCGCCCATATTACCGAAGCCAACCAATGACAAGCCTTTTGCAGAGATACAAATACACTACCGGTCCAATTGTACTTCCCGTAGCCTACTTAAGCGTCCCAAGATTACGGTGAAGTTCATGCATGTTAACATACTCATGACAAAAATGACTAATACAATGTTGAGAGCGAGTGTGTGAAATACATAACTAATGATTAAAAGTAGTCAATGAAAGACAGCAAAAGGCTCATAAAAAGGTATTTATCTTGTCCAAAACGACACAAAACATTTGTTTGCAAGAACGGCAACACATTCAGTAAGTCCATCAAATAATTCCCAAGTAAATCATCCTTAAGTCATCTAAATACAAGTGTAATCTGATCAGTTATATCAAAGCATTCAAATAAGCAGGTGACAATTTCACCCAAAAATAAAAATAAAAAGCATGAATCTAAGTGCATGTGACATTAGCGCTTATACCAGTCGTTCTAACACAGCCTAACAGATCATAGCTTATGCAGACAGTACAACAATTATCTGTCTAAGTTTAGTTTTTTTTTTTTTTTTTGTGTAAATGTAAATTCAAGTAGAGTACAGGATTGAACTCAAAACATTCCCAACTAAAAAAAAGTGCATAACATCTCACAAAGACATCTATCTACCCTGTAGTAGAAAAGAAAAAGAAAATGCTCAACTCTCATCTTTGACATTGTAGAACAAAACAATCAGAAATACACTGTATGTCCAAAACATGAAATAAAAGACTACCCAGTAAGGTATACTTTTGGCATGTATAAGAAAAGGTTGACAACATCCCTTTCAAAATTAATAAATACCATATTTAAATAAAGAAGATTGTAATATGATATGGTCTTAAACCAAGATATTAGTTAAAAATATATATTTTGCACATCACTCAAAACTGAGGTTTCTTGTACCATTATAGCATAAACACTTATCATATGGCATTATGCCAGCACCTGTCCTGTCCTTTTGAATGCATGGCCAGTCTGCCAACTGTGAAGAACCAGCCTCTTTCCTCCTCGAGTTCTAATAAACCTGTTCTCTACAGAAACAGTTGTAAGAGAAACAAACTGAAAGGTCAATAGGTCGATAGGTCAATAGGTCATGGTTACAGTGGTGAACACAGTGGCGATGGGCTGAAGCATGATGTTGACCGTGTGAACGCACCAACGTCTTTCACTTGCGTCTGCATAGCTGCTGGCAGCACAGGTCAGGTTTTCCTTCTTTCGAAAAGACACGGTTCCTTCCAACCTCAAACACTTGCATCACGCGTCTTACAGCACTTTTTCCTTTTCTTTTTGGTGACAAAGCAATGCCCTATCATATGCAATGCTCAACACATCCTCACTGAAAATTGGTCCGTCTTCTATGATTTGCAAATTTCTTATGTATATATATATATATTTAGGTTTTTTAATTTTTATTCTTAAACATATTTATTATGGTTTTGGTGCTGTTAACACTGGCTTGAGAATCATGTCTAAGAGGAGACCAGTAATACGCTCTACAGCATTTCCATACACTCTTGGCAAAACTCAGTTTTCAAAACTCATTCATTCCTTTGGGCAGATGTTGAGTCACAGGCCAGCAGACACTGATCTATGGCTCTATGGTGAACAACCCTGTTCAGGGGGATACAGGAAGACTTTTTATATATATATATATATAAAAAAAAGAAAGAAAAAAAGAACGATAGAAAACCTTCAAGACACTGAAGGAAGGAGAGAGGGATCACAGTTCTCCCATCACCCTGAATTTTTCACAGTAAAACACACACATTCTCTCTCTCTCTCTCACACACACACACACACAAACACACACACACACACACACACACACACACACACACACACACACTAGCACTACCTCTTCTCCCGGTTGCTTATGCCCATCTCAGTCTCTCTCTTGGTAGTGGCAGAGTCAAGAGAGGGCGTTCCTGTGCCTGTCTGCCCCGCCCACTCAGAGCCAGGCGACACCGATAGGTTGCGAAACAGGAAGTCTATGGAGGGTAGGTGGGGCTTGTGCAGACTGACGGGGCAAAAGGTGGAGCCCCTCCGCGGTCTGAAGTTGACCTTATCTGGGTCAGGGCAAGAAGTAGGAACACGGACCTGCGTCATGACGGAACCCCTAGAAGGACAAACAGAGAGAGAGATGGAAAATAACATTTAAATTGAGATACAGATAATGGTGCCAATATGGGACAAGGAAATGTGTCCAATGTGTTAGCATGTTTGAGACAAAGAGAGAACTGGACAAATACATGAAATATAGATAACATTGATAATACACAGCACACTAATAATCACCAAAATATTGGCATGTAAAACTTATCCCTACTTGCATGTTCTAGAACACAGACAATGTTCCTTACTACTAGTGGAAAATCTGGTAATGTGTAATACCCTCTGTGGCCAATAGATGGACCTAGTCATTTCAACATTAGTTGAGTTAGAGATGAGTGAGTGAGTGAGTGAGTGAGTGAGTGAGTGAGTGAGTGAGTGAGTGAGTGAGTGAGTGTGTGAGTGTGTGAGTGTGTGTGTGTGTGTGTGTGAGTGAGTGAGTGGGTGAGTGTGTGTGTGTGTTCACACTCACAGTGCATCCTCACACACCGGCACCTTCTCGCAGCCTTCGGGCGGCTCCCTCTGGAAGCACACACTCTTGTTGGGGTGGGGGGAGGACACGAGCAAGGACAGGGCCCCGCCCCCCCCGCCCACCGAGGGACGAGCCGAGGGCCCGCCATCCACACACACCTCTGAGGGCCCGCCATCCACACACACCTCAGAGGGCCCGCCATCCACACACACCTCTGAGGGCCCGCCATCCACACACACCTCTGAGGGCCCGCCATCCACACACACCTCTGGAGCACGAGACAATTCAATCAGAAATGAAAATCACACGTGTAAACATTATACGCATCATAACATCACATTCACTGTTGCAGGAGAAGTTTTTAACATAAAAAAAAAAGGTATAAATTAAAAATTAAAGTTAGAACACAAATAAAGAGAACGGAAGTACTAGTAATTTAAAGCACAGGGGCTATAATGACACGTCATGCAATGGTCAAATATTGAGGAACACATAAGATGCAGTCTGCTATTCTAATCCAATAGACTTCAGTCAAATTCAGCAAATTGATCCTCATGGTCCTCTAGCTGACTGTTCAGTGTGCACTCGAGAAGTGCACACTCCAGAGTTCATAGTTCACAGTCCTTGCTCTGTATATGGGAAACAAACTCGCTCCGACCGCCCCATACACTTTTCCAGCCAATCAATACTTTGCTTCAGGAGCATGGAAGGGAAAGGGTAAGATCAAATATCATCAATCTTTCACCTGTCAATCAATACTTTGCTTCAGGAGCACGGAAGGGAAGAGCGTAAGATTAAATATCATCAATCTTTCACCTGTCAATCAATACTTTGCTTCAGGAGCACGGAAGGGAATAGCGTAAGATATAATATCATCAATCTATCACCAGAATCACAGACTGCACCTTTAAGCAAGGTGAACCCATACGATGAGAGGCTGTGACCACAGTGCTCGCTGAACACCAGCTCAGCTCTAGAAGCTGATCCTGATAGCTTAGCCCTTAGCCGCCAGCCAAACCGCTGCAGTATGGACACAGGACAGAGAAGTAGGGCTGAACGATTTGGGAAAATAATCTAATTGCGATTTTTTACCAAAATATTGCGATTGCGATTTAATATGCGATTTTTTTTTTTAATCCTCTTTTTTTTCCCCCAACAAAACGTAATGAATGATTTAAATATGACCAACACAATATAAGATACATTTAGTGTAAAATATTCTATCCCACATTTTACATTTTTATTTAACTGCTCATTACAGAAACAAGAACAACAAATCGGTGGCTTTGCCACTGTGCATTTAAGTAATTTAAAAAAAAGTAATTTTAAGTATAAACACTAGGCATGCACTTTTTAAACACTGTGTGCAAAATGTACCATCTTAAAAAAAAAAAAAAAAAAATTAAATTTTTTTTTTTTTTTTTTTTAGACCACGTTTTTTAATCGCGAACGTTGCGGTTAGAAAATCGCGTTCTATCATATCGCGATTAAATCGCAAATGCAATTAATCGTTCAGCCCTACAGAGAAGGGTACCACCCACCTCCATCAGGCTCCAGTAGATGGGGCATCGGGGACGGACCAGGCGAGCAGGAGGAGGAGGAGGAGAGGGACGAGGCGGGAGAGGAGGAAGGAGAGGAGGAGGAGGAGGAGGAAGAGAGGCCGCTTTGATGCTCACTGTAGCTGCTGCAGTTGCTGTACGGGGGGACTGGACCTCTACGTCCATTAGGGACCAGGAACTACACACACACACACACACACACACACACACACACACACACACACACACACACACACACACACACACACACACACACACACACACACACACACACACACACAGACAGTCAGTCACACAAAGATTGAGGATTGCGGTTTACATAGCATAGCCCAATTCACGAATCTATTGTTCAAAATAAAACTCGAAAATGCAAGTGAGAGTTTTACATCAGTCTGTAAGCGTGGGTGTGTGTGTGTGTGTGTGTGTGTGTGTGTTTTATATCAGTCTGTGCGTGTGTGAACGTGTGTTTTCTTACATCTGAGAGCTGAAGTAGTGTGTGTGTGTGTGTGTGTGTGTGTGTGTGTGTTCTCTTACATCTGGGAGTTGCAGTAGTGAGCGGTGAGTGTGTGCGCACGTGTACCCTCTTATATCTGGGAGCTGCAGTAGTGTGTGTGTGTGTGTGTGTGTGTGTGTGTGTGTGTGTGTGTGTTATCTTACATCTGGGAGCTGCAGTAGTGTGTGTGTGTGTGTGTGTGGGTGTGTCCTCTCACATCTGAGAGCTGCAGTAGTGTGTGTGTGTGTGTTATCTTACATCTGGGAGCTGCAGTAGTGGGTGGTGAGTGGTGAGAGTGGGTGAGAGTATGTGTGTGTGTGTGTGTGTGTGTGTGTGTGTGTGCGCGTTCTCTTACATCTGGGAGTTGCAGTAGTGTTTGGTGTTTAAAGATGGTCTCCAGCTCCTGGTCCAGTTTCTCCTCACTGTGTCTCAGTCGAGTGTGGAGGGCATTAAGAGGGATGGTCACAGGCTGGCTCTGAACACACAAACACACACACACACACACACACACAGAGACAGAGACAGAGACAGAGACAGAGACAGAGACAGAGACAGAGACAGAGACACAGACACAGACACACACACACACACACACACACACACACACACACCAGACAGACACAGAAACAGAGACAGAGACAGAGACAAAGACACACAAAGAGAGAAAGAGACAGACACAAACACAGTTACATGCTGATCTGAAGGACACAAAACCTATACAATAAACTATACAAAATATTGACGTGTACTAGTGTGCTATAGCCTGTATGTATGTGTGTGTACATGTGTGTTTTTACTAAGGACTGTAAAAAGCTTTTTGAAGTTTTCTTTTTTTTCCATTGGTGTTCAGATTTGGCATTGAGATGTCCTATTAAAAGTTTACCTGCATTCCTGCTATAAGAGTGAACTGTGTGTGTGTGTGTGTGTGTGTGTGTGTGTGTGTGTGTGTGCACGAGTGTGTTCATGATCACTTGATCACTCCAAATGATGTTCTTTACTGTAATCACTGCCTGACAAGAGTAAATCTAGATATAGTTATTAACCTTAGATAAATAAATAAATAAATAAATACAGTGTCTGTGTGTTCAGCTGACTGAAACTGGTATCTGAAAAAGGAGAAGCATTCTTCTCGCATTGCCACTCTTCCTGTTGCTTCACGCTGCAACTCTCTTCACTTCCTCTCGCATGTGTGTGTGTGTTCTCTCCCCTTACACTTCATAACCATCCACATCTTCTCTGCGGGTGTGTGTGTGTGTGTGTGTGTGTGTGAGTGTGTGCATGTGTGTGCCACAAGAGAGAATAAAAACAGGTGAACAGCCTTGCCTGACACAGCTCATAGAATTCGCTAAAGGAAACGCTGGGGGGTTTCCACTGTAGCAGTTTAAGAACCATAAAGAAAAGAGCTCCCTATGAAGCTAAAGTGTGTAGTGTTACACTGTAGTGTTGCGCTGAGCTATGCTACAGTGTGTAGTGTTACACTGTAGCGTTACGCAGAGCTAGGCTACACCATGTAGCGCTAAGCTGAGCTATGCTACACCGTGTAGTGTTACACTGAAGCGTTACGCTGAGCTAGGCTACACCGTAGCGTTACGCTGAGCTAGGCTACACCATGTTGCATTGCGCCGAGCTAGGCCACACAGAGATAGGGTACTCTGAGCTACGCTACACTGTGTTGAGTACCTGAGTGATCCAGGGTGAGGAGCCAGCCTGTGTGAGCGCGTGGGTCCTCCTCCTATCCAGGCTACCGCCCAGGACCACAGCATGCTGCTGCTGCTGCTGACGCTGTCGGGACACCTGGAACCCACACGAAAGGACAGACAATAAGACATCAAGATGGCAGGGGGCACACACACACACACACACACACACACACACACACACACACACACACACACACACACACACACAGACAGACAGACAGACAGAGAGAGAGAGAGGGAGAGAGAGAAAAAGCTGGGAAAGAAAAAACTAAGAAAGGAGGGCAAGAGAGAGAGAGATACATATAGAATGTCAAAATGTAGAACATCAGAACTATAAAAGTATACTGACACACTAAAACTGACATACTAAAAGTATACTGTGCATAGGCTTATGAAACACACACAGACACACACGATTACAAGTACTGGGTTATGTTAGATGGTAATTCCATGCAAATAACCATTCTCTCTTGCACCAATTACATTTTTTTTTAAGTGCATTTCGTCCATGTATGCACAAATGCCATTGTTTGAGGATGTCCTTCTCCCCCAAATGGTTACATGACGTGACCGAATCCATTTAGACATTACAGTTAGAGGCCAATGCGTCAGCATTCGTTATGGCCCTGACATGAATGTAATATTTGCATGGAAATGCCACAACTTGAGCAATGACAAGGACACTGCACAGTCTAAGAAGGGGGTCACCTCTCTGTGCGTCGCACTGCCCCATGATGCCGAGCGCTTATGGATGCCTCCTCCCGGGCTGCTCTGCTGGTCGTCCGCCCACGAGGCTGGAGTCTGGAGAGAGGACCAGAACCATGAGGGTTAGAACCAGAACCATTAGGATTAGAACCAGAACCATTAAGGTTATACTGGGTTAGAACCAGAACCATTAGGGTTACACTTAAACCAGAACCATTAAGGTTACACTGGGTTACAACCAGAACCATTAGGGTTACACTGGGTTACAACCAGAACCATTAGGATTAGAACCAGAACCATTAAGGTTACACTGGGTTACAACCAGAACCATTAGGATTAGAACCAGAACCATTAAGGTTACACTGGGTTACAACCAGAACCATTAGGGTTAGAACCAGAACCATTAAGGTTACAACCAGAACCATGAGGATTACACTTAAACCAGAACCATGAGGGTTACAACCAGAACCATTAAGGTTACACTGGGTTACAACCAGAACCATTAGGGTTAGAACCAGAACCATTAAGGTTACAACCAGAACCATGAGGATTACACTTAAACCAGAACCATTAGGGTTACACCGGGTTAAAACCAGAACCATGAGGGTTTAACTGATCACTCGACAGACCATACGGATCAGACAGACCCAACTAAATCATACTGTGCGCAGCTGAACCCATCGCAGATCATACGTATCAAACTCTTCCCAAGTTCTCAAAAATAACTTCTTACCAGACCGTACTAATCAAACTCTACACAGATCAACCTCATCACAAACCATGCCAACTCATCTCAAGACAAGACACGAGGGACTTACAGCTCATTCTCACCAGACTGTACAAAACGAACTGTAGTTTGATCACAGACCATACTAATCAAACTCTATACAACTCATCCCCAATCACAGACCATACTAATCAAACTCAAGACAGAGTCACAAGGGACTAATGGCTCGTTCTCACCAGACTGTACCAATCAAACTCTACACAGAACACTCCGCAGTGGCACTCAAACTAAATTCTACAAAGATCCAGGTAATCAAAGACCAAGTACCCACCAGCACTAACCATCACTATGTGGCATTATGAGTGACTGGACTCACAACATTCCCCTCATAAATGTTAAGTCTGGTTTATAGCCATTTATAAGCCATCTTGATCATACAGATCACACTGGTGATTCCCCCTAATCTCCACGGCTATGCACTATGCAGTTGGTACTGGGGCAAGAGTTTGAGTTTGATTGGCGAGGAGATGGGGAGGTCTCGAAACTAAAGTGGCAGAGCGTAGAATTTTTTTTTTTTAATCATGGCTGTGGTTTGCGTCGTCCTCATAAATGGTAAGTCTGGTTATTAGCCGTGTGTCACTTCACTAACTGCCCAGTGGGATCATGCTGTAGAAAGAAAGTGTCATATCATCAATAAAGAGGTTAGTCAGTATTTTCCTGTTAACATCTCAAATCTTCACCATCAACAAACAGTCATCCTTAACGGTCACTTAAATTGACAACATCAGGGAAAATAAGTCACACTTGCTTTGATAAAGGCCTTAGGTTGAAAAAGGAAGGAAGGACTGATCTGATGGCGTGACATGGTCAGCACTCGCACTCGCACTGACAGTCACACACACGCTTCCAGCTATTTAAAACTACAGCTGTGCAGTGGCTGCTGCAGCACCACACACACACACACACACACACACACACACACACACACACACTCATTCAGGTGCTGTCATGGCAAAAAGTGACCGGGTGCCAAAAAGAGCCCGGGTGATGTAATATTGGCTTTCGAACGACTCTTGAGTGACAGTTGCTATACCAACGTTAGCATTACGTCACCCGGGCTCTTTTTGGAAGTCAGACAACCTCAATAACGCAATTTACCCCAGAGCATCTCGCATTATACTTCGCTACCTGAGACCAGCTTGCCTGTATTTTACCTGCAATAAACCAAGCAAAACAACCATGTGCTTGATGTTTGACTGTGTTAGGAAAGTTGTTGACTCACAAGTTTGTCATAGTGTCAAAGTAAGTACATTTCAACCGGTTTCGCCGCTAGCATCTCGTTAGCGATTAGCAATTCCTCCGTTAGCTGGGGCACATTATTTTGCTTAGTGTTTAGCTAGCAAGCTAGTATGAACTCTCCCAAGTCTTTCTAAATAGGCCTATATCAACAAATAAATGGTAGATCTTAAATTATTTAAGATGTTAGCAAATTAACTGGCTGGCTTGCTAAAAAGGTAGATGAACAAGCACCGTATAGTATTTAAGATGTTATTAAATTAACTGGCTAGCTTGCTTAAAAGGTATATGAACAAGCACCGTACCGTATATTATTTAAGATGTTAGCAAATTAACTGGGTGGGTTGCTAAAAAGGTAGATAAACAAGCACCGTATATCAGTATATTTTCTCCTTTTTATAAAAACGAATTTCTACTCTAAACAATTTCAATTGAAATGCAAATGATGATGTAAACGGCTAAAATGGAACACTTTATTTACCGGGTAAAAATTTGTTTAGCCACAATATATAGCGATTCAAAAAGTAGTATTGACTGCAAATGTTGATGTACAGGATACCGGCAGGTGTAGCTAAAACAGAATACTTAATAGTTTTAGGCACAATAAGTGACTAACAAGTAGCTGATGGCTTTCGAACGACTCTTGAGACTGACCAAAAAGTGCCCGGGTTACGTAGTGTCCGGGTTACGTAATGCTAGTTGGTATAGCAACTGTCACTCAAGAGTCGTTCGAAAGCCAATATTACATAACCTGGGCTCTTTTTGGCACCCGGTCACTTTTTGCCATGACGGTGCCACTGGGTCAGATGAAGTAGCTCTGATTTCTCCATGCAGAGTTAAAGCAATGGTCTGCAGCAGTTTCCCACAGTTTTAGGTACGTTTCAGGGGCAACTAGTTTGGTCCTCATCTTCAAAGCCATCTTGATCATACAGATAAACACACTGGTGATTCCGACTTATCTCCACGGCTATGCACTATGCAGTTGGTACTGGGGCAAGAGTTTGAGTTTGATTGGCGAGGAGATGGTGAGGTCTCGAAACTAAAGTAGCAGAGTGTAGAAATAGGTGCGAAATAGCAGCGGAGAGTGATGGTGAGGTTTCTGAAGTAACAAGAGGGTGGAACGGGTAGAGGTTTTGTGGTTTGTTGATTCCAGCACACTAAGCTTACAGCGGGTGCCCTTACAACCAGGCCGGAGAGAGAGAGAGAGAGAAAAAAAAAAGCCATTTCAGCTGACTTTTTTTTTTTTTTTTTTTTTTTTTATCATGGCTGTGGTTTGCGTCATCCTCCACCCATCTCTTTCTCTCTCTCTCTCTCATCCAGTCGGTTTTGTCACACCCTTCTGTCTCAAAATCAACCTTTTTGCAAAAAAAATTTGAATTTAAATTTTCATGCAACTCTAAACTTGACCTCACATCTGTGCATGGGCATCGTCCAGCTTGCAGAACATTCATGCAAGCGAGTCCTGAAGAGTGTTTTGTAAGCGAGTCCTGAAGAGTGTTTTGTAAGCGAGTCCTGAAGAGTGTTTTGTAAGCGAGTCCTGAGGAGTGTTTTGTAAGCGAGTCCTGAAGAGTGTTTTGTAAGCGAGTCCTGAGGAGTGTTTTGTAAGCGAGTCCTGAAGAGTGTTTTGTAAGCGAGTCCTGAAGAGTGTTTTGTAAGCGAGTCCTGAAGAGTGTTTTGTAAGCGAGTCCTGAAGAGTGTTTTGTAAGCGAGTCCTGAAGAGTGTTTTGTAAGCGAGTCCTGAAGAGTGTTTTGTAAGCGAGTCCTGAAGAGTGTTTTGCAAATGTGAACGGCCCTGTGGGCACTGTAGTGCCTTTCCACAAAGCAGCAGGTCACACACAGTGTTGCAACTGCATGCTGTTTTGCATTACTAATGACGAACCCCACTACAAGACACTCAGACACATTCATCAGAACATTTGAGTGGTGCAACCATGCAAAACACCAAACAACTGGCCTCACTGCTCCTCCATCTACTGATGCCTGAAAGATGGGATTGAACCCGTGTGAAAAGTGAGCATTAGGGAGTTAAAGGTGGAGTCTGTGATTCTGGTGAAAGGTTATTGATATTAAAGTTCACCCTCCCTTCCGTGCTCCCAAAAGCAATGTGCTGATTGGCTGGAATGTGTTTCCCATGTACAGAGCCAGGCCTGAACCCTGGAGTTTTTTTTTAAATTTTTTTTTTTAGCACTGAACGAGCTGCTAGGGGACGGTGAGGAGAAAATCGTTTAATTTGGCAAAAAGTGTATTGTATTAGAATCTCAGACTTACCTTTAATACAAAAATGGAGCACAAGGCAGCTCTTGATGAGAACAAACAAAACATGAACCTTTATGTTTGAGCCCCTGGTCTCACTGTTCACAATAATAGGATCAACACAAGATAACCAAAGGCGTGTGTGTTTAACTCGTCACTGCGTTCTCACCTGGGTGGATTTGTCCTTCTTATAGTGTGCTCCATCCTTTGGCCAGTGTCCATGCAGATACGGACCCACAATGGAGTCCAATGACTGGCTGTGTGGAATCTGTCCATTCAGTGAGCACCACAGCGGTTTCTCATACACTGCAGCTAAGGTAATTGGAAAATATGCATTGTTAAATTTAGGACTACCATACACAGAAATGTGCGCAATAAATCATGTCTGTCATGCAGCTCTAGGCAAACTTTACCAAGGGTACTTTTCACGCACATGAGGGTGCAAGCATAAATAAATTATTACCAACAAATATTTGCATACACGACAACTGCATTGTTACACTCTCTTTCAGACAAGCCACTGGACCAATTTTGCACTGGGGTTTTTACCCACTATGAAACCACAACCACGTTAGCTAGCTGACGTGAGTTTGCCTGAAGCTGTTCGTGCAGTAACTTCTCTATCCTGAACTTGACCTTTTCCGCCGATACATTCTTGTTCACTTAAAGGTTTTTTTTTTTTTTTTTTTTTTTAACAGTTCATTTAAAGTTTAATGGCGCAAGGGTTATTTCACTTTCCGGTGTAGACAGGCAATATTTCACTAATTTACTCTCAAAACAAAAACAGTTAGCACAATGACATTGAGCTTTTGTCTGTAGACTGAGGGGTCACTTCACTGGTTCTGTTAAAACGGCGGGCAACATGTGGGTCATAACGATGCAATATTAAAAATGATCAGTCATGCAAAGAAACAATGCATTTGGAAATCCTTACATTACAGAAAAATGAAAGGAAATCGAACGACTTATCGCATTTAACGTTTGCTGACGTATCCTTTAAATAGCAAATCCCGTTGACATTTTAAGTGCAAAATGAGCCAAATGTAGGCTAATTTATAGGACAGCTAGGTCCATAGTACGGGGCACAATGACCTCTGTTTAAAGAAGAGCTAAAACAGAGACAGAGGGTTGCAACACTGGTCAATGTGCATGACTTGTTTTCAACCTGTAACTTTCACATTACCTGACTTGGCATCTCTCAGAGCCGGCTGAGGTTTGCTGCTGCTACTGTTGCTAAGCTGGAAGGGGACAGTCGCCTTCATCGGCTGCAGACCTGAGCTGCCCCGGGCGACCCCAACTCCGCCGCGGCTACACATCCCTCCCTCCCACGCATGGACCGACAGCCGCAGCAAACTGTTGCTTAGTGTCGCTAGCAAAGTAAAGTTTGGAGGACAGAACGCAACTTTCACAGACAACGCTGAACTCTACACAAAGTCAACTGACGTGCTCATTTCAGTCGTTTGTTTTCTCGGGTTAATTTAGTGCTTCCTTTTGAGTGCTAGCTCTGTTGCCAAGCTGCACCGCAGTTGCTACTCGAGTAGTTAGCAGGACTTGTTTTTCATGACTCCTGTAAAACTTTTTAGAGATCGATTAAACTAATTTGCTAAGTTTATACAAAGGTAATACTAAACAAAATACAATCTATAGCCTATGAGTTGGCCCTTTTTTTAAAACAGCTTCTATTGTTTTGCTATTTAAGTACGCGCTGTCTAAGCTGCTGTCTCTCCCGTAGGTGCACGCATCCAAGTGTTGAATGACCATCTGCACGCGATGAATAATCCAAAGTGGGTGGGGGTATCTGTGAGAGAAAGATTTGATTGGTAGTTGACAGCGTCCATGGTATCTTTATTGGACGAAGTACTATCAATCTGTTACTGTATGAGTCGATGAATTTACTATAGGAAACGTGACCTGCAGCGTTCATAATGCAACATGACGATGAAAGTCCAGTAGGTTTTGAAGTCACTTGCTTTTATTCATTCATTTATTCAATAGACCTATGAAACAAAATATTACGAGCTATTATTTTGTATATTTACCTTGTTATATGTGCCTGAGGTTCCCCTTAACTGAAGATTAGCGGTTGCCCTTGTTTCCTTTAACTGAAGATTAGCTGTTGCCCTTGTTTCCTTTAACTGAAGATTAGCTGTTGCCCTTGTTTCCTTTAACTGAAGATTAGCTGTTGCCCTTGTATCCCTGCAGAGCACTTCAGTGTTCTCATCACAGACATCACAAAATC
>NC_045174.1:22926115-22928615 GCF_900700415.2 Clupea harengus | reverse complement strand
TAGTTGAGGTGCTAAGTTAGTGAGTTAGTCCAATGTACAAAAGAAACATGCACACTTTCTGAATGGGAGTCACGGCTACACTCCAAAGGAGGAGTTTGACGCCGAAACGTCAACTATATGAATTGAAATACATTCACTCTGCAGCAGAGAGTGTGTGTTTTTCTCACACACACACACACACACACACACACACACACACACACACACACACACACACACACACACACACACACAAACACACACACACACACACACACACACACACCACACACACACACACACACGTGCCACTGAAATGCTGATCTAACCTTAAGGGTCATTTGTCTGTCCCCCCTCCTCCCCTTCCAGGCCACTATCTCTCTAATCATATACCCGTTAGGGCCGTGGGCAGGCAAGGGTGGGCACCAATACACTAGCATGACCTAACCCAACAAGATAATGGGTGTGTACACACACACACACATAAATGCCAGGAACACCACCCTATACACACACACACACACACACATAAACACATGTACATACACACCAGGAATAGCACTGTACACGCACACATACTAGAAAAAAACACTGCACGAACCACACACACACACACACACACACACACACACACACACACACACACACACACACACACACACACACAATTACCCACAAGCAAAACTACAGTAACAATCAATGCATTGTCTAACAAATAAAGAGGCAGTTTTTATTGCATTCGATTTCAAAATGATAGACGTCTTTGTTTGACAATGGTGTATTAAATATGATGGCTATCGTGGCAAGGGCAAAAGGTTGTATGAAGTTGACAAACATACACAGCACATACAACACTCACACACAGGGTCCATTTGCTTCAGGCTCAAATGCAGTCTCTGGAGGGGTGACAGCAAGGCATCAAAGACCATTCGAAACTGATCGAACTCTCTTCTCTTTTGTACGCACACACAGTTTTCTGACTTCTTGTGAGGATATCTTCCTCAGCTTCCTAACCCCTTGTGAGGATATCTTCCTCAGCTTCCTAACCTCAGTGTCCTAACTTCTTGTGAGGATATCTCCCTCAGTTTTCTAACCTCAGTTTCCTAACCTCTTGTAATGATATCTCCCTCAGCTTCCTAACCTCTTGTAATGATACCTTCCTCAGCTTCCTATCCTCAGTGTCCTAACCCCTTGTGAGGATATCTCTCTCAGCCAGGGACCCGGCTGTGGCAAGACATTGACATTCACATCAAAATATTCAATTACTTTTACAACATAGCTCTAACCTAATTTCTCCAATTTCTCCAATCGAACCTTGCATAATGCCACGAGGAGTCCTCCGCGGCGGCTACAAAGACAAATGTGTTAAATCCCGCGTGGACTTCCAATTACAGATACGGAAAGCAGTCGCGCTTGAATGGTCCGACAAGAGACAACAAATGTTAAAACACACAACGGCTTTGAGAAAGTTAGCTGAAGGATTTTGGTCCATGGTAGACACTCATTATATATGTGCATATAATATTTGTATAGGAATTAGTTGGCTAATGTTTGCTAGGGCTTTGACCACAGACGGGGGAATCTCCACCACTATAAACAGACAGTACGTTTCTCCTCAAGGAATGGAGAGAGCACGAGGCTAGAGAGGACAGAAGTTGTGAAAGGCAGTTCTACAGCTATTCCAGTTGCCTTGCTTCATTTTCTGGTGGCTGTTGTTCACACACACACACACACACACACACACACACACACACGGACAGAGAGAGAGAGATGTTCAGACATTTATAGGGCAGGGAATTTGGTGTCGCCTCAAGAGATGGAGGCTGTTTTTTGGATAAGGAGAGAAGGTTGCTATAGTTTCTACTCTGAGATCATTCAAGTCCTGGTCTCACATAGAGTATCTGTCTGGAATGCCTGCGTTAGGAGAAGTTTGTGTGTGAATGTGTGTGTATACCCCTGTGTGTGTGTGTGTGTGTGTGTGTGTGTGTGTGTGTGTGTGTTACCTGTGGTGTGGTACTCGCAAGTTAAATGTTCGGAATGTGTGTGACTATGTGTGCAGGTGTGTGTGTGTTGTCTGTGGTATGAGACACCCTAATGAATGTGTGATTATGTGTCTGTTACTTGCAGTGAGATAGCTTGCATGTCATCTGGGCTGTGTGTATGTGTGAATGTTACGCGTTTGTGTTTGCTGCCTGTGGTGTGATGCCTGTATGGTAATCAGTGTGTGTGTGTGTGTGTGTGTGTGTGTGTGGTGTGTGTGTGTGTGTGTGTGTGTGTGTGTGTGCGTGTGTGTGTGTGTGTGTATAGAACATCTTTAAATGTATATAAAGGGATATAACAGACTCATAGCCTGTTGCCGAGGCTCCACCAGGAGAGTTCCATGTTCCTTTTGCGGCTGCCTCCTCCCAGTCTTCGGCCAATCACAATACAGCTCAGTCCAGGGGAGAGCAAAGGTTCTAGAACACAGACCAGGCACCGGTCTACAGGAGGAATCACGTTCCATGTTCCGCTGGTGGAACCA
>NC_045174.1:22883615-22918615 GCF_900700415.2 Clupea harengus | reverse complement strand
AACTCCTCGGACGAGTCATCTATGGGTTCCGCTGTGTATTTCTCCAGTAGCGTCTTCACAGAAAACCTGTACAATCCATCGGTACATCAATCACTCAACTATTCAATCAAATCTCAATACTGGATGTCTTCTCTGTACAGTACCATTGGGTTGGGTTTGATCAAGTGACATACGTAAGGTCATGAACAGCAGCATTTTCAGGCACTGTGCATCACCTGTCACAAACTGTCTGATGGACTCACACATGAACATGACTCTCTCTCTCTCTCTCTGTCTCTCTCTCTCTCTCTCTCTCTCTTCCTCTCTCTGTCTCTCTTCCTCACTCTGTACATCCTGTGGTGATGCTGATGTTATAACGGGTATTCTGTTATATGAAATATTCATTATCCAAACACACTTTACTAATTAATCCCTCTGTAAGTGTCGTATGGAATGGTATGATTCCATCTGTAAGTGTCGTATGGAATGGTATGATTCCATCTGTAAGTGTCGTATGGAATGGTATGATTCCATCTGTAAGTGCCGTATGGAATGGTATGATTCCATCTGTAAGTGTCGTATGGAATGGTATGATTCCATCTGTAAGTGTCGTATGGAATGGTATGATTCCATCTGTAAGTGTCGTATGGAATGGTATGATTCTATCTTATGGAATGTTATGATTCCATCTGTAAGTGCCGTATGGAATGGTATGATTCTAGAAACGCACAGTAGTAGTGGTGGTGGTGCTGTTTGGTAAAAGGTGGAGGATTTTGGGAAAGAGACAGGGCTCTCTCTCTCTCTCTCTCTCTCTCTCTCTCTCTCTGTCAGGAAGTGTTTACTGTGAGAGTAGTCATCACTCAGCACCAAGCCACCAATCAGCAGCAGAGAGGAGCCTGAGCAGGATGTGACATCATGGTGATGCAAACAGCATCTGGGAGTTCTGGGACATGTTAGTGAATAGCTGGCGTGATGGATGAGTTAGAACTGCATTACGTTATGTTTGTAATCAGATAATGGACTGTGTGAGTGAGAGGGTAAGTGATATTGTGTGTGTGTGTGTGTGTGTGTGTGTGTGTGTGTGTGTGTGTGTGTGTGTGTGTGTGTGTGAGTGGGTGGGTGAGGAAGTGAATAAGAGAGAGACTGAGTGTGTGTGTGTGTGTGTGTGTGTGTGTGTGTGTGTGTGTGTGTGTGTGTGTGTGTGTGTGTGTGTGTGTGTGTGTGTGTGTGTGTGTGTGTGTGTGTCTGTGTGTCTGTGTGTGTGTGTGTGAGTGGGTGGGTGGGTGAGGAAGTGAATAAGAGAGAGACTGAGTGTGTGTGTGTGTGTGTGTGTGTGTGTGTGTGTGTGTGTGTGTGTGTGGTGTGTGTGTGTGTGTGTGTGTGTTTGTGTGTGAGTAGCTGGGGAAGTGAATATGTGGGAGACTGTGTGTGTGTGAGAGACATGAGAGAGTGAATGATTCAATGCATGATAGGTGATGGGATGGCTTTTGGAAGTGTGTGTGTGTGTGTGTGTGTGTGTGTGTGCATGCCTGCGTGTGTGTGTGTGTAAGTGTGTGTGAGTGTGTGTGCGTGCGTCCAGTGTGTGTGTGCGTGCGTTCAGTGCGTGTGTGAGACCGACAGACAGAGAGAGAGAGAGAGAGAGACATCTCCTCAAAGAGAGCGGTAGCAGGAAGTGTGACCCAGCACTATATCTACGGACAAATTGAGCTGGAATCATGATGGGCATCACACCATGAGTGTTACATCACAGCCCATACCCATGGCAACAGTGTGGCCAGTGACTTCAGCATCCATTGTTCTGCAGACAACAGTATCTCCTTCAACCGAACCAAAGAGTACCCATAGCTGCTGCACAATGGGCCCTGTGTGTCTGTCAAACAATGGCAAGACTTAGATATTCACCTACTGTAAACTACAAGAGTGAGTGCTGTGTGAGTCAGTTGTGTTGATCGAGGTCGCAGAGCATCACGTCTTTAGAGGTGGGTCTTGGTTTTTATTGGTCACAAACAAATAAAGTGAAATAACTTAGTATTTGCATTTTCAGCTGTCCACGCCCAAGAAGTCTGAGACAGACCAAAACAGCATTGTTCTTTTTTTTGTAATTGTTTTTTTTTTTAGGAAATATGCTGTTAGGATATGTTTGAGAGAGAGCAAGAGAATAAGCATAAACTTGCTTGAATATTGTTTTTTTTCTACTGACTTCAGAATGAGTCGATCGTTCACGCCTTCAAAAGACCTTTCTGTTCTTCGCTGGCTATTGTTCTCCTTCCACTTCTACAACTCTCACGCAAGCTCACGCGAAGGCCTCCCGAAGGCTCCCTAAAGTACCAGGCTACCCATGTCCTTGCCCACGAGAAGGTTGTCGTCATGGCAACGACACCATCCGGCAAGAAAGATAAATCATAGCTAGACATGCAGTGACATCAGTTCTCAATGGCTGCGTCCCGTCGCAGTGCTACAAATATTCTTCAGTAATAATTCAACTGTATACTTCAATATGCTTGAAGCCTTAGGCTCCTCTGATTGCTTTGGCACATCCATCGATTCATAATAGCATCGTTTAAAGCTAGGTCTACCCATGTTAAAGGTGCAACATGGACCGGAACGTTATAGTTATAAAGGCAGCTGTAGGGTTATGGCCTGTACAACCTTTTACCCTGCATCGTCCTGGCATCAATATGACGTCAGCTGATGTCCAGAAACGATGGCTCACACGGGCTTTGTTTTCAGTGCCTCTTGGGGTGACTTATCCATAATTACCCTATTTCGACATAGACCCTTAATCACTGTCCTATACAGCATTTTTTTTCCAGCTCTGACGATCGGGTGTTAATTCTGAAAATCAAATGTGCCTGATCGACAGCCCACGAAGGTTTGAGGGGTAACAACTGACCTCTAAATCGCTCGTTACAGTAGGCTAGCTTTCATACCTGCAAACGGTGATGAGATTTTTGCGTTCCACCGCGACACTCCGTGAGCATCCCTTCTTGGACGACAAGCCCATCGCCATCGCGGACTGCTTACAACTCCGTTCCATACGGGGGTTACGGCGGCACCGGCACCCACAGCCTTACCGCTGAGCTTCCAGAGCCACGGGACGCCTCCCTGGTTACGCCATACACACAGCGGCGCTCTCTCTCGCACGCCCGCTCTTCCGTGGCGTCATACAGGGGGAGGTGGGATGTTCTGCATCCAGTTAAAGGGATGCTGTTCTCTGCTCTTACAGCAACTGGCTCGTCAAGAGACTACTATTTAACAGCTTGGTCGCAAGGTTAGATTTATCCTGAAAGCGCTCTAGCGTCCCTTTCTCCTCTCAGAGCCCTCCGTCACTCTCTCCCCGCCTCCCTGTGACCTCACGGTGATTTCAACACACATCACACCATATGGCTGGCGAGTCAGCAAATGCTATTCCATCATCAATATTGATGTCTTTTCCCCAGCCTACAACCATCATACGGGATTACCGGACAACAACAGTAGTCGTCATTCAATGGGCGTACACGGAAATTGTCAGTTCAATCAGTCACTTAGATATTGAACACATATGACACATTCATCCTACTGTATAAGCATATATTACAGGAGTGTACTTTCTGACTTTCAAACAACTGTTCATTCATTCATTCATGTTATGATACAACCAGCGCGTCTGTGCAGGTCTGCTTGTACGGAGAACAACCGCTAGAGGGAGTATAACCACATGCCTTGCCCACTCTTCAGAGGTTTTCTCCAATCTGCCGTTGGTTGCTGGATAAATGCAATGAGCGAACCTTTCCCTCAACTTTAACTGTCAAATCCACTTACTATCCGATTAGTATAGGATAAGGCACGTAGTCTTTCACACAAACCAGAAGTAGTTGGATAATCATGTAATGTTTCATAGATAATACGAGAGGTAGGCCAACGCTCTTATGGATCAGTTTCAGCTGTCTAGTGTCCGGTTCAAGATGCAAAACGTAACGGGTGTGTAATCACACACAGCAAGCATCCAAAGAGAGATGATGGTTTGTTTTGTCACATTGTTTGTACTTGTCTAATAGGCGCATTTAATCATAAATTATCCTTTATTGTCAAAAGAGGTTCAAAGCGTCCTTCATAAATGCAAATGACCACATGGGTAGTGAAATCCGTTATTACATCTTTCCAGAGCCTTGAAGATAGGCCTGCAATGGGCAGTTTTATCCATCCCCGCCAGTAAGGTTAGAGCCACAACAGACAACAAGAACATTTTTTACAAGAAAATACAAGCATAACATCCACAACTAGATAAACTGACAACTGGTCAGCATGTGAAAAAAAAATCCAAGGTTTATCCCTTGGTATCATAAAAAAAAAAGAAAAATAATTGTGATGTTTCTCTGGGTAATTAGATGTCACAGTTGTCCATTGGATTCCACTGGTCCAAAGTCTTGCCAGCTGCTGTTCTTGCATGATGCCGTATAAACCTTTTGTGTTCTTTAAAAAATGTTCCCATTACATCAAGATAAACAGTCCCAGATTGTCCCACTTCTCCTAAGCATGTACATATGGCCTGTGAATCTGGCTGGAGTGGGTGTAGGCTTACTGCTCTTCAGTTGAGGTCAGCATGCTTCAGCCTTGGGCAAACATTAGCACATACACACACACACACACACACACACACACACACAGAGACACACACACACACACACACACAGACACACACACACAGACACACACACACACACACACACACACACACACACACACACACACCTTACAGCCGCTAACTAAAGAGATCAGCCTGGGAGAGACCAGACAGGAGGTGTCACTTGCTTGCCTCGCTGTTCCAGAACGTTCTCTCGCCCTCGGGACAAACGTTGCAGTGCAAATAGAGACCCAGTCCGATGGCGGTGTTGCTGAAAAATGAAACGCCTCATCGTGAGAAAATCAGTTTTCCCTGAAGATGCTTTTTCTGTCTTCCACAGAAAACGCAAAAACATATTGCAAACACTTTCCCTTGTGGATTACGTTTTTACTAAGACATAAACACTACTATAGAAGTAAGGCTTTCTTACAAACAAACACGCACGCCTCACAATCCACAAGTTAAATGTTAGGAAGACTGGAAATAGATAACTAAGACTATGATTCTAGCCATTACTGCCTGCAAGATGTTTCAGCCTTTAAAGACTCAGGGTACAGTATGCGATGCGTGTTGCGGCTGTTGCCAGCCAGTTGGGCACTGTTATGTATCCTGCCACCCTCGCTATCCTAACTAAATAGTGGATAACCTTCAGTTAATTGTTAACCTAAAATGTATCTCTTTATTTGTTTATCAAATTGATGTTTACTAACTAAAATATTCTCGCTCCTATAGCGTGACCTTTGCTCGCAGAAGCTGATGGCTGTGGAAACATCGTTCCTCATCACCATATCCATTAAGTACCTATACACGTATTGGCAGCTGAACTCTACACACTGCCTCTGTCTCTTTCTTCCACTGCTAGTCTAGACTGTCTTCTCTGTGGGATCCTGATTAACGGGGAGTTTTCCTTGCCCCTTGTCCCCATTGTGCTTGCTCTTTTAGGGAGTTCAGGCTCTGGGCTCTGTAAAGAGCCATGAGACAATGTTATTGTTTTGGCGCTATATAAATAAAATTGAACTGAACTGAACTGTTGTCATGTGGGAATCATAAGCTTTTGGTATAATGTATGCACACAGCACCGTAAGGCAGTAGACGTGGCTTACAGAGACCATGGTCTTTGTCCAAGAGAAAGCGCACGATAAAAATCTCGATTTGAAGAGAAAGCACCAGTTTGGACTGGGTGATGGATGGTAGTTGTGTCTGGTTGTGAGGGGTGAAGTCTATTCTAGGCCGTGATATGGGTGTAGACGTGTGTGTAAATGGGTATTAATAGCTATAGGTGGGCTTTTTCAGGTTGGGTGTGTTGTTTGTTGGCTTGGGCAGACAGTGGAGGTGAGAACATTGCTCTCGGCCAGGACCTGAGCAGCTGCTGTGAAATTCCTAGAGGGGGTGAGAGGGCGGCTCGGACAGAGAGAGAAGAGGGGGAAAGAGAGAGAGGGAGGGAGGGAGGGAGGGAGGGAAAGGAGGGTGAGAGAGAGAGAGAGAGAAAAAAAAGATAGTGCAAGGGAGAGAGAGAAGGAAGGAGAATGAGTGCATGAGAGAGAAAATGCGATGGAAAGAGAGGGAGGATGAAAGCGAGAGAGAGAGAGAGAGAGAGAGAGAGAGAGAGAGCGAGAGAGAGGAAGGTGGACAGACTGCCATTCATTCCAGCATGCTTTGATCTTTTATTTCCTATTGGGCTCATGTTGGCAAACTTTATTGATTAAACAAATCTGAGGTGTGGTAGACATGCTGTGTGACTGTTGTCTGCCTGTGCTAGAGCTGGTTCCTGTACACTGCCTGTGCTAGAGATGGTTCCTGAACACTGCCTGTGCTAGAGATGGTTCCTGTGGAGCTGGTTCCTGAACACTGCCTGTGCTAGAGCTGGTTCCTGAACACTGCCTGTGTTAGAGCTGGTTCCTGAACACTGCCTGTGCTAAAGCTGGTTCCTGAACACTGCCTGTGCTAGAGCTGGTTCCTGTGGAGCTGGTTCCTGTGGAGCTGGTTCCTGTAGAGCTGGTTCCTGTAGAGCTGGTTCCTGAACACTGCCTGTGCTAGAGCTGGTTCCTGAACACTGCCTGTGTTAGAGCTGGTTCCTGAACACTGCCTGTGCTAAAGCTGGTTCCTGTAGAGCTGGTTCCTGTAGAACTGGTTCCTGTAGAGCTGGTTCCTGTAGAACTGGTTCCTGTAGAGCTGGTTCCTGAACACTGCTCGCTCGCTCGCATGTTTCCCCTGATTTAAACTGACTCAGAGCCAGCTCTGATTTCCCACAATGCCATGCTTCAGGAGACACACTCGTCTACATGGGCAACAGCCTCAGTCATCCAGTTTCCAGTTTACAAAAGGGAGGAAGAGGACGAAAGGAGTAAAAAGAGTTTTTCTTCTTTTCCACTGTCTCATCCCCGAGGACTGGAGGGGCAAATATTTGCTGGAGGAGAATGAGAGGAGTGTGTGTGTGACGTGTAAAACGAGAGGAGTGTGTGTGTGTGATGTGTAAAACGAGAAGAGTGTGTGTGTGTGTGACGTGTAAAACGAGAGGAGTGTGTGTGTGTGACGTGTAAAACGAGAGGAGTGTGTGTGTGTGTCGTGTAAAACGAAAGGAGTGTGTGTGGCGTGTAAAACGAGAGGAGTGTGTGTGTGTGACGTGTAAAACGAAAGGAGTGTGTGTGACGTGTAAAACGAGAGGAGTGTGTGACTGTGACGTGTAAAACGAGAGGAGTGTGTGTGTGTGACGTGTAAAACGAGAGGAGCGTGTGTGTGTGTCGTGTAAAACGAAAGGAGTGTGTGTGGCGTGTAAAACGAGAGGAGTGTGTGTGTGTGACGTGTAAAACGAAAGGAGTGTGTGTGACGTGTAAAACGAGAGGAGTGTGTGACTGTGACGTGTAAAACGAGAGGAGTGTGTGTGTGTGTGTCGTGTAAAACGAGAGGAGTGTGTGTGTGTGTGACGTGTAAAACGAGAGGAGTGTGTGTGTGTGGCGTGTAAAACGAGAGGAGTGTGTGTGACGTGTAAAATGAGAGGAGTGTGTGTGACGTGTAAAACGAGAGGAGTGTGTGTATGACACTGAGGTTTGGTACAGGACATCCAACCTGAACACAAAGGGAGTGACATTAAATTGCACCTTCAACACTCACAGGCTCTCACTAGCGCCCTCTGGACGTGTAATTCCTCCATTCTTTGACTCTCTGCTAGTGTCACATAACCACTTGCTGCCATATTATGAACAGAAGAGTCACTTCCACAAAGCCCCCCTGACTTATTCTACTCATAAGGCCTATGCTCAAATTGGACCTAAGGTAAGAATTTAGAACACAAGCACTTAGAGGTGTCGAATTCCATCATAATAATTAGATGTGCATCATAACTAGATTGGCATCATAACTAGATTGGCATCATAACTAGATGGGCATCATAACTAGATTGGCATCATAACTAGATTGGCATCATAACTGGATTGGCATCATAACTAGACGGTCATCATAACTAGATTGGCATCATTGTTTATTCAGGGAGAATTGACTGAGCACAGGGCTCTTTTGCAGCAATTCCCTGATTGAGGCTACATAGTACAGAAGAACAATAAATAAACAAACCATAACAAAACAAAACAGACAAAATAAATAAACAAAACACATTAAACATCTCAGAAATTAAGTATAAAAAAAATTAAATAACATAAAGTAAAAATCAGAGAATCATTTAAAACAACAGCATTGAGGCACATCCTCAGCATCTAAAAGGCTCTTAAATTGGTTGACAGGCAAATACTTGGTTAATTTCAACTCCACTTGAACAGTGTTCCATTTATGGGAAGCAAATAACTTAAAAGCTATTTTACCTATATTAGTTTTTGTAAGGGGGATTTCAAGGGAGATGAGGCTCTGTGACCGTGTGTTATGACAGATGGATTTTAATGGGCATTATCATTAATCATAATTAGATGTGCATCATAACTAGATTGGCATCATAACTAGATACGCTCATAACTAGATTGGCATCATAACTAGATTGGCATCATAACTAGACAGTCATCATAACTAGATTGGCATCATAACTAGACAGTCATCATAACTAGACGGTCATCATAACTAGACAGTCATCATAACTAGATTGGCATCATAACTAGACAGTCATCATAACTAGATTGGCATCATAACTAGATACGCTCATAACTAGATTGGCATCATAACTAGACAGTCATCATAACTAGATTGGCATCGTAACTAGATTGGCATCATAACTAGACGGTCATCATAATTAGACGGTCATCATAACTAGATTGGCATCATAACTGGATGGGCATCATAACTATATGGACATCGTAACAAGTCTGCCGATGCTCAGTGCTCCACTTTAGGGGCGGTCCATGCCTGGCGAGTGCAGCAGCCATCTCCTTTGATCTCTGAGATATTCTCTGTCTGTGGACGTCATCGCTGCGCATACAGACACACACACACACACACACACACACACACACACACACACATACAGACACCTCACTCGATCAGTCACGCAGTGCAAACAGCCTCAGCGCCTCTCCACACACTCCGCCGTGGCTGCTGGACCTGCGCCTGAACAGGGCCGAGTCCGTGTCCAGGGCCGAGTCCGACTTCGGCCCGGTCAGCCAACGTCATTTTTCGAATTCATTCTTGCCATCCCAACCGAGGGGTGATGATGTCAGAGAGGGCGGAAAAAGCGGACTCTCGTTGAAATAAATGTTTTTCACGGGTTCTCTCAAACTCTAATGGTTGCACCTAAAGCCTTTTCTTACATGCTGAGCTTTGTGATGTCATAGACAGTTTTCAAAGAGCCGCACACACACACACACACACACACACACACACACACACACACACACAGACAGTTTTTAAAGAGCTCAAAAGGGATCTTAAAGTGGGAAAATGGCGGTGAAGCACAATCAGATGTTCTCCAATTCTCCCTACTCCGCCTTCTCCCCAGAGGAACTTTCCATTGTTCCACAGTCTTCACAAGTGGAGCCTGTAATGGTTCCGAGTACCCTGAGGAACCTTTACCGAGTTCTGAGCAGGGGAGAGAAACAAGAGAACACACACTCAGATTCGCACACACACAGATTCACACACACACACACAGATTCACACACACACACACACACACACACACACACACACACACACACACACACACACACACTCACACACACACACACTCACACTCACACACACACACACACACACACACACACACACACACACACACACACACACACTCACATTCACATTCACAGAACTCGTTGGATGCTCACAGAGATGACAACAGAAACAAGATCTGTTCACACACACCAGATGTGAAGAGTGCAAGCAAGAGTGTGTGAGGTACGACTTTAACACCGAGATGTGTGTGGACACATGGGGCAGGTGACCGATGGTGCCCGTCTGCCCACTTCAAGGGCACCGTTTGGAGGGCCAGTTTGTCTTTAAGGGGACGTTTGGAGGGCCAGTTTGTCTTTAAGGGGACGTATGTATGACGTGAAAGGCTAGGCTGTTTAATTTGTAAAAGGACATTTTGATCCTCAAAAGGTGAGAAGAATATGCCGAGGCTCACTTCCTACCTAGGTTCTCATGAGATGAGAAGTGTGTGTGTAAGAGAGAGAGAGAGAGAGAAAACAAGAAAGAGATTGTAAGAATGCGTGGTTTAAAACATCTAAGTCTAGGAAAGCATGTGTGTGTGTGTGTGTGTGTGTGTGTGTGTGTGTGTGTGTGTGTGTGTGTGTGTGTGTGTGTGTGTGTGTGTGTGTGTGTGTGTGTGTGTTTGTATGTCAACTCGTGCACATCAGTGTGTATGGTCTGTTCACAACTGGCTGTTTGCTAAGGCTCAATGTATGAGGGGCCGTGTAGGCCATAATTCAAACTTGCCTCTCATACACACCATTGAAGACCTTTTGCCTTTCACAAACACTACTGAAATACACTCACATTCACTACTAAACACCCCTCACGTACACTAGTGAAAATGGAACCTCACACAATGACAACTGAAAACCTCTCATACTCATGAGTGAGAACCTCTCTTATACCACAGTGAACACCTCTCACACATACAACTGAAAATGTAACCTCTCACACATACAACTGAAAATGTAACCTCTCACACGCACAACTGAAAATGTAACCTCTCACACGCACAACTGAAAATGTAACCTCTCACACGCACAACTGAAAATGTAACCTCTCACACGCACAACTGAAAATGTAACCTCTCACATTCATTACTGAAAATGTAACCTCTCACACGCACAACTGAAAATGTAACCTCTCACATTCATTACTGAAAATGTAACCTCTCACACGCACAACTGAAAATGTGACCTCTCACACACACAACTGAAAACGTAACCTCTCACATTCATTACTGAAAATGTAACCGTTCACATGCACAACTGAAAATGTAACCTCTCACACACAACTAATTATAGTCTTGTGGTGATATCGCCGCTGCATTATGTACCCAGTTTGGAACGACACAGGGTTTTTCTGAGAGGAATGTGCGGAGGTGGTGTGCTGAGCAGGGGCCTTGTCAGTGACTTTTTTGCAATGCCTCTATCCATTGAATAGGGAATGTATTTCACATATGTGTAGAACCTATTTGGAATGGCTGACCTTACATAAAACGGCAGTGAAAAAGCCCAGAGAGAGGAGGCAAACAGTACCTCTGCCTCAATGAGGGGGGCGTGTGAGAGCATGGAAACAGGACTTTCAATTGAAACGTCAAGTGATTAATAATGGGAGACCAATGCTGGAGCTCAACGGTTTGCTTCAAACGATGGAACAGAAGATAACTCACATTGCTTTGAACATTTTTGGAACCTCAAAAATAGATTTGGCTTTTCGACGAACAGCGGAGACTACATGTTAGCAATAGCAGTATTCGCTCACATTTCATTGATAGTTATCAGAGTAAGCTCTTGCTCCGTTGGTTTCCCATTATTTCTCTTAGGATAGTTTAATGGCTATGTGAAGTCATTTAACATCACATAAGTGGTTGTAATCACTTTGAACCATGAAGACTGTGTTTTATTGGTGAGCTGTTTGAGAAATTAAACGTTGCCGCTAATTTTGTGTTTCCTGTTGTTATGGTTATCCAGGTGCTATGCTAGCAAAAGCTAACTAGCTAGCTAAGGAAACTTGTAATAACCATAATCGATTTAAATGGAAAAGTGACATTTGCCTGACACAGTTATCTAGCTGATGTTATTGTCTCCTCGATTTAGCTTCTCCCTCTTCCTCATTAACCTGTAGCATTTTGCGTTGATCGATTGCGAGGTAAAAGTGTTGCTGTGGATGTACCCCTCCATAGCATACCAGGGACTTTGCTGCCTACTTTTAGAAAATATTTCTTTCGACCCTTGACTCCAGAAAGTGTGGGCAATACTGTCTAGACGCAGGTCCGTATACGCGAGACTGACTTTGTTGGTTAACATGATTAATTAGCTCAGGATATTAATTGTATTAGCATAATAACATCAATCATGTTCCAATGCATTTTAATGGGTTGTCGCCTTTCAAACCGATTGTTTGTCTACATAGCAACAGTAACCAAGGAAGGCGGGATTACAATAATCGGGTTTATTAGCAGCGAGGCTAGCTAGCTACTATGTGTTCCAATAGATTTTCAGTCTAAGCGTTAGCATCAACCTAACAATAATGAGAGCGAGAGCTTTAGTTAAGACCTCTGCAACATTCGTGTAGCACATAAACGACTAACCGAATACAAATAGCAGCGCGCCCTCTGCTGACATTCTGAATGTGACTGTCAAGCTCGTGGGAGCAACTTCCGGATCACAACACAAAAATCTACGCAAAATTGAGAAAGATTTCCACACAGTATTTTAATTCCCGATTTCCATGTTTAAGCACATCAAAGAAAATCAGATAACGGGTCGTTTTTTCGTTTTCCGTTTTCTATTATCAAAACAAAAAACAGAAAATGGGTCGTTTCCCGCTTTTTGTTTTCCTATTTCTAAATGGTAATTTGGTTTTCTCATTTCAAAACGAAAATCCGTTGGCCGCACACGGACCCCCCTTCTACCAAGTCCTCCAACATTGAAATGAATAGCTTTTAATTTGACAGCTAGTCGCGCCTTAATGAACATCCGTTACACTGAAATGACTTCCGTTACATCGAAATGACTTCCGTTTCAGCAAGAATCCTCACACACACACAAGTGAAATACACTCACATCACTACTCTGCACCTCTCACACAGACCAGTGAAAATTAAATATGTACAGAATTGTAGTGAGTGCAGTATTTTTTTTCAAACTAAACAGAAGTTTTTATATACAGTACCAGTCAAAAGTTTGGACACACCTTCTCATTTTTTGAGAAGATTTTTCTTTGATTTTATTATTTTGTACATGGTAGATACAACTTTTTTTGTTTAGCACATAATTCCATAGATGTTCTTTTGTAGTTTAAATGTCTTCAGTATAAATCTACAATGTAGAAAATAATAAAAGTAAAGAAAACACTTGTTGTGTCAACTTTTGACTGGTACTGTAGTATAATGTGTTTTATTATATTATAAAAGAATGTCTTATAATATTTGTAGGCCTATTATATGTATACATATATATATATATATATATATATATATATATATATATAATTTTTGTAATATAATAACAGTTGATTGCCTAATAGAACACAGTTGAATAGCTGAAATAAAATTGTAAAACAATATATAATGTATCCACACAAAATCATTGACATTTCATTCAAATGCACATTAAGATTAGTGAGAAAAATGCCAAGGTTGGCAATATAGCTTATTTTAGGGGATTATAAGACAAAATGATCAGTTAAATTGTTATCACAGTTTGCATCTACTGTATTTTGTACAGTAAACTTTTGTGCACACAAAGTATGAAGCATACATACAATTGTCTTTTCTTGCTTGGTAAATTGTCCTATAATTAGTTGTGTGTGAGAGGTTACATTTTCAGTTGTGTGTATGAACGGTTACATTTTCAGTAATGAATGTGAGAGGTTACGTTTTCAGTTGTGTGTGTGAGAGGTCACATTTTCAGTTGTGCGTGTGAGAGGTTACATTTTCAGTAATGAATGTGAGAGGTTACATTTTCAGTTGTGCGTGTGAGAGGTTACATTTTCAGTTGTGCGTGTGAGAGGTTACATTTTCAGTTGTATGTGTGAGAGGTTACATTTTCAGTTGTATGTGTGAGAGGTTACATTTTCAGTTGTATGTGTGAGAGGTGTTCACTGTGGTATAAGAGAGGTTCTCACTCATGAGTATGAGAGGTTTTCAGTTGTCATTGTGTGAGGTTCCATTTTCACTAGTGTACGTGAGGGGTGTTTAGTAGTGAATGTGAGTGTATTTCAGTAGTGTTTGTGAAAGGCAAAATGTCTTCAATGGTGTGTATGAGAGGCAAGTTTGAATTATGGCCTACACGGCCCCTCATATCAATGTGCCAAGATAGAGACACACACACAGACACACAGACACACAGACACACAGACACACAGACACACAGACACACACACACACACACACACACACACACACAGACACACTCTCTATCACCCACACACACACACACAGTCTAGGAAAGCACGTGTGTGTGTGTGTGTGTGTGTGTGTGTCTGTGTGTCTGTGTGTCTGTGTGTCTGTGTGTGTGTCTCTCTCTCTCTCTCTCACACACACACACTCTCACACACACACAAACACACACTCTCTCACACACACACACACACACACACACACTCCTCTCATGCCTACTGTGGCTGCCTGTTTGCCCGCTGCCGTCTGTGTCTTTCCAGTCTTTCCAGTGCGGGAATGTTTGCTCTGACAGCCGTAGCAGGACAAGGCAGGAATTCCAGTGTTTGGGAAAAAGGAGCAGAAAAAGAAAGAAGAGGCGCAATCTGGACGTCTGAGCTGAAAGGGTGAGATAGATAGATAGATAGATAGATAGATGGATACTTTATTAATCCCGAGGGGAAATTTAGGGAAAAAGACAAAGACATCGAGGGGGACAGGAAGAGGGATGGAGACGGTAATGGGATTTTTTGATTCATTTTTGAATCACTGGAATATTTGAAGAACATTATCTGTTTGTTGTTGAAGAAGGGGGGAAAGAGAGAGAAGAAGAAGAAGGGGGAAAGAGAGAGAAGAAGGGAGAAATAGAGTGAAGAAGGGGGAAAGAGAGTGAAGAAGGAAGAAAGAGAGAAGAAGGGGAGAAAGGAAGGAAGACACAGTTTGTTGTTATGGTCACCGAGGGACTCACTGCTCACTGTTGGAAATGGACTAATTAATGTTGATGACCTCACTGGCAGGAAATTAAAAACAACAACCTTTTCAGCTCTACCCGCTCCTGTGTGTACAGACACACACACACACACACACACACACACACACACACACATATATATATATACACACATTTACACCGGACATACACACACACACAAACATATACATACACACATTCGCACACACACACACTCACACACACACACACACACACACACACACACACACACGGACCGTGTGTAGACACAGAAACCGTGTGTAGACACTGTGTGTATGTGATTTATGTATGTATGTTGTGAGTTAAGTGAAGTGTATAAGCTACTGGATGACCTAAATTTCCCTCAGGATTAATAAAGTATCCATCTATCTATCTATCTATCTAAAACCACTAACTGGAGAACATCCAGAACAATTACTTAACTTGGGATCCTCTGAGAAAGCGTTTTAAAGTGTTTTAAAGCAGCATCTTGACAAAGAAGTCCATGGGTGTGCTATTGTTCTGTTTGATGGTAGTTTTACAGTACGATTCAATAGTATATAAATATTACTTAGAATCCTCCAGACTTTCTACTGACATCACTTTAAAGCCACTTAAAATGGAGAACATTTCAAAATGATGCGCTCCTATTTTATGACGACACTTTGATGGTCACTTCAGATTCATAATTCAATTCTCTGAATTTACCCAGGCAGGGCCCTAATGGTATGGTAAGGTATGGTATATATATATATATATATATACTGTATATATATATATATATATTCTATATGGTATATATATATATTCTCTCTCTCTCTTTTTCTCTCTCTATATATATTTATATATAGAATATATGTATAGAGAGAGAAATTATATTCTCTGAATTTGCATTGCCTTGCCTGAAAGGAGTCTGATGTGACCACCAAAACATGCCACTTTAGCTGTGGTAGACAGGACAATAGTCTATAGGACAACAGATAGGAGACCTGACCTGACCAGGTCGAGCCATACACTTTTCCAGCCAATCAGCGTTCGTGTCCCAACAGTCATACACTTTTCCAGCCAATCAGGGCTCGTGCCCCAACAGTCATACACTATTCCAGCCAATTAGCGCTCCTGCCCCAACAGTCATACATTATTCCAGCCAATCAGCGCGAGTGCCCCAACAGTCATACACTATTCCAGCCAATCAGCGCGAGTGCCTCAACAGTCATTCTGAATTTAAAGGTTAATATATGTGGCCAGAGTTGTTCTTTTTCAAATAGAATGGAGAATAAGGTTTGTCAGACTGATGCTCGGCTTTTCTCTTGGTGGTTGTGTTTTCAGCCGACGATACAAGTAAGTCTCTTCACTGGCATACGAAAGTAATTGATTTGTGATGGTTTTGCTTGTTTGTTTTTGACTTGCATAACACACCTGGATATTCAAATCAAACAAGTGGTCGTATGCAGCTGCCCCAACAGCGCTTCAGAAGCATGAAAGTGGGGAGTGTAATTTGACTAGCTGTTGAGCTAGTCGAGGACCGCACCTTTAATGTAAATCCAGTGTTTACTGTTTTCTATGTCCATAACGATCTGTTTTAGTGTCCAGAAAGACAATGAGCTTTAGATAGATAGATAGATAGATGGATACTTTATTAATCCCGAGGGAAATTTAGGTCATCCAGTAGCTTATACACTCAAAGACATTATTATGTACATAAATAACATACACATAGGGAGAACGTGTACACAAGGAGTGGGGTGTATCTGTAAACTGTCTCTCCGTGGAACTACAAACTGATGGATATTTTAAATACACCCCATGATCTATATAAATTAGATCGATCATATCCACTTTTATGTGTTTTGTCTTCCCTCTTCCGTATAGACATCGGAAGTAGGGGTGCAGAGGGTTCCCCATCGTCAGCTTCCAAGCTCTAAATGTTTTTTTTTCAATAAAGTATTGGTGCTTAGATTTGTCAGACTTTTATTTCTGCCTTTTTCTATTTCCTTACAACATAAAGAATAAACGCTTTTATTGCCTCGTGATGTCATTGACAGAAATGATCATGTACACATCACGTATCGCATGTTAGAACTTTTGATGCACGTGAAACACATCCACCATACTGGGTTTGAGTTATAAAGCATACAAACATGTCATCTTATATCAGTTAGTGCAGGCAAAATGCATAGTAGATAGACTAGTTGTCACAAAGCACACTATTCTGTCAACCATCTCCACATTTTCCCTTGTGTGCCATCTCTCTTAACTCTTTTTTTTTAGAATATATTTTTAATAATGCTGTATATTAGTTTACTTAGAATATACTTTTTGTTAAATTCAAACTTAACTGATACACTTCATTTTTTTAATGGAAAATGTATTTCCCTGACATTTATTATTATTGTTTAAAGCAAAACCCCTCTCAGTCAGGGCCAATGATGAAGTGTTTGTTGTGGTTTCCACCTGGGTATTCAAATCAAATTGCTTGCCCAGTAAATGCACTCAGTGATTCTCCTCACGCCACATTCTACGGAGTGTTCTATGTTCTATTGTAGAACGCTAGCCATGTTCTACTGAGTGTTCTATGTTCTATTGTAGAACGCTAGCCCAGTAAATGCACTCAGTGATTCTCCTCACGCCACAAAGTTTACTTCAGAGATGAGACTCATTTCACACGACTGCAAAACAGGGTTTGCATACCACACCAGACTATTCAAATCAAAACTGCGGCCATACGCAGCCAACATTTTCCACATTTCACTATAGCCTTGCTATGCTATGCAGTATATGCAAATACAGTTAGTGGTTTAAAGTAATCAGACTTACATTTGACTTACAGTGAGCACTTAAGCTTTATTGACGCATGTACAGTCATGTAAGTATGCACTCAGTGATTTTCCTCACGCCACAAAGTTTACTTCAGTGATCAGACTCATTTCACACGACTGCAAAACAGGCCGACAAAACAAACATGTATCCAGGTGAAGATAACTTAATCCCAAAAAATGATATAATCCCATGTTCAAAGCACCAATATGTAAATTGGTATTGTTTCTAAGGTATGCTTTATGGATGGCTATATCTTATAACATCCTCACATTTATTTTGATTATACACAGTCATGTGAAGGGGACATAACTAGCCATCTAGTTTGCACGATCGATTTGAACAAATACTTCTAATTGCCTCTTCCGTTTGTAGGTTTTGATCATTACTATCTTTAGTTTAATGACTGGCAATGCTTCAGTGTCATGTGATCATCATCTGTAATCGCCATGACAGCTACCAGAATGGTTTAAGCTATGACAGTTTATAAACCTTAGACAAATGTCTTTTATGACATCCAAAATTCCAGAGTTTCATGACAATTACTTGTAATGGTAACATAACACTGCCATGTTACTGAATATGAGTCATAACACTGCCATGTTACTGAATATGAGTCATAACACTGCCATGTTACTGAATATGAGTCATGAAAGCTAATAACTGTAGCCTATATGACACCTGCCATGACATGCCATGACACAATTACATAACATACAATTACATGACATACAATCACATAACATCCATGTAATGTACACATATGGACGTATGTACGTTCTTTACCCTCATAATGCACACTTCCTGTCATGTTTGTTTTGTTTTTTGCCTGTGGCTTGTCCAACAACATCTACATGCTCAACCTCACCATCATGGACCTGACCTCCGCTATCTTTATAGTCCCATTTGTACTAAATTACTTACTGTATATGCACTTAAATTACAGGTTTTTAGTGATTAGTGACACTATCTATAAGTTTGGACTTGAGCGGACGGCCTCTGCTTATGGCCTGTATCTGTGTGGACTGCTACACGGCTGTGGTTCCTATGGCCTGTGTCTGTGTGGACTGCTACACGGCTGTGGTTCCTATGGCCTGTGTCTGTGTGGACTGCTACACGGCTGTGGTTCCTATGGCCTGTGTCTGTGTGGACTGCTACACGGCTGTGGATCCTCTGTTCATTGCCTGTATCTGTGTGGACTGCTACACGGCTGTGGTTCACCCCTTTCAGCACATGAGACTGAAGCACCCAGATACAGAACTGCATCCTGTGCACTGGTATTGGGCTTGGCTTGACGTTATTCTATGGGATAATCTCTAACCCTTTGCTAATGATAATATGCCATGTAGGAAATATACAGGTGTTGTATTGGTCATTATGGTTCCAAAATGTTTACTCTGGAGCCACATCAGTGGTTAAGGGCAAAAATGAGTTTGTTGGAAGAAGTTGCAATCTTTTGTGTTTTATTGTGTCCACACACAGCCCCTTGATTTATCTATGTACTGTATATGAAACAACAATAGACATTTGAGTTGACTTTGCCTAGCCTCGCCTGAAAGGATTCTGGTGTGACACCCAAAATATGTTACTTTAACTGTATAACTGTATAAGACCAACCGATAGGAGACCTGTCCTTACTGACTTGATGCTTGGTATTTCACCTGGCCACTGTGTCATCAGGGTATGTTGAGAATAAATCACTTCACTGACATAAGAAAATAAGTCAGCCTTGTTTGTAGGGGCATGCTAATCAAATAAAAACTGCGGCCAAACGCAGCCAACATTTTCCACTTGTCACTGTAGCTCCGCTATGCTATGCAGCATATGCAGCTACGTATATACAGTTAGTGGTTTAAAGTAACTTAGACTTACATGTAAGTGTGCACTTAATTTGTATTGACACATAGAGTATGTACAGTAAAATCCATAACATGTAAACATTAATACAATGTATGCATGGGAGTATGGAAAATGTATGCAATAACTGATTTGTTTTTTGTGTTGGGACGCACCTGAGTATTCAAATCCAATTGGTCTCTATGGAAACAGGTAAACTCTATACCTTTTGCACTGGCCTCAAATTCAGTCAGCATGACAGGAAACGCCACAGACATTCAGAAGGAGTCACTCTGGGAAAATGGGTAAGTAGAAGGGTCTGCTCTGACAGATACACGGTTCTTAGAGAGAATATGAGAGAGGAAGAGAGGGAGAGAGAGAAAGAGAGGGAGAGAAAGAGAGAGAGAGAAAGAACAAATGGAGAAAGGAGTAAAAGGTAAAAGATGCTCCAGTGAAATATCAGGATGTTTCCCTCTTTAACTGTGAGCTCTTTGCTTGCACACTTGAGAATGGTCATTTGTTCGTTTCAAGACACCTCTTGAGGTTCCCAAAAGAGATTGTGTATTGTATTGGACTCTCAACATAGCGGTTACTTTTGATTTCCCTCTCTGTTGCAAACGTACAATATGCAAATGTTTATTTTTGGTTGCATGAACAGTTTGTGTTATTGAGCTTTATATTTGCTTGTGTCAGTTGGTGTAATCATGTTGACTAGTGTATTCTGGTCTGCTCACGGATAAATAGTCTGGGTCCCCAAACTTCTCCAGCATCACCAACAGCGCAGGAGCTTGGCTGAGATCTGAATGTTCCCTGCATGTGTTCCGTCATTTAGCCTATTGATTAAATAACGTATTCTGGTTTCATAATGACTGCAGGGTCTGTGTCCTCGAACACCACCAGCATCACTAACAGCACGGAGGATAATGACTACTACTGCACTGAGATGCCCGTGGGTTCTTGGATCTGGACTGGCTTCAGTGTCCCCTGTGCATGTGTGGGTGTGCCTGCCAGTGCGTGGCTTCTGTGGGTGCTTGTTCAGAGGCAGCGCAGCGGCTTGTCCAACGACGTCTACATGCTCAACCTCACCGTCATGGATCTGATGTTCAATGTCTTCATAATACCAGGTGTGCTCAACTACTTAGTATGGAGAGCTGACTTGTACTCAATGATAGCTGATATTCTGTACTGTTTCAACCTTTTTGGAAGACCTCTGTTCATGGCCTGTATCTGTGTGGACTGCTACACGGCTGTGGTTCACCCCATCACATACATGAAGATGAAGCGTTCGAGATACAGGCTGGTAGCCTGTGCAGTGGTCTGGAGTTTTACATTACTCTACGGGATGATAACTGTCATTAAAAGACAGCTGTTCACCACATCCTTAATGGTGTTTCAGTTTCTCCTTGCTTTTCCAGCCATTGTCTTCTGTGATGTGGCCATCCTCCGTGCTCTGAGGAAGCCGGATCCTTCTGGAAGGAGCGATGTCCACCCACAGAAACAGAGAGCTCTGCAGACCATCACCAACAGCCTGATCATCAGTGTTGTGTGCTACCTCACCCCACTGGTTGTGTATGCGTTTCTAAATCTCATCCCCATGGGCGAGCAAGAGAAGTTGTGTGTCATTGTCACGCCTATTCTGATCGCACCCATGATGGGTAGTGTCATCTTGCCCCTGCTCTTCCTGGGGAACCTGGGGAAGCTGAAGGGTGTGAAGCAGTGGAGATGTGTCTCTTAGCCTTTAAGCCAGTCAGCCCAATGTCCTTCATTAACCAGCTTCATGCTCCACACCACATAACCCTAGTTGCTTGTTTGCTCACAGGAAAAGTTTTAGTTTCACTGTATTTGATAACGCCAGCTCATTGTGTGTGTGTGTGTGTGTACTCTGTGTGTACTCTGTGTGTGCTTGAGTCTGGGGTATTTTGCATAATAAAAAGATCCTTGGGAGTGAGGGGGTCAGTTCTAGTAAGTTGGCTCTAATTATATAATGCAGTGTAATAGTGATGCATTCCCCCCATGCTGTGTCCTTGAACAGAACCAGGTCAGATCTGTTCCAATGCGGACTGTGTTCTGTGTTCTGTGTTCTGTGTGATCTGCATTGGATCATTTATGAAGATTTGTTCACTACAGTATTATACTGTACCATTTAACTGGTGTTGAAACAGATCTGAGACAGATAAATATGTGAATATATCAGAGTGTACTTTTGTGAGACCTGTATGTGAACCACTGGAACTTCAAAATCCTTCAGTTTTGAAATAAAGGTTTCACCTCTATTTTATGTCTACAATTTTGTTAACCTTTTTTAAAGAATGTCTCTATTTTTTTAATGAATGAGTTTTTATATATAAAAATGCACCAAGCAAATTATACTTTGTTCCCTTATTGTTTCTGGTTTGTTAAAGTATATACAACTTAGTATATACTAGTTAGGATGCAAAAGTCCAATGTAAATAACTTTGTAAATGACCTGGGAAATTCAGTGGTTGAGATTCCACCTGGACATTCAAATGTAATATACAGTTGACTCAGGTGGAACATTTTCCCCGTCACACCAGATTGAACCCTAGCAGTCAGTTCACATTCGTCTTTCAGTCAGGAGGGACATGGACACACTGTGTGTCTCTCAGTCAGGAGGGACATGGACACACTGTGTGTCTGTCTTTCAGGAGGGACATGAACACACTGTGTGTCTCTCAGTCAGGAGGGACATGAACACACTGTTTCAACCGCGGTATACTTATTTTTTGAAATACAATTGATTTATTTTTAGATAATGACATCCGAACTATACATCATCCCGCTTATTATACAGTTACTTGCCAAAACGATAGAAAACATTCCTCCAAATGACCTCTTTAACGATTTTGTGATTTCCGCTTAGAAAAAATTGTTCTTCAGGCAAATAGAATGCTACAGTTTCAGGTGTTGCGTAGCAACCCATTACTTGCTGACTTCAAGTTATGACTTTCCGTTACGTTAAATGACCGTATTACTTGCGGAATGATATGAAATTAGAAGCACAAAACCCGTTGCCAATGACAGCTGTCATTACTTTTTCGCAGCAGTGAAAATAAAGAAGATCGGTTGAGAAATGTAAACGCTTTTTATCCAGAAAAACCGCAGCTCCGTAATTTACTTGCGTCTGTTTACAGGCCAGTCTTCACCTCACCAATATGGCGGCGACGTTAGCACGTCGCAGCAACAGGCTGTAGCGGTCAATGACGCGTCTATGTATATATGTCTATGTATATATGTCTATGTGTAATGGCCAACTTCTTAATTTTCTTATTTAAATGTGTGGCCATATAAAGAAAATGTTTTTCTCATCATTATTGCGTCAACATATGGACACACATTGAGAAGAAAGTTTTTTAACACTTCAGTTATCTTCTGAAAGTACATTAAAGAACCACTGAAAGCCATATAAGCACTGGACTAAATGCCACAGAAAGATTTTTCCTTTTTTTTTTCACATGCACTTTGCTTTAATTTTACTATTTGAAAATTCAATGGAAAAGTTCAGTACAAAGTAGGCCTATACTGGCCATTATTGCTTAGGCCAATAGCCTATTGAGGCAGTATTGTTTCTGCACCTTAGTTTTCTTAAGGGTCAATAAACAAATGTCTGTGGACACATTTCGCCACCACTGAAGTGTCCTCTTTTAAAAAAACTCAAATCTGGTCACCCTACGTATAATAAACCGTGATATATACCGTAACCGTGATATAAAATTACAAATACCGTGATAGAAGATTTTGGCCATATCGCCCACCCCTAGCAATAACTGATTTGTTTTTTGAATCGGGGCGCACCTGAGTATTCAAATCCAATTGGTCTCTATGGAAACAGGTGCACTCAACACCTTTTGCTCTGGCCTCAAACTCTGCCAGCATGACAGGAATCGCCACAGACATTCAGAAGGAGTCTGGGAACATGGGTAAGTAGAAGGGTCTGCTCTGAAAGATACACAGTTCTTAGAGAGAATATGAGAGAAGGAGAGAGGGAGAGAGAGGAAGAGAGAGAGAATAGATGCAGAAAAGAGTAAAAGGCAAAAGATGTTCCAGTGAAATATCTGTGAGCTTTAACTGTGAGCTCTTTGCTTGCACACTTGAGAACGGTCATTTGGCCGTTTCAAAACATCTCTTGAGGTTCCCAAAAGAGATTGTGTATTGTATTGGACTCTCAACATAGCGTTTACTTTTGATTTCCCTCTCTGTTGCAAACGTACAATATGCAAATGTTTATTTTTGGTTGCATGAACAGTTTGAGTTATTGAGCTTTATATTTGCTTGTGTCAGTTGGTGTAATCATGATGACTAGTGTATTCTGGTCTTCTTACGGATAAATAGTCTGGGTCCCAAAACTTCTCCAGCATCACCAACAGCGCAGGAGCTTGGCTGAGAGGCAGAGTCCCTTATCTGAATGTCTCCTGCATTTGAATGTGTTCTGTCATTTAGCCTATTGGTTAAACAATATATTCTGGTTTCATAATGACTGCAGGGTCTGTGTCACCAAACACCACCAACATCACCAACAGCACGGAGGAGTTTGACTACTACTGCACTGAGATGCCTGTGGGTCCTTGGATCTGGGGTGGCCTCAGTGTCCCCTGTGCATGTGTGGGTGTGCCTGCCAGCGTGTGGCTTCTGTGGGTGCTTGTTCAGAGGCAGCGCAGCGGCTTGTCCAACGACCTCTACATGCTCAACCTCACCGTCATGGACCTGGTGTTCAATGTCTTCAAAATACCAGGTGTGCTCAACTACTTTGTATGGAGAGTTGACTTGTACTCAATGATAACTGATATTCTGTACTGTTTCAACCTTTTTGGAAGACCTCTGTTCATGGCCTGTATCTGTGTGGACTGCTACACGGCTGTGGTTCACCCCATCACATACATGAAGATGAAGCGTTCGAGATACAGGCTGGTAGCCTGTGCAGCGGTCTGGAGTTTTACATTACTCTACGGGGTGATGGGTATCCTTTATAGACAGCTGTTCACCACATCTTTCCCGGTGTTTCCGTTTTTCCTGTCTCTTCCAGCCATTGTCTTCTGCGATGTGGCCATCCTCCGTGCTCTGAGGAAGCCGGATCCTTCTGGAAGGAGCGATGTCCACCCACAGAAACAGAGAGCTCTGCAGACCATCACCAACAGCCTGATCATGAGTGTTGTGTGCTACCTCCCCCCACTGGTTATGTATGCGTTTCTAAATATCATGCCCGTGAGCGAGCAAGAGAAGTTGTGTGTCATCCTCATACCTGTTCTGATCGCACCCATGATCAGTAGTGTCATCATGCCCCTGCTCTTCCTGGAGAACCTGGGGACGCTGAAGGGTGTGAAGCAGTGGAAATGTCTCTCTTAGCCTTTAAACCAGTCAGCCCAATGTCCTTCATTAACCAGCTTCATGCTCCACACCACCCAACCCTAGTTGCTTGTTTGCTCACAGGAAAAGTTTTAGTTTCACTGTATTTGATAACGCCGGCTCATTGTGTGTGTGTGTGTGTGTGTGTGTGTGTGTGTGTGTGTGTACTCTGTGTGTGCTTGAGTCTGGGGTATTTTGCATAATAAAAAGATCCTTGGGAGTGAGGGGGTCAGTTCTAGTAAGTTGGCTCTAATTATATAATGCAGTGTAATAGTGATGCATTCCCCCCATGCTGTGTCCTTGAACAGAACCAGGTCAGATCTGTTCCAATGTGGACTGTGTTCTGTGTTCTGTGTTCTGTGTTCTGTGTTCTGTGTGATCTGCATTGGATCATTTATGAAGATTTGTTCACTACAGTATTATACTGTACCATTTAAATGATGTTGAAACAGATCTGAGACAGATAAATATTTGAGTGTACTTTTGTGAGAGCTGTATGTGAACCACTGGAACTTCAAAATCCTTCAGTTTTGAAATAAAGGTTTCACCTCCATTTTATGTCTACAATTTTGTTTACCTTTTTTAAAGAATGTCTCTATTTTTTTCATGAATGAATTTTTACATATGAAATGCACCAAGCAAATTATACTTTGTTCCCTTATTGTTTCTGGTTTGTTAAAGTATATACAACTTAGTATATACTAGTTAGGATGCAAAAGTCCAATGTAAATAACTTTGTAAATGACCTGGGAAATTCAGTGGTTGAGATTCCACCTGGACATTCAAATGTAATATACAGTTGACTCAGGTGGAACATTTTCCCGGTCACACCAGATTGAACCCTAGCAGTCAGTTCACATTCGTCTTTCAGTCAGGAGGGACATGGACACACTGTGTGTCTCTCAGTCAGGAGGGACATGGACACACTGTGTGTCTGTCTTTCAGGAGGGACATGAACACACTGTGTGTCTTTCAGTCAGGAGGGACATGAACACACTGTTTCAACCGCGGTATACTTATTTTTTGAAATACAATTGATTTATTTTTAGATAATGACATCCGAACTATACATCATCCCGCTTATTATACAGTTACTTGCCAAAACGATAGAAAACATTCCTCCAAATGACCTCTTTAACGATTTTGTGATTTCCGCTTAGAAATTTTTTTTCTTCAGGCAAATAGAATGCTACAGTTTCAGGTGTTGCGTAGCAACCCATTACTTGCTGACTTCAAGTTATGACTTTCCGATACGTTAAATGACCGGATTACTTGCGGAATGATATGAAATTAGAAGCACAAAACCCGTTGCCAATGACAGCTGTCATTACTTTTTCGCAGCAGTGAAAATAAAGAAGATCGGTTGAGAAATGTAAACGCTTTTTATCCAGAAAAACCGCAGCTCCATAATTTACTTGCGTCTGTTTACAGGCCAGTCTGCACCTCACCAATATGGCGGCGACGTTAGCACGTCGCAGCAACAGGCTGTAGCGGTCAATGACGCGTCTATGTATATATGTCTATGTATATATGTCTATGTGTAATGGCCAACTTCTTAATTTTCTTATTTAAATGTGTGGCCATATAAAGAAAATGTTTTTCTCATCATTATTGCGTCAACATATGGACACACATTGAGAAGAACGTTTTTTAACACTTCAGTTATCTTCTGAAAGTACATTAAAGAACCACTGAAAGCCATATAAGCACTGGACTAAATGCCACAGAAAGATTTTTCCTTTTTTTTTTCACATGCACTTTGCTTTAATTTTACTATTTGAAAATTCAATGGAAAAGTTCAGTACAAAGTAGGCCTATACTGGCCATTATTGCTTAGGCCAATAGCCTATTGAGGCAGTATTGTTTCTGCACCTTAGTTTTCTTAAGGGTCAATAAACAAATGTCTGTGGACACATTTCGCCACCACTGAAGTGTCCTCTTTTAAAAAAAACTCAAATCTGGTCACCCTACGTATAATAAACCGTGATATATACCGTAACCGTGATATAAAATTACAAATACCGTGATAGAAGATTTTGCCCATATCGCCCACCCCTAGCAATAACTGATTTGTTTTTTGAATCGGGGCGCACCTGAGTATTCAAATCCAATTGGTCTCTATAGAAACAGGTGCACTCAACACCTTTTGCTCTGGCCTCAAACTCTGCCAGCATGACAGGAATCGCCACAGACATTCAGAAGGAGTCTGGGAACATGGGTAAGTAGAAGGGTCTGCTCTGAAAGATACACGGTTCTTAGAGAGAATATGAGAGAGGGAGAGAGGAAGAGAGAGAGAATAGATGCAGAAAAGAGTAAAAGGCAAAAGATGTTCCAGTGAAATATCTGTGAGCTTTAACTGTGAGCTCTTTGCTTGCACACTTGAGAACGGTCATTTGGCCGTTTCAAAACACCTCTTGAGGTTCCCAAAAGAGATTGTGTATTGTATTGGACTCTCAACATAGCGTTTACTTTTGATTTCCCTCTCTGTTGCAAACGTACAATATGCAAATGTTTATTTTTGGTTGCATGAACAGTTTGTGTTATTGAGCTTTATATTTGCTTGTGTCAGTTGGTGTAATCATGATGACTAGTGTATTCTGGTCTGCTCACGGATAAATAGTCTGGGTCCCCAAACTTCTCCAGCATCACCAACAGCGCAGGAGCTTGGCTGAGAGGCAGAGTCCCTTATCTGAATGTTCTCCTGCATTTGAATGTGTTCTGTCATTTAGCCTATTGGTTAAACTATATATTCTGGTTTCATAATGACTGCAGGGTCTGTGTCCCCAAACACCACCAACATCACCAACAGCACGGAGGAGTTTGACTACTACTGCACTGAGATGCCCGTGGGTTCTTGGATCTGGGGCATGTTCAGTGTCCCCTGTGCATGTGTGGGTGTGCCTGCCAGCGTGTGGCTTCTGTGGGTGCTTGTTCAGAGGCAGCGCAGCGGCTTGTCCAACGACCTCTACATGCTCAACCTCACCGTCATGGACCTGATGTTCAACGTCATCATAATACCAGATGTGTTCAATCACTTTGTATGGAGATCTGACTTGTACTCAATTACAGTCGATGTTCTGTACCGTTTTAACATGGTTGGAAGACCTCTGTTCATGGCCTGTATCTGTGTGGACTGCTACACGGCTGTGGTTCACCCCATCACATACATGAAGATGAAGCGTTCGAGATACAGGCTGGTAGCCTGTGCAGCGGTCTGGAGTTTTACATTACTCTACGCCGTGATGGGTTTCATTAACAGACAGCTGTTCACCACATCCTCCTCGGTGTTTCCGTTTCTCCTGTCTCTTACAGCCATTGTCTTCTGCGATGTCGCCATCCTCCGTGCTCTGAGGAAGCCGGATCCGTCTGGTCGTACCGATGTCCACCCACAGAAACAGAGAGCTCTGCAGACCATCACCAACAGCCTGATCATGAGTGTTGTGTGCTACCTCCCTCCACTGGTTGCGTATGCGTTTCTACCTCTCATGCCCTTGAGTGCGGAAGAGAAGTTGTGTGTCATCCTCATACCTGTTCTCATCACACCCATGATCGGTAGCGCCATCTTGCCCCTGCTCTTCCTGGGGAACCTGGGGAAGCTGAAGGGTGTGAAGCAGTGGAAATGTGTCTCTTAGCCTTTAAACCAGTCAGCCCAATGTCCTTCATTAACCAGCTTCATGCTCCACACCACCCAACCCTAGTTGCTTGTTTGCTCACAGGAAAAGTTTTAGTTTCACTGTATTTGATAACGCCGGCTCATTGTGTGTGTGTGTGTGTGTGTGTGTGTGTGTGTGTACTCTGTGTGTGCTTGAGTCTGGGGTATTTTGCATAATAAAAAGATCCTTGGGAGTGAGGGGGTCAGTTCTAGTAAGTTGGCTCTAATTATATAATGCAGTGTAATAGTGATGCATTCCCCCCATGCTGTGTCCTTGAACAGAACCAGGTCAGATCTGTTCCAATGTGGACTGTGTTCTGTGTTCTGTGTTCTGTGTGATCTGCATTGGATCATTTATGAAGATTTGTTCACTACAGTATTATACTGTACCATTTAAATGGTGTTGAAACAGATCTGAGACAGATAAATATGTGAATATATCAGAGTGTACTTTTGTGAGACCTGTATGTGAACCACTGGAACTTCAAAATCCTTCAGTTTTGAAATAAAGGTTTCACCTCTATTTTATGTCTACAATTTTGTTAACCTTTTTTAAAGAATGTCTCTATTTTTTTAATGAATGAGTTTTTATATATAAAAATGCACCAAGCAAATTATACTTTGTTCCCTTATTGTTTCTGGTTTGTTAAAGTATATACAACTTAGTATATACTAGTTAGGATGCAAAAGTCCAATGTAAATAACTTTGTAAATGACCTGGGAAATTCAGTGGTTGAGATTCCACCTGGACATTCAAATGTAATATACAGTTGACTCAGGTGGAACATTTTCCCCGTCACACCAGATTGAACCCTAGCAGTCAGTTCACATTCGTCTTTCAGTCAGGAGGGACATGGACACACTGTGTGTCTCTCAGTCAGGAGGGACATGGACACACTGTGTGTCTTTCTTTCAGGAGGGACATGAACACACTGTGTGTCTCTCAGTCAGGAGGGACATGAACACACTGTTTCAACCGCGGTATACTTATTTTTTGAAATACAATTGATTTATTTTTAGATAATGACATCCGAACTATACATCATCCCGCTTATTATACAGTTACTTGCCAAAACGATAGAAAACATTCCTCCAAATGACCTCTTTAACGATTTTGTGATTTCCGCTTAGAAAAAATTGTTCTTCAGGCAAATAGAATGCTACAGTTTCAGGTGTTGCGTAGCAACCCATTACTTGCTGACTTCAAGTTATGACTTTCCGTTACGTTAAATGACCGGATTACTTGCGGAATGATATGAAATTAGAAGCACAAAACCCGTTGCCAATGACAGCTGTCATTACTTTTTCGCAGCAGTGAAAATAAAGAAGATCGGTTGAGAAATGTAAACGCTTTTTATCCAGAAAAACCGCAGCTCCGTAATTTACTTGCGTCTGTTTACAGGCCAGTCTTCACCTCACCAATATGGCGGCGACGTTAGCACGTCGCAGCAACAGGCTGTAGCGGTCAATGACGCGTCTATGTATATATGTCTATGTATATATGTCTATGTGTAATGGCCAACTTCTTAATTTTCTTATTTAAATGTGTGGCCATATAAAGAAAATGTTTTTCTCATCATTATTGCGTCAACATATGGACACACATTGAGAAGAACGTTTTTTAACACTTCAGTTATCTTCTGAAAGTACATTAAAGAACCACTGAAAGCCATATAAGCACTGGACTAAATGCCACAGAAAGATTTTTCCTTTTTTTTTTCACATGCACTTTGCTTTAATTTTACTATTTGAAAATTCAATGGAAAAGTTCAGTACAAAGTAGGCCTATACTGGCCATTATTGCTTAGGCCAATAGCCTATTGAGGCAGTATTGTTTCTGCACCTTAGTTTTCTTAAGGGTCAATAAACAAATGTCTGTGGACACATTTCGCCACCACTGAAGTGTCCTCTTTTAAAAAAACTCAAATCTGGTCACCCTACGTATAATAAACCGTGATATATACCGTAACCGTGATATAAAATTACAAATACCGTGATAGAAGATTTTGGCCATATCGCCCACCCCTAGCAATAACTGATTTGTTTTTTGAATCGGGGCGCACCTGAGTATTCAAATCCAATTGGTCTCTATGGAAACAGGTGCACTCAACACCTTTTGCTCTGGCCTCAAACTCTGCCAGCATGACAGGAATCGCCACAGACATTCAGAAGGAGTCTGGGAACATGGGTAAGTAGAAGGGTCTGCTCTGAAAGATACACGGTTCTTAGAGAGAATATGAGAGAGGGAGAGAGGGAGAGAGAGGAAGAGAGAGAGAATAGATGCAGAAAAGAGTAAAAGGCAAAAGATGTTCCAGTGAAATATCTGTGAGCTTTAACTGTGAGCTCTTTGCTTGCACACTTGAGAACGGTCATTTGGCCGTTTCAAAACATCTCTTGAGGTTCCCAAAAGAGATTGTGTATTGTATTGGACTCTCAACATAGCGTTTACTTTTGATTTCCCTCTCTGTTGCAAACGTACAATATGCAAATGTTTATTTTTGGTTGCATGAACAGTTTGTGTTATTGAGCTTTATATTTGCTTGTGTCAGTTGGTGTAATCATGATGACTAGTGTATTCTGGTCTTCTTACGGATAAATAGTCTGGGTCCCAAAACTTCTCCAGCATCACCAACGTGACCAGACTCAGCTTGGCTGAGAGGCAGAGTCCCTTATCTGAATGTCTCCTGCATTTGAATGTGTTCTGTCATTTAGCCTATTGGTTAAACAATATATTCTGGTTTCATAATGACTGCAGGGTCTGTGTCACCAAACACCACCAACATCACCAACAGCACGGAGGAGTTTGACTACTACTGCACTGAGATGCCCGTGGGTTCTTGGATCTGGGGCATGTTCAGTGTCCCCTGTGCATGTGTGGGTGTGCCTGCCAGCGTGTGGCTTCTGTGGGTGCTTGTTCAGAGGCAGCGCAGCGGCTTGTCCAACGACCTCTACATGCTCAACCTCACCGTCATGGACCTGATGTTCAACGTCATCATAATACCAGATGTGTTCAATCACTTTGTATGGAGATCTGACTTGTACTCAATTACAGCCCATGTTCTGTACCGTTTCAACATGGTTGGAAGACCTCTGTTCATGGCCTGTATCTGTGTGGACTGCTACACGGCTGTGGTTCACCCCATCACATACATGAAGATGAAGCGTTCGAGATACAGGCTGGTAGCCTGTGCAGCGGTCTGGAGTTTTACATTACTCTACGCTGTGATGGGTTTCATTAACAGACAGCTGTTCACCACATCCTCCTCGGTGTTTCCGTTTCTCCTGTCTCTTACAGCCATTGTCTTCTGCGATGTCGCCATCCTCCGTGCTCTGAGGAAGCCGGATCCGTCTGGTCGTACCGATGTCCACCCACAGAAACAGAGAGCTCTGCAGACCATCACCAACAGCCTGATCATGAGTGTTGTGTGCTACCTCCCTCCACTGGTTGCGTATGCGTTTCTACCTCTCATGCCCTTGAGTGCGGAAGAGAAGTTGTGTGTCATCCTCATACCTGTTCTCATCACACCCATGATCGGTAGCGCCATCTTGCCCCTGCTCTTCCTGGGGAACCTGGGGAAGCTGAAGGGTGTGAAGCAGTGGAAATGTGTCTCTTAGCCTTTAAACCAGTCAGCCCAATGTCCTTCATTAACCAGCTTCATGCTCCACACCACCCAACCCTAGTTGCTTGTTTGCTCACAGGAAAAGTTTTAGTTTCACTGTATTTGATAACGCCGGCTCATTGTGTGTGTGTGTGTGTGTGTGTGTCTGTGTGTGTGTACTCTGTGTGTGCTTGAGTCTGGGGTATTTTGCATAATAAAAAGATCCTTGGGAGTGAGGGGGTCAGTTCTAGTAAGTTGGCTCTAATTATATAATGCAGTGTAATAGTGATGCATTCCCCCCATGCTGTGTCCTTGAACAGAACCAGGTCAGATCTGTTCCAATGCGGACTGTGTTCTGTGTTCTGTGTTCTGTGTTCTGTGTGATCTGCATTGGATCATTTATGAAGATTTGTTCACTACAGTATTATACTGTACCATTTAACTGGTGTTGAAACAGATCTGAGACAGATAAATATGTGAATATATCAGAGTGTACTTTTGTGAGACCTGTATGTGAACCACTGGAACTTCAAAATCCTTCAGTTTTGAAATAAAGGTTTCACCTCTATTTTATGTCTACAATTTTGTTTACCTTTTTTAAAGAATGTCTCTATTTTTTTAATGAATGAGTTTTTATATATAAAAATGCACCAAGCAAATTATACTTTGTTCCCTTATTGTTTCTGGTTTGTTAAAGTATATACAACTTAGTATATACTAGTTAGGATGCAAAAGTCCAATGTAAATAACTTTGTAAATGACCTGGGAAATTCAGTGGTTGAGATTCCACCTGGACATTCAAATGTAATATACAGTTGACTCAGGTGGAACATTTTCCCCGTCACACCAGATTGAACCCTAGCAGTCAGTTCACATTCGTCTTTCAGTCAGGAGGGACAAGAACACACTGTGTGTCTCTCAGTCATGAGGGGCAAGAACACACTGTGTGTCTCTCAGTCAGGAGGGACATGAACACACTGTGTGTCTTTCAGTCAGGAGGGACATGAACACACTGTGTGTCTTTCAGTCAGGAGGGACATGAACACACTGTGTGTCTTTCAGTCAGGATGGACATGAACACACTGTGTGTCTTTCAGTCAGGAGGGACATGAACACACTGTGTGTCTCTCAGTCAGGAGGAACACACTGTGTGTCTCTCAGTCAGGATGGACATGAACACACTGTGTGTCTTTCAGTCATGAGGGACATGAACACACTGTGTGTCTTTTAGGCATGAGGGACAAGAACACACTGTGTGTCTCTCAGTCAGGAGGGACATGAACACACTGTGTGTCTCTCAGTCAGGATGGACATGAACACACTGTGTGTCTTTCAGTCAGGATGGACATGAACACACTGTGTGTCTCTCAGTCAGGATGGACATGAACACACTGCAAGGTGAGTGACATGCAACCTCTTCTGAAGCATTCCAGCTGTGACTTGTCATAGACCTGTGGGCCCTAATTTGAAAGCGCAAACAAACGCCGCAAACAGGCTTTGATCAGCAACCGCGCAGCGACACCAGGCGGGGACACCTATATGTGCTAACTTCATTGACACAAAGCAGGGTGCAATAAAGCATAAATGGGTTGGGTTATTAGTGGATGTGACAATTAAGTAATTCTTTATCAGCGAAACACAATGATTTGACCATACCTTATCACATTTACATGGAGCTCAGTAATTGTCCTACAATCATTTACAGGTTTCACAGGAACAGGTGAAACTCATTTATACATGGAACCCAACCCCCCATCCCCCCCCCCAGCATTGTGCTGACCTGCCCATGTTTGCGCTTAGAAGTTTGAAATATGTTGTTAAATTTGCAAAATTATTTTGCAAAGTTATTAAACTCGCTTTAGGTCATGTGCCGCAGACTTTGCATGTTGCCAGCCATGTTGTCCACGAACGAAATCAGGGCCCCAAATGACCGAAACACAGTCTGTTCACACACACCAGATGTGAAGAGTGCAAGCAAGAGTGTGTGAGGTACGACTTTAACACCGAGATGTGTGTGGACACATGGGGCAGGTGACCGATGGTGCCCGTCTGCCCACTTCAAGGGCACCGTTTGGAGGGGCAGTTTGTGGGGACGTTTGTATGACGTGAAAGGCTATGTTGACTAACTCGTAAAAAGACAACATATTGGTCCACAAATGGTCTTGGCAGATTCCTAGGCTCACTTCTTACCTAGGTTCTATCTGATGAGTTGAGAAGTGTGTGTGCGTGTGTGTGTATGTGTGTGTGTGTGTTTGTATGCATGTTTGTGTGTGTGTGTGTTTGTGTGTGTCCGTGTCAACTCGTGCACATCTGTGTGTAAGTTCTGTTCACAGCAGGCTGTTTGCTAAGGCCCAGTGTGCCAAGATAGACACACACACACACACACACACACACACACACACACACACACACACACACACACACACACACAAACACACAGACACACACACACACACACACACACACACACACACACACCCAGACGCACACACACTCACTCCCACACACCCAGACACACACACATAGACACACACACACTCACTTTCACACACCCAGACACACACACACACAGACACACACACACACAGACACACACACACACACACAAACACTCTCAGACACACACAGTCTCACACACAAAAACACACACACACACACACACACACTCTCAGACACACACACACTCTCACACACAAAAACACAGACACACACACACACTCTCAGACACACACACAAAAACACACACAAACACACACACACACACACACACACACACTCCTCTCATGCCTACTGTGGCTGCCTGTTTGCCCGCTGCCGTCTGTGTCTATCCGGTCTTTCCGGTGCGGGAATGTTTGCTCTGACAGCCGTAGCGGGACAAGGCAGGAATTCCA
>NC_045174.1:22871115-22878615 GCF_900700415.2 Clupea harengus | reverse complement strand
TTTTTACACAGGTTACAAGTGGCGTAGGTGTCATTTTTGTCGTGTGAAATAGAGCCAAACTTTAGAACGCTTCTGCCTAGTTGCCATGTTTGCTGCAGTCTGAAGAAGAAACTTAAAAAAGTTTGCGCATGCGCAACGCCACAAAGGACCGATAGCAGAACCGTTAAAGAATTTGGCTGACGATTCCAAACAATCGGTTCACTAGGAACCGGTTCTAAAAAAGAACCGGTTCTCGATTCTCATCCCTACACTGCAGGGTAGCGTCCCACCTGTGAGGAGTTGAAGAACACACACACACACACACACTCACACACACACACACACTCACGCACTCACACAGGCGCGCTCTCACACACACACTCACACACACACACACACACACTCACACACTGCAGGGTACCATCCCACCTGTGAGGAGTTGAAGAACATCTCGTAGTGCATCTGCACCTGCCACAGGACCCCCGTCACCTCCGTGTAGGGCAGCGCAATGAACACCATGTAGTGCACCCCGAACAGGGGCATCAACACCAGGGTCGACTTCAGCAACTTCCTGTGGAGCACAGGCATGGAATATGACAGCGGTGTTATGACTGCCACTTCCTGCAGGACAGAGACATATATTATGACAGCCATGTTATGATCAATCAATCAATCAATCAATCACTTCAACAGTTTCCTAATCTGTCATGAAGCTGTGCTTTGATTGGCCTTATAAATCAATCAATAAATCAATCAATGACTTCAACAGCTTTCTATGGGATGGCAAATAAAACATTACATTAATTTACCAAGAAGCCATGTTCTGATTGGCATCCTGACGTGTGTGTATGAGTACTCATGAGGCTAAAGATTCTAGAGTACTCATGAGGCTAAAGATTAGAGTACTCATGAGGCTAAAGATTCTAGAGTACTCATGAGGCTAAAGATTCTAGAGTACTCATGAGGCTAAAGATTCTAGAGTACTCATGAGGCTAAAGATTAGAGTACTCATGAGGCTAAAGATTCTAGAGTACTCATGAGGCTAAAGATTCTAGAGTACTCATGAGGCTAAAGATTCTAGAGTACTCATGAATATAAAGATTCTAGAGTCCTCATGAGGCTAAAGATTACTCATGAAGATAAATATTCTAGAGTACTCATGAGGTTAAAGATTCTAGAGTACTCATGAGGCTAAAGATTCTAGAGTCCTCATGAAGATAAAGATTCTAGAGTACTCATGAGGCTAAAGATTCTAGAGTACTCATGAGGCTAAATATTCTAGAGAAGCATAGTTCCAGACTTGTACTGCTGCCGGGGGTCCAGTTTGCCTGTGTTTGTCTCCCATAGCTTAGAGGCCAGGACCCTGATGATGTTGAGGAACAGGAAGAAGTTCACCTGAGAGAGAGGGCAGGGTAGATAGGAAGAGGGAGAAACGGAGAGAGAGAGAGAGAGAGAGAGGGGGGGGATGGAGGGAGAGAGATTGGGCCTCATTCTCGAACTCAGTTAAGAAGAATTTAAGAGGAATTTAAGAGGAATTTAAGAGGAATTGGATTTAGGACAACATTTGGCATTCATGAAAGTTTTCTCATCTGGGATTTGCTCTGAACTTCAGAAGACTTTCCGAACTCGAAATAGCAGTCGTAACTCGGCCAGAGTTTTCTCAAATGCGATTCCTTAAAAAACCACAAGATGGCCCCGTGGGCCATCTTGTGGTTTTTTGGGGAATCGCATTTAAGAAAACTCTCCGTGTTAATGAATTTGTGAGAAATCGTTGGTGATTACGTTCACATCAACTCTACAGATCCTCGGATTAAAGTATCATTAACAATTACGTTTCACATGTAGGCCTATAGTCATGATTCTACGAGGCACTGTGATGTCATAAAATAAATAAAAGCACTACACCGGAATGCTGCGCTCGTCTAGTGAGCGTCGTTTGGCACTGCCGTCTGTGCAAGTACGGCAATCCAGAATTTTCAAGTAGTTCCACGTTGGTGGAACGAACTGCCTAGCACTACCAGAGCAGGCGCGTCCCTCTCTACCTTTAAGAAGCTTTTGAAGACCCAACTCTTCAGAGAGCACCTCCCTTCCTAACTGGCACTTCGACTAGTGCTTAACTTGCACTTATAGCAGTTACATTCTTGCACTTCGTTTTTATTTCCTATTTCGTTTTTCTATTTCTTATGTAAAGTAGTATTTATTGTTACACTAGGTCTCTATTGCTCGTAGCTTGACTGTTCTATCCCTTGTACGTCGCTTTGGACAAAAGTGTCTGCTAAATGACTAAATGTAATGTACACGAACACTGCAAATGTAAGTGAATAAATAAATAAGCACTAAACTCAATTACGTTGATATAGCTATAGTGGAATAGAATGGACACATCTACATCCTGCAACAGTCCATCTCTGCACCGTTCAAGTCATAGACATATATAGTTGAAGTTAGATCTGCGTTTACTCGAGGGTGATCGCTTTCCGCTTTGACATGACTCGTTTACGAGTTGCTTTCGTGTAGATTCGGTCGATTCCGACTGCACACGTCACTACGGTTGCGTGCCCTTATAAGGAGCTGGCAGGGCGTGTATGTATGCAAATTCAGGAGCACGAGAACGCGCTTTCAATTTAAGAAAACTCTTCCGGGGGAGCACAGCCCAGAAAACTTCTGCTGCGTAGGACCACATTTTCAAGCGTGCATGAATTTGGCGGATGTCTTTTGCTTACGTTGTTTTTCCGAAGCCCGTAAGAAACATTTCAGAAGAAACTTCAGAAAATGTTCGAGAATGAGGGCCATTGAGTCTAGTCAAATTGCAATTCATACTTTAATCTCTCTTCGGTTCGGCTATAACTGATACGAGTGAGCAGAATGCATGTGAATGAAAGTGTGTGTGTGCGATTGTGAGTGTGAGCGCGTGTGTGTGTGTGTGTGTGTGTGTGTGTCTGTGTGTATGTGTAAACAGAGAAAAACAGAGACAGAATACTGATACTAAAAGCTGACAAAAACATTTCAATTAGTGTTTTGTGACAGTAATGTCAGTAGTGAACTTACAACGATGGCGGCCAGAATGGGAACCTGATAGATCCACTTGAGGTTGCCAGCACTGATATCCCAGCACCTGATCAAGGCAAGCACACACACACACACACACACACACACACACACACACAGGAGTGAATTTTTTTTTTAATAGTACAGTGCACATGAAGGCCTGGTGTATGTCCCTGTATGTGTGTGTGTGTGTGTGTGTGTGTGTGTGTGTGTGTGTGTGTGTCTGTGTCTGTGTCTGTGTCTGTGTCTGTGTGTGTGTCTGTGTGTGTGTGTGTGTGTATAACTCACTGGGTGTCCGCTAAAGATGCTCGAGCACTGACCCATATGGACACAAAGACAGCAGGAACACCTGAACAAAGAGGAGAAAACACCCATGAAAATACCCCACAGGACAGCATACGCCATGGAGCCCTGGAGCCCTGGAGCCGACCCAGACCCTATTGGACCCAGGCCTCGCCCCGGTCCAGACCATATTGGACCCTGACCCCGCCCGACCCTATTGGACCCTGACCCCGCCCCGACCCAGATCCTATTGGACCCTGACCCCGCCCCGACCCAGATCCTATTGGACCCTGACCCCGCCCCGGTCCAGACCATATTGGACCCTGACCCCGCCCCGGTCCAGACCCTATTGGACCCTGATCTCGCCCCGACCCAGATCCTATTGGACCCTGACCTCGCCCCGACCCAGATCCTATTGGACCCTGACCCCGCGCCGACCCAGATCCTATTGGACCCAGGCCTCGCCCCGACCCAGATCCTATTGGACCCTGACCCCGCCTCGACCCAGACCCTATTGGACCCTGACCCCGCCCTCGTCCAGTCCAGAGCCTCAGCTACCATCTGGAACATTCTCTGTGGACAATAACGAATCATTAACACCTTTATCACTCTGTCAACAATCCACTTGCATTTTTCATTCTTTCTTCCTCTCTTAACACATCCAAGAACACACCGTAGCAGAACAACCGCACACACAGATCCTCCCAATGCGTTACCTCACTATGAACACTATAGCAGAACAAGCACACACACAGATCCTCCCAATGCGTTACCTCACTATGAACACTATAGCAGAACAAGCACACACACAGATCCTCCCAATGCGTTACCTCACAATGAACACTATAGCAGAACAAGCACACACACAGATCCTCCCAATGCGTTACCTCACAATGAACACTATAGCAGAACAAGCACACACACAGATCCTCCCAATGCGTTACCTCACAATGAACACTATAGCAGAACAACCACACACACAGATCCTCCCAATGCGTTACCTCACTATGAACACTATAGCAGAACAAGCACACACACAGATCCTCCCAATGCGTTACCTCACTATGAACACTATAGCAGAACAAGCACACACACAGATCCTCCCAATGCGTTACCTCACAATGAACACTATAGCAGAACAAGCACACACACAGATCCTCCCAATGCGTTACCTCACAATGAACACTATAGCAGAACAAGCACACACACAGATCCTCCCAATGCGTTACCTCACAATGAACACTATAGCAGAACAAGCACACACACAGATCCTCCCAATGCGTTACCTCACAATGAACACTATAGCAGAACAACCACACACACAGATCCTCCCAATGCGTTACCTCACTATGAACACTATAGCAGAACAAGCACACACACAGATCCTCCCAATGCGTTACCTCACAATGAACACTATAGCAGAACAAGCACACACACAGATCCTCCCAATGCGTTACCTCACAATGAACACTATAGCAGAACAAGCACACACACAGATCCTCCCAATGCGTTACCTCACAATGAACACTATAGCAGAACAAGCACACACACAGATCCTCCCAATGCGTTACCTCACAATGAACACTATAGCAGAACAAGCACACACACAGATCCTCCCAATGCGTTACCTCACTATGAACCCTATAGCAGAACAACCACACACACAGATCCTCCCAATGCGTTACCTCACAATGAACACTATAGCAGAACAACCACACACACAGATCCTCCCAATGCGTTACCTCACAATGAACACTATAGCAGAACAAGCACACACACAGATCCTCCCAATGCGTTACCTCACAATGAACACTATAGCAGAACAAGCACACACACAGATCCTCCCAATGCGTTACCTCACAATGAACACTATAGCAGAACAACCACACACACACAGATCCTCCCAATGCGTTACCTCACAATGAACACTATAGCAGAACAAGCACACACACAGATCCTCCCAATGCGTTTACCTCACAATGAACACTATAGCAGAACAAGCACACACACAGATCCTCCCAATGCGTTACCTCACAATGAACACTATAGCAGAACAACCACACACACAGATCCTCCCAATGCGTTACCTCACAATGAACACTATAGCAGAACAACCGCACACACAGATCCTCCCAATGCGTTACCTCACAATGAACACTATAGCAGAACAACCACACACACAGATCCTCCCAATGCGTTACCTCACAATGAACACTATAGCAGAACAAGCACACACACAGATCCTCCCAATGCGTTACCTCACAATGAACACTATAGCAGAACAACCACACACACAGATCCTCCCAATGCCTTCCCTCCCAATGAACCCGTTGAACCTGATCAGCTGTGACGCGGGCGGAGGGAGGGCAGCTGCACACAATAGCACAGAGCTGAATGACACCCGTCTCTCCTCCATCAGGGCCAAGTGTCTGAGGCGTTTCCTAAATTTCCCTCGGGATTAATAAAGTATCCATCTATCTATCTATCTATCTATCTATCTATCTATCTAATTAAAGCTTGTCAGGGTGGGCGGAACAGGCCCCGAGTCTGAGGGGTTTAATTAAAGCTCGTCCGGGTGGCGGAACAGGACCAGAGTGTCAGATTAAAAGATGCTATCGCATCCCTGTATGAAACTCAGACCACAGGGACAGTGAAAGCAAGGGGATTGTCATTAGGCTAAATAACACAGATTATGGGTGAGCGCGTGTGTGTATATGTGTGTGTGTGTGTGTATGTGTGTGCGCGAGCGCACGTGTGTGTGTATGTATGTGTGTGTGTGTGTATGTGTGTGTTTGACACGCGTGTGTGTGCGTATGAGTGTGTGTGTGTGTTTCACTCACCCCAGCCGATGATTGTGAGAGCCCACAGGTAACTCTTGGTGCGTATGAGTGTGTGTGTGTGTGTGTGTGTGTGTGTGTGTGTGTGTGCGTATGAGTGTGTGTGTGTGTGTTTTACTCACCCCAGCCGATGATGGTGAGAGCCCACAGGTAACTCTTGGTGCGTATGTGTGTGTGTGTGTGTGTGTGTGTGTGTGCGTATGAGTGTGTGTGTGTGTGTTTTACTCACCCCAGCCGATGATTGTGTGAGAGCCCACAGGTAACTCTTGGTGCGTATGAGTGTGTGTGTGTGTGTGTGTGTGTGTGTGTGTGAGAGTGTGTGTGTGTGTTTGACTCACCCCAGCCGATGATGGTGAGAGCCCACAGGTAACTCTTGAGTGTGTGTGTGTGTGTGTGTGTGTGTGTGTGTGTGTGTGTGTGTGTGTGTGTGTGTGTGCGTATGAGTGTGTGTGTGTGTGTGCGTATGAGTGTGTGTGTGTGTGAGAGTGTGTGTGTGTGTTTGACTCACCCCAGCCGATGATGGTGAGAGCCCACAGGTAACTCTTGGTGCGTATGTGTGTGTGTGTGTGTGTGTGTGTGTGTGCGTATGAGTGTGTGTGTGTGTGTTTCACTCACCCCAGCCGATGATGGTGAGAGCCCACAGGTAACTCTTGGTGCGTATGAGTGTGTTTGTATGAGTGTGTGTGTGTCTGCGTATGAGTGTGTGTGTGTGTGTGTGTTTCACTCACCCCAGCCGATGATGGTGAGAGCCCACAGGTAACTCTTGTCGGAGAGGAAGGCCATGAAGATGAGGCTGTGCAGGTAGAGGCCCTCCACCAGGATCCAGTAGTGATTGGTGGCCAGGAAATACAGGAATAAAGTCACCGCCACCTTACAGCCAACCTGTGAGAGGAGATCAACACCGTCAGTGTGTGTGTGTGTGTGTGTGTGTGTGTGTGTGTGTGTGTGTGTGTGTGTGTGTGTGTGTGTGTGTGTGTGTGAATAGATGTGTGTACATGAGTATGTGTGTGTGTGTGGTGTGTGTGTGTGTGTGTGTGTGTGTGTATGTGAGTATGTGTGTGTGTGTATGTGTGTGTGTACTATGTGTGTGTGTACTACGTGTGTGTGTACCATGTGTGTGTACTATGTTTGTGTGTACTATGTGTGTGTACCATGTGTGTGTGTGTACCATGTGTGTGTGTGTGTGTGTGTGTGTACTATGTGTGTGTACCATGTGTGTGTGTGTACCATGTGTGTGTGTGTGTGTGTGTCTACCTTGTGTGTGTGTGTACCATGTGTGTGTGGGTGTGTGTGTACCATGTGTGTGTGTGTACCATGTGTGTGTGTGTGTGTGTGTACCTTGTGTGTGTGTACC
>NC_045174.1:22861115-22863615 GCF_900700415.2 Clupea harengus | reverse complement strand
CCCTCTGGGCGCGGCGAGGGACGAGGGAGAGAGACGGAGGCCCCCGGCAGTCACAGGATAACCGAGGCATTTCAGTGGAGGTGTGGGCATTGATGCGTCCCAGCGGACAGTGAGGCCAGGTCCTTGGAGACGGAGCCTGTGTGTGTGTGTGTGTGTGTGTGTGTGTGTTCAGTGGGAGTGTGAGAGGGGGTCTGGGGTGTCCTGTCAGTCAGTGGAGAGGGGCTGGAACAGGAGTCTCGTGAGTCTCACTGATGAGGCTGAGTTTGAGTTTGCCCTTGGTCTCAAACACACCAAGGCTACGCGAACAGGAGCTTTTGTTTTTTCTAATCTGGACGTGCACAACATGCACACAACTTTGGTATGTGTGTGTGTGTCTGTGTGTGTGAGTGCATGTGTGTTTGTGAGTGCATGTGTGTGTGTGTGTGTGTCCGTGTGTGCGTGTGTGTGTCCGTGTGTGTGTGTGCATGTGTGTTTATGTGTCTGTGTGTGTGTTTGTGTGTGTGTGTGCGTGTGTGTGTGCGTGTGTGTGTCCGTGTGTGTGTGTGCATGTGTGTTTATGTGTGTGTGTGTGTGTGTGTGTGCGTGTGTGTGTGCGTGTGTGTGTCCGTGTGTGTGTGTGTTCATATGTGTGTGTGAGTGCATGTGTGTTTGTGTGTGCATGTGTGTCTGTGTGTGTGATGCATATTTTCTCCAAGCCACCAGCACAGAAGTTAAGAGTATGAGAAAACTGGGGCATGTTGTGATTCTAGAGGGTCCAGTGTGAGGATTCCACAGGCGTGTTCCAGAACCACACTGGATTCCCACGGGAAAGTTCAAATGAATTCATGCCTCACCACACAGATCATACATGCACAACTGTGCCATGATTATTTAATGAACCAAAGTATAGTGTGCTTGATGTACACATCCATGCACAGTTACTTGAAGACTGCTGACCTTTGAGAAGAATACTACTGGGCAGAAGAGTGCTGACCTTTGAGAAGACCGCTTGGGAAGTAAAAAGTCCCATAATATACTTTGTTTTAAAAATCTTCCAGGGATTTGCAGTGTAAGACTGGGAGTGTGCATGGTTCGTTTAGGAATCATCTTAGTAACACTCTCACATTCACACACACACAGACACACACACACACACTCACACACACACTTACACTCTCTCTTACACACACACACTCTCTCTCTCTCTCTCTCTCTCTCCCTCACTCACACACACGCATACACACTCACAATGGGAATGTGTATAGTTCCTTAATTAGTATTCTAATTCATTCTAATAAGACTTATTAAGATCCTCAGAGCTTTTTGGCAACCTTCAGATCTTAAGAATATACTTAGCTTCATGTACTTCAGTACGCATAGCTAAGTGCACTGAAACTGGACACATTTTCTGCATCCTTCAGAGAAAAATCCCATCCCAAGAGTATACACTTCAGCATAAATAATCAAGTGCACTGAAACCAGGCCGCCCCAACACATCCTTCATATCCTAAGACTGCCATACTGTAAATATTTAAGTATAGATAATTAAGTTTACCGAAACAGTACACACCTGTCCAACTTTCAGATCCTTTAGAGTGCATACTGTTGGCATTTAAGTATCCATAGTCAAGTGCACTAAGACAGGACAGCCGTTATGCACCCCTTCAGCTCCGCGAGTACACACCACACACACACACACACTCACATTATCTCACACACACACCACACACCACACACACACACACACACACACACACACACACACACACACATACACACACACACACACACACACACACACACACACACACACACACACAACAAACACACACACACACACTCACACACACTCAGATCCTTAGAGTGCATACTGTTGGCATTTAAGTATCCATCGTCAAGTGCACTAAGACAGGACAGCCGTTATGCACCCTTCAGCTCCGCAAGTACATACTGTAAGTCAGGGACGTGCACCAGGAGGGGGCTAAGGTTGCTCGGCAACTGCCCGTGTGCCCTTCTCGACTGAAGTTGCCCCTCCGAAGGAAATATATATTCTTTTTAAATAGTATTACGGCTGCAGAACTTCATGTAGGCCTAGATAAAATAATCGCGGAATAAGCGTCCAGGGGACGGGGGCGTGGCGGCGGCGGTGAGTGAGAGTTTCAAGTGATATAGGCAAAATATGCGTCCAGGGGACGGGGGCGGTGACAAAATGAACGTGTTGCCCTTTTTTCCAGGCGCAGAGCAACTGCCCATTCAAAATTCCGGTGAACGTTCCTGCTGTAAGTATTTAAGTATGCACATATTTACATTACACTTACCCTTCACTGAGCTTGAGTAGGCACGGATGCTCCGATTACACTTGGCCCCTGCACCAATCAGAAGGTAGATCTGCTCGTTCTTGGTGATGACATCATCCGCGTCAATCTACGAGTGGGAAGAGAGAAATACATGGCTACTGGTTGGCTAAGATGTCACACACACACACACACACACACACACACACACACACACACACACACAC
>NC_045174.1:22838615-22851115 GCF_900700415.2 Clupea harengus | reverse complement strand
GCAAATTAGATGTATACTATTCATCTCTATGATCAATTTGATATCAGATCCACACACACACAAATCCAAAGACACTCACCAATGCCTTTGCCGACACCAGGATGTAACACACCAGAAGTGCGATCACTCCAACCAGGCTTGACATGCTTGTAGTTGTCGTGTCCAGATCCCCCTTCGGTGGACTATACCCCCTGTACCCTCTCTCTCGTGTCCTCCTGATACCTCTTCTGTGGACGGTACCCCCTGTACCCCCTCTCTCGTGTCCTCCTGATCCCCCTTCTGTGGACTGTCACGGTCCTCTCACGGTCTTACGGTGACAGGAGGGGTCCCAGTCCGCCCCAGAGACCTGCGTTCTCCCCGTGCATATCGCTCTCCGATCCAGCTCTGTTCCTCAGCTCTGACACCCAAAGAGCTCTGACAATGAGACACAGATGTCAAAATGATTTCTTCTTTTAAAAGATTTCTTTCTGGTTTCCCCTTCTTCTTAGAAAAAAAAAAACTTCAATGAAGATTACGCCAAAACGACAGTATTCCTCTTGATGATGATAGCGCTGAAAAAAAAAAACAGTGATAGAATCCCAGTCTTCCCTGAAGAAATCAAACAATGGGAAAGTCAAATCAGTGCCAATAAGTCCAATCCAGATTCCTTATACTCCTCTCTCTGTGTCTCTCTTTGAGTGTGTCTGTGTCTCTCTCTCTCTGTGTCTCTCTTTGAGTGCGTCTGTGTCTCTCTCTCTCTGTGTCTCTCTTTGAGTGCGTCTGTGTCTGTGTCTCTCACTCCTCTGTCGTCTCCCAGCCTATTCCCCTCACAGATGTACACTACTGAGTTCCTGCAGCTTTAGAGAAAGATTGCTCATCTCTCTCTCTCTCTCTCCACCTCCCACACCCCCCTCTCTCACACACACATACGTACTCTCTCTCTCTTTCTCGTTGTCTCTCCTCCAACTCTCTCTCCCCCTTTCTCTCTCCCCCTCATCCCCCCTCCCCCGCCACTCTATCTCACACACACGCAGGGATGGGCAAAAATCGAATCGTATTTTTATATGAAATACAATTTCCTTTCAATTTCATTTGATATGAAATACAAAATACAAAACAAAAGTTGTAGGAGTATCAAACTTAAAACACAACAGACAGCAACCACAACATGTGTTAAAATAACCGGCAGTATTCTGTATTTAAAAAATAGTAATTTATATTTTATATTATTATATTATTATTTTATATATATTATTGTATTTATTGCCAAGTAGGTTTACACCTACCTGGAATTTGCTCTGGTGTATAGGTGCATACAATGAACATAAAACATACAAACACAATAAGTACTACACATAAGAACAAAAAACGAAATATATAAGATACAAATATAAAAAATGTAAAAAGTAAAGTGGAAAGTAAAATGCAAAATGCAAAACAGGAGTGCAATGTGAATGTGCAATGTAATGTGTGTTAATGTAACACAGACTTGAGGTGTGGGGGCGGGATAAGAGTCCAAGTCAGGTGGGGGTCCCGGGCCTTGTTAATAAGGCCATTGGGTCATTTTAATAATATTCTTACAGCTTTTCACTGCTCAACAAGGCATGTTACACCTCTGTTTTGAGAAGGGCTGTATCAGGATGGGTATTCCCCATTCCCCAAACACTTTCAACGCCTGCACACTCAACATTTTACAAGCAGGTGTCATGGTCTGTGTCGCCCTAGGAGACAGAAATGTCACTTTTAAACCAGTTTGTGTTGGGCAGCACTTGTCCCCAGGACTATGAATGGGCAAAGCGCTCAGCACACTGTTCTATCTCCCAAAGACGCATGCAGTTCATGTGTATACTGTTTTGTATATGGCCCATCAAATACAAATTACAAAATACTATTTTTAATTTAAAATACATATTTAAAATACATGTATCAGAAATACTGCCCATCCCTGCACACATGCCTACACACACAAACACACATTCTCTCGCTGGATATGCTACCTGTCCTTCTGCCTGTTCCTGCTGAGAGCTGTTTGAGGGTTCCTTGTCCGACGGCTGTTTGGGAGTTGGCAGAGCTTGCTGTTCTTCACCTTCAGCCCTAAGTGACTGGAAGTGAGTTAGTCATGCATGTCTCCGAGCGGTGTGTCATGTGCCTGTCACACTACTACCTAGACTGGCTTGAAAAAAAATGTGGCGATTCAGTCACAATGCCAGAGAATAGAGTCAGTGGAAGAGGGAGGTTGTGTGTGCCACTTATTTTTTTTAATATGAGGTATTTTTTATTAGTTTTGTTCTCATTTCAAAACTGTTGTGTGCGACAGGGGGTGGGACATGACATCGTGGCAAGGGCGCCATCATATGGCCGACTTCATGAAATAACCTGACAGTTGTGTTGTAGTGGCTTTTATTTTGAAGTACAGACTTGCTGTTGACTCGCAGGATATCCGCGTGTCCCACTGACTGTGCCTCAGCCCTGTACCAGGGACACACTGTGAGTTTTGTTTTACATCTGTGACGTTAACACTGATTATATTCATACGAATTTTGCTCGTAGAAATGCTGCTGCACTAGCGTTAAGGTAGTGTTTCGCTGTCCCCATAATAGCTGTGCACAGAGCTACAGCTAACGTTAACTGTCAGTGCTGCTGCAAGTCAAATGGAATCTGAGAATTTCTTCTTAACTGCCAAATTTTGCTTTTCAAGTTTTGAGTGACGGCGATAGCAGTACAAAAAATAACTCTTAACCGTAACAATACGGCAATCGTCTGTATTTTCTAGATTAAAGGGTAACTTGTCTGGTGAGGTCTTACTTTGTTTTTAACTCAAGGGCAATGGCGGGGGCCGCGGTGTTACTGGCGTTCTTGCCTTATTCCTGCCGGGTAGCCCTGAGCCAGGCGTCTTTGGTTCCGAGAATCGGCTGCGTCACCAAAGTTTGTGCGTCAGTGTTGCCTTCACTCTCCAGATGGGATTCACGGCCAGTCCGGGGCATCCACCACACCCCGCCCGTGTGCGCTGGTCACAATAAATGGTCGAAAGTCAGAACCGTTAAAATCCCCCGAGATGCTGCGCGGGCAAGGATGATGGCGAAATTGACGATGATGATTCGGGTTGCTGTTCGAGGTAAGCATAAGTGAATGTGGGTGTGTACATGCACGAGTACAGCAACTTAATACGCAGAACAGTCAACACACACACACACACACACAGAGCTGAGAAACTGCATGGCCATCTACCAGACTTGAGAACATCACCCCTACACTGATAAATCCCACTCACCTAGGCAAACATGTTCCGCTAAATGCTTCACCTACAACGTTCAATAACAACTGACACTACAGTATTGATTATATTGATTCCAGGTGAAATCTATTTTCCTCCATGTGAGAACTGCATCAAAGTCCATGGTGTCTCTTGCTACATCTATGAGTTGTTGTGTGGTATGCAAAGTATGTAGCCTATTGAAAAGACCTAGTTGCATGTTGTGTATGCTGTATGTGGTCTGCATTCTGTACTGTGTCGTGTCGTGGCATGTGTGCGATTCTTGATGTGCACGATGACTTACATGTGTGAGTGTGTGTGATCACACCAAGAAACTCACCGTGTCCATCTTACTGTTGTTTGTGCAGAGGGGGGAACGAACCCCGAGTTTAACTTGGCGTTGGCCCAGATTATTGAACAGTGTCGGAACAAGAGCATCCCGAAGGCCACCATCGAGAACTCCATCAAAGGAGCCGTGAGTGTCCAATCACAATGAGGGGCAGAAATGAGTGTCCAATCACAATGAGCCGCTTGGGAGGGGCAGAAATGGGGGTCCAATCACAATGAGCCGCTTAGGAGGGGCAGAAATGCTCAAATATAAGGTCACAAATGAAGCCACAGACAAACATTTACCCCCAGTATGGTTGTGGTCATATGTTTAATGTCACAAATAGATTCATGCTGACATAGTGTTCATGTAGTGTTTAACTAAAGTTGCACACAACACTCATATTAGAATTAGAATGTGTGTTTCCAGGGAATCAAACCTCTGACCTTGGTGTTCTGTCTGTCTGTCTCTCTCTCTCTCTCTCTCTCTCTCTCTCTCTCTCTCTCTCTCTCTCTCTCTCTCTCTCTCTCTCTCTCTCTCTCTCTCTCTGTCTGTCTGTCTCTCTCTCTCTCTCTGGCAGGAGAAGTCCAAGGGAGGCACTCAGCACCTGTATGAGGTCCGGGGTCCGGGCGGCTACGTGGCTCTGGTGGAGGTTATAACTGAAAACAACAATCGCGCCAACCAGGAAATCAGACACCTCCTCAGCAAACACGGGTCAGAGCCAGATCCCCTCTCTCTCTCTTTCTCTCTCTCTTTCTCTACATGCTTTTTCTTTCACTTCCGTTCTCCCTCTCATTGCTGCCTGCCCTCACATCTCCCTCTCTCTCTTTAGGACTGCTTCTTTCTCCGTTAGTGTGAATACAGGTGTATGTTGAATGGGTGTGGGTGTATGTTGAATTCAGGTGTATGTTAAATACAGGTGTATGTTGAATACAGGTGTATGTCGAATGGGTGTATGTTGAATACAGGTGTATGTTGAATGGGTGTGGGTGTATGTTGAATACAGGTGTATGTTGAATGGGTGTGGGTGTATGTTGAATACAGGTGTATGTTGAATGGGTGTGGGTGTATGTTGAATACAGGTGTATGTTGAATGGGTGTGGGTGTATGTTGAATACAGGTGTATGTTGAATGGGTGTGGGTGTATGTTGAATACAGGTGTATGTTGAATACACGTGTATCGTCCTACTGCTGGGACTGTTTTCATGTGCATTTCCCTGGTTGTCCACAGGGCGGCAGTGTGTGACGGGGCACGCCACAGCTTCAGCAGGAAGGGCGTCGTCATGGCGACGCGGGGGGACATGTCGTCGGACCAGGCGCTGGATTTGGCAATTGAGGCGGGAGCTGAGGATGTGCAGGAGACAGAGGACGAGGAGGAGAGAGCCATGCTGCAGGTACACACACACACACACGCACACACTCACTCACTAGGGCTGAACGATTAATTAAAATTTTAATTGTGGGAAATAATATTTTTCACTAAATGTATCTAATATTGTGTTGGTCATATTGAAATCATTCATTACGATTTGTTGGGAAAAAAATTAGGATAAAATAAAAAAAATTGCATATTAAATCGCAATCGCAATATTGGATTAGATTATTTCCCCAAATCGTTCAGCCCTATCACACACCCACACACACACACGCACGCACACACACACAAACACAAACACAAACACACACACACGCTAACTCTCTCACTCAAATGATCAGCTTTTGTCATACTTGTTCTTACTTAAAATGAAGGCATAATTTCGAAAACACAAATTCATCTTTACAGTATCACCCTTTAAGGCACTTGACACATAAGTGTACATTTCTTTTTAAATCTTTTAAATTTAATTCCTGGGGATGTAGTGCAAGCTTCCTCCAAATAGGAGGTTTGTGAAGACAAGGGGAGTGGAAAAGACTCTCCTGAAAGATGACTTGCTGATGCATTTTTGCTGTAATGTGCAATTAGTTATTAAATTGTCCCTCTCCCCTCCTGTAGTTCATTTGCGGCATGGCTGATATGCGGGGGGTCCGTGCGGAGCTGGAGAAGCTGGGCGTAACCACGGTGTCGTCGGGGCTGGAGTACGTCGCCACGGCAACGGCGCCGCTGGGCGAGGAGCAGCTGAGCGATGCCCATGAGCTTCTGGAGGCGCTCAAGGACTACCCTGATGTGTTGTGTGTGTGGGACAACATCGAGGCCAGGGACTAAACCCTGATGTGTTGTGTGTGTGTGTGTGGGACAACATCGAGGCCAAGGACTACCCTGATGTGTTGTGTGTGTGGGACAACATCGAGGCCAAGGACTAAACCCTGATGTGTGTGTGTGTGTGTGGGACAACATCGAGGCCAGGGACTAAACCCTGATGTGTTGTGTGTGTGGGACAACATCGAGGCCAAGGACTAAACACCCCATCCTGTCTCTCTCTCTCTCTCTGAGGGGAGGGGAGAGATGGACCGATGGTAGACAGACAGACGGACAGACGGACAGACGGAAGGCAGGAGAGTCGAAGGAGAGTTGAAGCATTTAGGATTTCAGGATTCTATTCCAGAATGATACAGATGAGCAGACAGAGGAATGTGGAATCCTGGAGGAATAAAGGTTGATGAGCGCACGGGGCCTCTGTTCTCCGCTGGTGGAGGTCGGGACTGTTGAAGTGTCATGTCACTAATTTATCAGAAACAAGAGCCATGCTGTTGTCCCAAGTGTGACTTGTGGGTTTGTCTGAGTGTGGGTGTGGATGAGAGTGAGAATGAGGGTTTGAGAGTGTGACAGTGTGAGTGTTTGTGACCTGTACATTCAATCTGTGTTCTCAAATAAAAACAAATTTAAAGTATTTCCTTTCTTGAGCCTGGTTAATCTATGCTAACATACTGGATGTGACTATAAACACACACACTGCCAATGGCTTTTTAATATAAACTGCTACACATTCATTTTGAAGTGAAGTGAAATGAAATGATTTTGTATTGTGTTAGGTTTCCACAGTCAGAGCCAGTTCCAGAGCAGCAGTGGAAGAATTTGAAGGTCAGAGGGAAAGGTCGTCGTGTTTTTAACCAGGTCACAGTTCCGATAGGCGCCCCCCCCCCCCCCCCCCCTGCCTTCCCTTCCCATCATAGGAATGTGAGGAACCAGCAGACGCTCGATACAGACCCACATTAACAGTTGGACCACTGACCGTTGTATTTGCACTTAGAGCATTGATTGGTTGGCACGAAGCATCGACACGCTGGTCATCAATGTGTCATTCATGCTGTGCCACTGCTTCAGATGCTTTCCATGCACCCCCCTCACAAGCACCATCAGCAGTGTGTGTGTGTGTGTGTGTGTCTGTGTGTGTCGTCTGTGTCTTTCCACGCACCCCCCTCACCAGCACCGTCAGCAGTGTGTGTGTCTGTGTGTGTCGTCTGTGTCTTTCCACGTACTCCTCTCACCAGCACCGTCAGTTGTGTGTGTGTGTGTGTCTGTGTCGCCTGTGTCTTTCCATGCACCCCCCCTCACCAGCACCGTCAGCAGTGTGTGTGTGTGTCTGTATTTTGGTGTGTATGTATATGTTTGTGTCTAGTGCTTTCATTTCTATTGACTGCTCGGGTGAGTGGCCTGCTTGGGCGAGAGCAATTGATTGGTCCTCGGGAACAGCGGATGGATTGAGAGAGAGAGAGAGAGCGCCACATCTATCTTGGGTCGGGTCGAACCAAAAGGGCTCGACCCGGGAAGAGAGCGTCCGAGAGTAAACAGGAAGTGCGCCGAGGTGTCGGTCGGCACGTCTAAAGTGATCCGGAACGTTCCGCTGTCACGCGCAGACAATGGGAGACTTGCACAATCTGTCCTGCCTTCATCCTGTGTGTGAGCCAAAACAAGACTGCTCTTCTCATTAGTGCTATATCTGACCAGGTCAGCGTCGACACCTGGATGTGCGGTGTTTGGAAGAGCAGCGCACAGGCAGAGGAGGAGCAGGCTTCTGTGGGACATCTGTAGAGACTGAGACATCTGAAGAGATTATGGGACTGTCTGTGGGCGAACTGTGAGACTGTTTGTGGGACATCTGTGAGACTGTTTGTGGGACATCTGTGACACTGTCTGTGGGCGAACTGTGAGACTGTCTGTGGGACATCTGTGAGACTCTGTGAGACTGAGACATCTATAGAGACTGTAGGAGTGTCTTTGGGACATCTATAGAGACCGTGGGACATCTGAGAGACTGTCTGTGGGACATCTGTAGAGACTGTGGGACTGCAGAGTCAAACTGAAGAGATTGGGGAGATCTGTAACCCTGTAAATCTCAAACCATCTCAAACGGAGGTATCTTCAGATCAAACCAGCGGGACCTGGACAACATGGATAAGGTAAGCATTTTCAACAAACAACTCTATTTATTGTATTCTATGTATGAAGACTTGTAGGGTCAATGTAAGGAGTTGTTTGGTGGCTGCAACACCGATGGATTCAGTACAATGACTACTAGACACTGAGAACAGATTTAACTTTACATATATGATTTAGATTCATTCATTTAGCATTTGGAGACTTTTCTCCTGAAGTGACTCCCAGGACAGTGTAGACACATTGCCATCAGTGTGTGTGATCCCCGGGTATTGAACCCATTACCTTGGTGTTCTTAGCACTTTCCCTTACAGGAGCGTGTGTAACCATGGTTATCACCATGACAACACTGGAAGGAAGTTCTCTGTGGCAGTCAGATGAGCTTTGGGTTATTTGTTTGTTTGTTTGGCTTTTCCAAGGAAAGTCCAACTCTGCTGGTTTGGCAAACACTCCACTGAGGGAGATCTGTGATTGGCTGCAACAAGTGAAGAGCTGAGATTGATTGGTTGGTTTGTTCTCTGACTGTGATGAGGGAGAGTTGGGGATGCCAGGGAACGATGTGTGTCACGCCAGCAGTAAGCCTTTCCAGCAGTCAATCAACATCTCTCACGCACACACACACACACACACGCGCCAGCAGTAAGGCTGTCCATCAGTCATTCAACATCTCTTTCTCTCACACACACGCCCACACACACACACACACACACACTAGCAGTAAGGCTGTCCATCAGTCATTCAACATCTCTCTCTCTCTCTCTCTCTCTCACACACACACACACACACACACACACACACACACACACACACACACACACACACACACACACACACACACACACACACACACACACACACAGAAACAGACACAAGCCAGCAGTAAGCCTGTCTAGATAGCTCCTCATCCAACAGGTCTTTCACTCACACACACACACACACACACACACACCAGCAGTAAGTCTTTCCAGCAGTCAATCAACATGTCTCACACACACACACACACACACCATTCATTTTCCGGTGTGTATTCCGTTCATTAGTAGCCAAAAGACAGTTTAAAATGGTCCAAAATTATGATCGTACTGATGTCATGTTTAGAAATCTCACCAACACTCCTTCATCGTTTCTCTCTTGTAATCTCTCTCTCTCTCTCCTCTCCTCCCCTCTGCATCCCTCGTTCTCTGCTGATGTTCTCCATTCCCCCGCGGTCGGAACACCTGCTCTCGTCTTCCACAGGCCTGCCGTCCGGTTCTCTGAGTTCCTCTTTGGATTCTAACCTCATGAAGTGCTCCGGCTCTCGCCGGTTCCCCCTACGGGTGCTGAACCTGTGCCACTCGGATCGGGACGCCCACCCCGCCTCGCCCGAGACCGCCACCAGCACCCCCCTCCAGCTCCTCACCCCCGCCATTGTGAAGGAACGCTCGGAGAACCTCACAGAGAAGGTCACACAGGTACTAAATACCAATATGAAGGAACTTTGAGAGAACCTCACAGAGAAGGTCACGCAGGTACTAAATACCAATATGAAGGAACTTTGAGAGAACCTCACAGAGAAGGTCACGCAGGTACTAAATACCAATGTGAAGGAACGCTCAGAGAACCTCACAGAGAAGGTCACGCAGGTACTAAATACCAATGTGAAGGAACGCTCAGAGAACCTCACAGAGAAGGCCACGCAGGTACTAAATACCAATGTGAAGGAACGCTCAGAGAACCTCACAGAGAAGGTCACGCAGGTACTAAATACCAATGTGAAGGAACTTTGATAGAACCTCACAGAGAAAGTCACACAGGTACTAAATACCAATGTGAAGGAACTTTGATAGAACCTCACAGAGAAAGTCACACAGGTACTAAATACCAATGTGAAGGAACTTTGAGAGAACCTCACAGAGAAAGTCACGCAGGTACTAAATACCAATGTGAAGGAACGCTCAGAGAACCTCACAGAGAAGGTCACGCAGGTACTAAATACCAATGTGAAGGAACTTTGAGAGAACCTCACAGAGAAAGTCACACAGGTACTAAATACCAATGTGAAGGAACGCTCGGAGAACCTCACAGAGAAAGTCACACAGGTACTAAATACCAATGTGAAGGAACTTTGATAGAACCTCACAGAGAAAGTCACGCAGGTACTAAATACCAATGTGAAGGAACGTTCAGAGAACCTCACAGAGAAGGCCACGCAGGTACTAAATACCAATGTGAAGGAACTTTGATAGAACCTCACAGAGAAAGTCACACAGGTACTAAATACCAATGTGAAGGAACTTTGAGAGAACCTCACAGAGAAGGCCACGCAGGTACTAAATACCAATGTGAAGGAACTTTGATAGAACCTCACAGAGAAGGCCACGCAGGTACTAAATACCAATGTGAAGGAACGTTCAGAGAACCTCACAGAGAAGGCCACGCAGGTACTAAATACCAATGTGAAGGAACTTTGAGAGAACCTCACAGAGAAGGCCACGCAGGTACTAAATACCAATGTGAAGGAACTTTGATAGAACCTCACAGAGAAGGCCACGCAGGTACTAAATACCAATGTGAAGGAACTTTGAGAGAACCTCACAGAGAAGGTCACGCAGGTAGGGGTGTGGGGAACACCTGCAAAGAGTACTAAATACCAATAACTGATTAATAAAACTATTCATTGATTAGTCCTATAACCAATTCATCACCTTCAAAAGTACAAAATATAAATAATTGATTGACAAAACATCCTGTACGCACGCACCTACACACACACGCACGTACGCACGCACGCACGCACGCACGCACGCACGCACGCACCTACACACACACACACACGCACAAACACACACTGCTATTTAAACCAAACCAGAGGAGCAGATATGATGCTCTTTTTTGTCAATGAAATTCTGTGTCCCCTTCCGCTCCCCTCGTTGTGGAGTCGAGGGTGAGGGCGAGGGTGAGTGGAGCGGGGCAGATCATTGATGCCCGGGTGCTATCGTTGGCACGTGGGGCGCAGTGTGGCGGGGCTTTTAGTGGAAACATCGTTAGGGCACTGGTGAAGGGGTCCAGGGGGGCACAGGAAATCGGTTCAAATTTATACACACAGCAGCCCCGGGCACTGCTGTCCTGGCCGACTGACATTGTGTAATTGTATGTGTGTGTGTGTGTGTGTGTGTGTGTGTCGCTGTATGTTGTGCCTCCCCTCTTGTGCATTTGTGTTATTTGTGTGTGTGTGTGTGTTATTTGTGTACTTGTGTTATTTAGATGAGTCAAATCAGGACAGTGGAACAACAGTGTTCATGAAAATAACCGCCCTCCCCCATCATGTTGCCATTGACAACAACCTATGACCCCTGACCTGTATCTCTTGAACTCTTTAATTAGTTTTGTGCCTCATTCCACATTGTCCTCGTAGTCATATGTTGTGCCCTATCTCTTGCTCTGTCCCATGTCCCATACTATTCTCTATTCCTCCCATACTATTCTCCATTCTACCCATACTATTCTCCATTCTATTCTCCATTCTATTCTCCATTCTATTCTCCATTCTACCCATACTATTCTCCATTCTATTCTCCATTCTACCCATACTATTCTCCATACTATTCTCCATTCTACCCATACTATTCTACATGTCCCATACTATTCTCCATTCCACCCATACTATTCTCCATACTATTCTCCATTCTACCCAGTGCTTCAGTGCTTAGTGCATTCAGTTGCACTTAGTGTAATGATGAGAAGTATTCTGGCACACTAGGGGCCAATGTCTGCCTCCGTCAGCCTGTCATGCTGCTGTGTTCATTCAGTGTTGAGGGCATCTGACTCTGGGTTCATTCAGTGTTGAGGGCGTCTGACTCTGGGTTCATTCAGTGTTGAGGGCGTCTGACTCTGGGTTCATTCAGTGTTGAGGGCGTCTGACTCTGGGTTCATTCAGTGTTGAGGGCGTCTGACTCTGGGTTCATTCAGTGTTGAGGGCGTCTGACTCTGGGTTCATTCAGTGTTGAGGGCGTCTGACTGTGGCTCAGGTCTTACTGTCTCTGCTGTCACAATATGGTGGGAAGTATCTGTGTGTCCGACACACACGCACACGATGCATGCACACATATACACACACACGATGCAAGCACACATATACACATGCACACACACGATGCAAGCACACATATACACACACACAATGCACACACACACACACACACGTACACGATGCATGCACACATATACACACACACGATGCAAGCACACATATACACATGCACACACACGATGCATGCACACACACGATGCATGCACACATATAAACATGCACACATATACACACACATGATGCACGCACACACACACACACACACACACACATACCCGATGCACGTACACACATATCCGATGCACGTACACACAAACACGATGCACGTACTCACACATGCGCACACAGTGCACGTACACGCACACACAAACAATGCACAAATGCGCACACACACACACACACACACACACACACTCACAAACACTCACACTCGCTCCACTTCACAAGTTCAGCTGCTGCCCATTGCTGTTCTGGAAGAGTGTATCTCGCCGCCGTACATTGTGTGCCTGCGTGGAGGGGCATGTTTGTGTGTGTGTGTGTGTGTGTGTGTGTGTGT
>NC_045174.1:22831115-22833615 GCF_900700415.2 Clupea harengus | reverse complement strand
TAAAACACATTACTCCACCGCAGTCTCCAAACCTATATATTATGTTAAAACACATTACTCCACCGCAGTCTCCAAACCTACATGTTATGTTAAAACACATTACTCCACCGCAGTCTCCAAACCTATATATTATGTTAAAACACATTAGCTTGGCATTACCTCCAGAGTGCATGTCTTATTGGTGATGTAGGTGCAATGCACTTTTTGTCAGATTCAGCTAATTTCTCCGGTGTTTGTGCACCGCCCTGGCTCTGTAAATAGAAACAAACAAAGTAAATCAGCTTAACAACAACAACAACAATAACAACAACAACCTTTCGCAAGAATCGCAGACTGTGCCTTTTAATACTCACTGGCGTGGCGAGACTAGGTCATCCCTAATTCTAACCGTGGTCGCCTCCTCTCTGTCCCCTATCCTCTAGGCCAGTGGTATCCAAACATTCCATGACACGCCACCTTCGACGATGAGAAAAACCCCACAGCCCTCCCAGCGCCACAGCACACAGATTAAGGTGCTCATGTAGCCTATTACCGCTTTCTAATTTAAAAACAGATGTCCGTTAGCTGTTGTATAGCCTTGTGTTAACGTTGTTTCTACATTTGAACAGCTAACATTGTCAATTTCATTTGAAAGTTAGTTAGTTAGTTAGTAACTTAAATTGACTTAAACTTAAAAATGTTTTCATTTTATTTGATCAGAAATCTTCTTTAAAAACCACAGTCCACCAGGTCTCACACGCTCACACACATACATACGTGTAGCGCTTAACAATGCATCCAATGTCGGAGACGACACAAACGCATCCAGTTCAAACATTGCGAGGGGTATCTAAACGTCGCAGCAACAGCAACGTGCAAAAAAAATAAATAAACACTGGGCATATATTGAGTTAAGTCACCGAGACTCTATGGCTAATGGCACCATACAAAAGACGATCACAGTAGGCTGCGGCACACACCCTATCAGTGCGGTACACCACCACCATACACCACCAGCTCTATATATAAACAACGTAAAAGGATTAACTTTAAACTAAACCCATTCGGGTAGATCGGTTGTGATCAAATTACAACAATAATTACAACCAAGAACAAAGCAGGGCGCTAGCGGAGCGCCGAGCAGCAGGCCCAACGTAGGCCCGACCGAAAGCGGAGGCGGGGAGTGGCAGGATGGAAGGGGGTGAGCCAGCGAGCCAGAGAGAGAGAGATGGAATGGAAAATGGTCGTCTTAATTAGACGATGGCCAACCCACAACTGCAGCTCAATCAGACCCCAGGTCACCTATAGAGGGCGACAGAGAGAGAGGACAGGAGGGAGAAAACAAGCGCGCAAATGTGCCGCACAATCCATACTGCTCCCCACGTAGCACATACACATACACAAATGAACACACACACATGAACACACACACATGCACAAACCCGTTCAAGGGGCCGGAGATAGTCTACCAGGCTAGCTTCATTCCCATTCAGTTCATATTACTACAATGTTACCTCCAGACACATGTCTTATTGGTGATGTAGGTGCAATCCACTTTTTTGTCAGATTCAGCTCATTTCTCCGGTGTTTGTGCACCGCCCTGGCTCTGTAAATAGTGCCAAAGTGGCTCGGGCCAGCCAATCAGCTCATTGCTGCCAGAGAATGGAAGGGAGGGGGTGCAACTTGATTGGCTGTTGTGCTCCAATAACAAAACACCTTTCCGCAAGAATCGCTGGACTGTACCTTTACTACACACTGGCGTGGCGAGACTAGTTCACCCCTAATTCTAACCGTGGTTGTCTCCTCTCTGCCCCCCCCCCCCCCCCGCCTCCCCCACAGGTGCTGTCCTTAGGAGAGGATGTCCTGCCAGAGTATAAGCTGCAAACGGCCGAGACGCACCGCTGGATCATGCTCCACTACAGCCCCTTCAAGGCCGTGTGGGACTGGGTCATCCTCATCCTGGTCCTCTACACGGCCGTCTTCACGCCCTACTCCGCCGCCTTCCTGCTGGACGAGCGCGAGGTGGGGGGAGGCCACTGCGGCTACGCGTGCAACCCGCTGAACGTGGCCGACGTCGTCGTGGACGTGCTCTTCATCGTGGACATCGTCATCAACCTGCGGACCACCTACGTGGACCGCGGCGACGAGGTGGTCACGGAGCCGAGGCGCATCGCCGTGAACTACCTGAAGGGCTGGTTCCTCCTAGACCTGGTGGCGGCCATCCCCTTCGACCTGCTGGTGTTCAGGTCGGGGTCAGATGAGGTGAGGCGCCGTACGGTTGCTCATGTGTAGACAGACTGTCTGCCCTGCTAGAGCAGCATAGCTACGGTGGTGCAGTTCAGATATACACCACAAGGGGCGTTAGTGAGACAGCGGTTAGCGTTGCTGCCCTCCAAACAGCCTTTGTAAGTCACTCTGGATAAAAGCGTCTGCTTAACACAAGACCCCTTCCTTTTGATAGATAGACCTGCTGAACACCAGATCCCTTCCTTTTGATAGATAGACCTGCTTAACACAAGAC
>NC_045174.1:22808615-22826115 GCF_900700415.2 Clupea harengus | reverse complement strand
ACTGTGGTTAATACACGGTTGTTTGTTTGTTTTGTAAAATTCCATAAAAGACTGTAGTGCGGTACGGTGTATTGATTTTAGCACTTCTTAATGTCAAGTGTATCCGCAGTGAGATGTCTTGTTTTTTATACAATGTCAATGTCTCCCATCCCTTTTCTCACAACCTGACAACATCATTGGTTCTCTAACGTTCCTCTCCTTTCCTGTGGTTCTCTAACGTTCCTCTCCTTTCCTGTGGTTCTCTAACGTTCCTCTCCTTTCCTGTGATTCTCTAACGTTCCTCTCCTTTTCCTGTGGTTCTCTAACGTTCCTCTCCTTTTCCTGTGGTTCTCTAACGTTCCTCTCCTTTTCCTGTGATTCTCTAACGTTCCTCTGCTTTCCTGTTGTTCTCTAACGTTCCTCTGCTTTCCTGTGGTTCTCTAACGTTCCTCTCCTTTCCTGTGGTTCTCTAACGTTCCTCTCCTTTCCTGTGGTTCTCTAACGTTCCTCTCCTTTCCTGTGGTTCTCTAACGTTCCTCTCCTTTCCTGTGATTCTCTAACGTTCCTCTCCTTTTCCTGTGGTTCTCTAACGTTCCTCTCCTTTTCCTGTGGTTCTCTAACGTTCCTCTCCTTTTCCTGTGATTCTCTAACGTTCCTCTGCTTTCCTGTTGTTCTCTAACGTTCCTCTGCTTTCCTGTGGTTCTCTAACGTTCCTCTCCTTTCCTGTGGTTCTCTAACGTTCCTCTGCTTTCCTGTGGTTCTCTAACGTTCCTCTGCTTTCCTGTTGTTCTCTAACGTTCCTCTCCTTTTCCTGTGGTTCTCTAACGTTCCTCTGCTTTTCCTGTTGTTCTCTAACGTTCCTCTCCTTTCCTGTGGTTCTCTAACGTTCCTCTCCTTTCCTGTGGTTCTGTAACGTTCCTCTGCTTTCCTGTGGTTCTGTAACGTTCCTCTCCTTTTCCTGTTGTTCTCTAACGTTCCTCTCCTTTCCCTGTGGTTCTGTAACGTTCCTCTGCTTTCCTGTGGTTCTCTAACGTTCCTCTCCTTTTCCTGTGGTTCTCTAACGTTCCTCTGCTTTCCTGTGGTTCTGTAACGTTCCTCTGCTTTCCTGTGGTTCTGTAACGTTCCTCTCCTTTTCCTGTGGTTCTCTAACGTTCCTCTCCTTTTCCTGTGGTTCTCTAACGTTCCTCTGCTTTCCTGTGGTTCTGTAACGTTCCTCTCCTTTCCTGTGGTTCTCTAACGTTCCTCTCCTTTTCCTGTGGTTCTCTAACGTTCCTCTGCTTTCCTGTGGTTCTGGTTCTGTGTCGATCCCCAGCGGTTCCGGGGCTGTACCAGCTCTGGCCCGATCGCTCGGCCCAGTTCCCCCAGCACCACTGGAGGTCCTCGTCAGTGCGGGCCGCCCCTCCCCCTCAGTCCTCACGCCACCGGCCCAGCGAACTACACGCCCGACTCGACTACTGCAGAGCCAGCTCAACAGGTGTGTGTGTGTGTGTGTGTGTGTGTGTGTGAATGAACAGGTGTGTATGAACAGGTGTATCTGTACTGAATGATTGTGTCTCGTATGTTGGTTGGTGTGTGAGGTGAGTGTGAACAGGTGTGTGAGGTGTGTGTGAACAGGTGTGTGTGAACAGGTGTATCTGTACTGAATGATTTGTGTCTCGTATGTTGGTTGGTGTGTGAACAGGTGTGTGAGGTGTGTGTGAACAGGTATATCTGTACTGAATGATTGTGTCTCGTATGTTGGTTGGTGTGTGTGTGTGTGTGTGAACAGGTGTGTGAGGTGAGTGTGAACAGGTGTGTGTGAACAGGTATATCTGTACTGAATGATTGTGTCTCGTATGTTGGTTGGTGTGTGAGGTGAGTGTGAACAGGTGTGTGAGGTGTGTGTGAACAGGTGTGTGTGAACAGGTGTATCTGTACTGAATGATTGTGTCTCGTATGTTGGTTGGTGTGTGAACAGGTGTGTGAGGTGTGTGTGAACAGGTATATCTGTACTGAATGATTGTGTCTCGTATGTTGGTTGGTGTGTGTGAACAGGTGTGTGAGGTGTGTGTGAACATGTATATCTGTACTGAATGATTGTGTCTCGTATGTTGGTTGGTGTGTGAACAGGTGTGTGTGAACAGGTGTGTGAGGTGTGTGTGAACAGGTGTGTGTGAACAGGTATATCTGTACTGAATGATTGTGTCTCGTATGTTGGTTGGTGTGTGAACAGGTGTGTGTGAACAGGTGTGTGAGGTGTGTGTGAACAGGTGTGTGTGAACAGGTATATCTGTACTGAATGATTGTGTCTCGTATGTTGGTTGGTGTGTGAGGTGTGTGTGAACAGGTATACCTGTACTGAATGATTGTGTCTCGTATGTTGGTTGGTGTGTGAACAGGTGTGTGTGAACAGGTGTGTGAGGTGTGTGTGAACAGGTGTGTGTGAACAGGTATATCTGTACTGAATGATTGTGTCTCGTATGTTGGTTGGTGTGTGTGAACAGGTGTGTGAGGTGAGTGTGAACAGGTGTGTGTGAACAGGTATATCTGTACTGAATGATTGTGTCTCGTATGGGTTTCCTCAGGCTGGAGACTCGTATGACGGCGGACATCAACGTCATCCTGCAGCTCCTGCAGAGCCAAATAACCCCAGTGCCCCCTGCGTACAGCACCGTCTCCCCTGGCAACCACCCCCCGAACCCCGGGCCGGAGGCACCAGCGCTTCATGGCATGTACCCGCTCCAGAACCAACCCAGGGACAGCCGGGCCTCCTCACTACCGGTACTGAGCACGTCTGGTTCTGATGACGAGGTGCTAGTTAGCATTACTAGTGTGCATCACTGTGATGTTTAAAACACTTTAAAGACCGTTTTTACGTAGTGCGTCTTGGATGAAACTTTCGTCATGGATGAAAATACTGCTCTAAGGAAAATTGGCAACAAATCCTGACAGGGGTTCCACACAGAATGTGGAATACATGAACAGTTCTGTCCAGACCACAGAATCAGAAAAAAAAAGAGGCATAGACTTAAAGGTCCTGAAGCAATGTGTTGATTGGCTAGAATATTCCCCATGTACAGAGCCAGGTCTATGTACAAACATCAGAGGGTTGAATTTGACAAAAAGTGTATTGGGTTATAATCATACACTGCACCTTTTAAGCACAGTTCCTCTGTGTTTACAACTCAGTGACACTAAAAGCTGGATAATAGTGGGCATATTTCATTCACACTTTCATGGTTCATTAAATAACTTTCTTTTTTTATTTCATTTTGTTATATTTCTTATGTAAAGTAGTATTTATTTATTGTTACACCAGGTTCTATTGCTCGTAGCTTGAATATTCTCTCCCTTGTACGTCGCTTTGGACAAAAGCGTCTGCTAAATGACTAAATGTAAATGTAAATGTAAGCGGAGTGCATCCACATTGAGAACAAAAGCAGAAAGGGAGTGTGTGCACTGATCATTTAAACTCACCCACTCTCTTTGTCTCGCCATGGGAAGATCATCTTAGTAATGAACTCATCTCCTCTCTCTGTCTCTCCATCCCCATAGAGTGATGCCCAACCAGAGACCAAGTTCACCCAGAAATCCCTGCCGACCGCCATTCACGTCACCGTGGCGCCAGACAAGGAGGAGAGCGTGACCCCTGACCCCCGGGCTCAGGAGAAGGTGAGGTCGTTGCTGATGGACGTTCCGTCGCTCTGTGCCTCCCTGCGCTTCCCCTCGTTGCCCGGCAACTTGGATGCGTCGCAGCACCTCGCCGTGATTCAGAAGCACGTGTCGGACCCTGTCCTTCCCTTCAGCTAAAGACATGACATGACCGGACCACCACCGGCAGCCACTGCAGCCTTTCAAGACCTGAAAGGCTGGTTCGTGCCCTACTTTAGGGTTGATTGACTGCATGTTCTTACAGAGAACACAGGAACAAACTCCAACAACTCCACAGTCCAACCAACTCATGACTCGGTTTGAGTAGTTTAAACTTTAAACCACCGCACACCCTGGTCATACAGGCCCAGGACTCCACCGGACGGGACTGCTTCCACTCCGTACATGTTAGGCTAGTCTTAACACAGACCACATGAGCGAAGAGAGATGCATAGAAATCTGCACAGACCCAAACAAATCTACATTCCTACTAGTATGTCTGGTTTATGTAGTTCAGACCACCGTACATAACATGGCTCTAGACTGTTCTCAGCCCGTATGTGGTCAAATGCTGTCGTTTCCACACAGAGTTTGTGTTTGGAACTGGCAAGCTAACATCAATAACAGCACAGGTAGCACTGAGAAAAGTTTTGCAAATGGCTGCTAACTGATGTAGTTCAGTGATATATTCTGCGATCTTGTGCTGCAAGAACTGTTCTTACATTTCTCCTGGGTTTGAGACCTGTAGAATAAGACTACATAGTGAAACGCCTGGGAGGCTAATGGGGATCATGTCGGTTATGTTTAATCTCTTCTCCCTCCTTCATGACATCAAAATTAATTGGAAGACCTTACAGAAAGTAGTTACCAACACAAACAAACTTTTAAAGCTGCTTCATGATGCTTGAAGAACCGAGGAACTCTCAGAACCTAGAAACTCTAGAAGTTCATCTGTACTGTTATACTGTACCTCGTGGAAAAATGCATGTGAGAGAATCCATCAGGGCTGCTTCAGGACAGCCTGGGCATTAGAAATATGCCAACAGGCTTTCATCAAGTGTGGCACAGAAACTGTTATTTTTTACAAAGACTGCTTCCAACATCAACGAAAGCACAGGGGCAGACAAATCGGTTTTTTTAAAAGTCCAGTTTTAGGGCTTATGTATTTATTTTCATCTAATTTATTACTAGTGTACATGGATATAGTCATGTAGACAGAAACTACATAAACATGTTGGGGATTTGCTTTCGAGATGTCTATTTTTGTGTTCCCAGTCACAGTTGCTACTGTTTGGTTTTGAATATCATAGAAAAACAAACAAACAAACAAACAAACAAAAACAAAGAAAAACAAATAAACTTGACTGAGAAAACACAATGGCTGCCTCAACACACTGGAACAGAAGTGGATCAATGTGATCCAGAACATCCCAGAGACAGGTTCTGACACAGGCCCCGAAAGCAGCCGGTCCTGGGCAGGATCTGACCCAGCTCTGATCCTAGCCTGGTTCTGTCTATTCTCTCGGATCCGTTCCAGAATAAGCTGCAATCAAGGATCACAATATGTATATAATGACAGCACGTGATTAATAGTACTAGTATCGGTTTTATGTTACACTCAAAAAGTGAAAGAGATCCTGTTCACTGAGGGTTTTAGATCCATTTCAGGAAATACAATAAAAGTTGTTTATGACCACAGATGTCGTCTTCTTCTTCTTCTTCTTCTTCCTCTTCTCCTCCTCCTCCTCCTTTTTCTCTCACACACACTCTCCTGGTAATCAACTCAAATCACTGCACAATAGTTACTTCAGTTTTCCAGACGGAAACAAAAACAAAAAACAACCCCAAAACCATGCAGGACGGTTAATAATGAACATCAAGTCTCTGACTGAAAGCCCACTGGGTGTGTGTGTGTGTGTGTGCGTGTGTGTGTGTGTGAGCTGTGACAGCGGGAGGGTCGCAGAGGTCAGATTCTCGTCTTGTTGTTGGTTTGGTTTGATGAAAACCTCTCTCTGTGCCAACCTCTCTCTGTGCCGTCCTCTCTTCTGACTGACGTCAGGCTTGCCTTGACGAGGCCAAACACGGTCTCTGTGTCCTCTGTGTGTGTCTGCATGAGAGGAGAAGATCTGCTTCAGATCTCCGACCTGCTGGCCATATGGCAACTTCATCAGAAGCCTTTACTGTAGTTCATCGCTCCTGTCTCAGAAGGAGGGGGTGGATAAGTCCTTACACATGACCAAAATATGTAAAAAAACAAACAAAACCTAAAACACATAAAAATTGGTCAAAACACAACTATAAAACATCGAAATAAAAACCACGACAACCTCAAACTTTAAACAACGCAAAAAAAAAAAAAGAAAACACAACCTGCAAGATTACATTTTTTTGTGAATATTACAAATAAGCAGTAACGCTGTACAAAGCCATGTGAGAGATGAACTCATACTGAAAGGTCTACCACTACGTTATCAAACGGCACCATGACGCCATGAAAAAGATCTGCATCGACGTCACGCTTTATAAATACTGCACATGGCGCCCGCGGGTCCGTGGTACAAATGCTGGAGGAGGAGGGTGGCTCGTCTCCGTGTCCATGGAGATGTACAAAGGGATGAATGAGGCAACGGACCAACAGAGAGATGGGACGCGGGGGGGGGGGGGGGGGGGGGGGGGTTGAGTGGAAAAAGACAGGGATAGAAAAAGAATCAGAAAGAAAGAAAGAGACGGGAATTACACAACAGCAAAAGATGTGAACGAGAGGAAGAGACAGAGAGAAGAGATAAAAAGTTATGGGAAGAGAGAGAGAGAGAGAGATAGAAAGTTATGGGGAGAGATAAAGAGAGAGAGAGAGAGAGAGAGATAAAGAAATGGACGGTGAGTGAATGTGTGTATGTATGTATGTATGTATGTATGTATGTGTGTGTGTGTGTGTGTGTGTGTGTGTGTGTGTGTGTGTGTGTGTGTGTGTGTGTGTGTGTGTGTGTGTGTGTGTGTGTGTGTGTGTGTGTGTGTGTGTGTGTGTGTGTGTGTGTGTGTGTGTGTGTGTGTGTGTGTGTGTGAATGAAATTGAGTCCTTCTGCGGTTGGGCCCAGTCCGGCCCAGATTGGGGCTCAGGCTCAGACGCGCAGGATCTCCAGGCAGTTGTTGTAACAGATGGAGATCCAGTCGGGTTGCGTGGAGGCCCACTGCACGTTGTTGATCTCGCCCTCGGCCGTGTAGGCCAGGATGGGGTCCTCGATGGCCCGCGGCATCTGCTGGATGTCCCAGATCAACGCCTGGTGGTCGTCCGCTGGGAGAGCGACGGGGGAGAAGGGAGAGGGTGAGATGAGAGTTGGAAAGGAAGATTAGAAGGGGGAGTTTCCGTTAACTTGGTCAAGAAATCTGTTCATCTTAAACTAGCGATCACATATACCAGGCCTTGCTAGATACCCGGTTGTCTTCATAAGTCATATTCAATTCAATTCAATTCAATTTTATTTATATAGCGCCATAACAATACAATTGTCTCTAGGCGCTTTACAGAGCCCAGAGCCTGAACCCCCTTAGTGCAAGCACAATGGCAACACGGGCAAGAAAAAACTCCCTGTTAGTCAGGAAGGAACCTTAAGCAGAACCACGGCACATAAGGGGGGACCCATCTGCTCGAGGTCGGCCGGGTGGAGATAGGAAAGGGGGATGGGGGGGAGGAGGAGTAGTAGAGAAGAAAGGGAAGACAGGTGTGCTTACCTGCGGTGCAGATGTGGCAGGAGGAGTGCGGCGCCCAGGCGATGCCGTTCACACACGCGCGGTGATTATTCAGTCTGGCCACCGGGGTGCAGGGCACGCGCACGTCCAGAATCACCACCTGGGAGAGAGAACACATTACTGACGCGTCCTCTGGGAGAGAGAGAACACATTACTGACGCGTCCTCTGGGAGAGAGAACACATTACTGACGCGTCCTCTGGGAGAGAGAGAATACATTACTGAAGCGTCCTCTGGGAGAGAGAACACATTACTGACGCGTCCTCTGGGAGAGAGAGAACACAGTACTGAAGCGTCCTAGAGACACGATGGGGCAGGTCGAAGAAGATTCAGAAATACCATGAAGGAGGTGACTACATGACTACATCATGGAGGAGGTGTAGTGGTGTTAGATTGGAATCTTCCTCTCTGCTTAGATACTACCCTGGCGGGCCTATAAATAGCCCCGGAGGTGTTTGGTTAATGAGGCCATACACACAGAAGAGACAGAGCTGTAATCTACAGGATGTGTTTGGTTAATGAGGCCATACGCACAGAGGAGGTGTTTGGTTAATGAGGCCATACACACAGAGGAGACAGAGCTGTAATCTACAGGAGGTGTTTGGGTAATGAGGCCATACGCACAGAGGAGGTGTTTGGTTAATGAGGCCATACACACAGAGGAGGTGTTTGGTTAATGAGGCCATACACACAGAGGAGGTGTTTGGTTAATGAGGCCATACGCACAGAGGAGACACAAGCTGTAATCTACAGGATGTGTTTGGGTAATGAGGCCATACACACAGAGGAGACAGAGCTGTAATCTACAGGAGACACATGCAGAGAGCACAGAGACCAGGAAGAAAAATGGGAGACAGAGAGAGAAAGAGAGAGACGGACAGAATGGACAGAAAGAGACAGGATATAGATAGACAGACAGAGAGAGAAAGAGAGAGACGGACAGAATGGACAGAAAGAGACAGGATATAGATAGACAGACAGAGAGAGAAAGAGAGAGACGGACAGAATGGACAGAAAGAGACAGGATATAGATAGACAGACAGAGAGAGAAAGAGAGAGACGGACAGAATGGACAGAAAGAGACAGGATATAGATAGACAGACAGAGAGAGAAAGAGAGAGACGGACAGAATGGACAGAAAGAGACAGGATATAGATAGACAGACAGAAATAGACACAGAGGCCTCCCTGTCTCAAGAAACAGGAGACACACAGCCAGACACACACAATACCATATGGACAGACAGACAGACAGACAGACAGACAGACAGACAGAAACAGTCAATGAGACAGCAAAGAGGAAGACTTCCATGGTGCAGGAGACAGATAGACAGGCAGACAGGCAGACAGACAGACAGACAGACAGATAGACAGAAACAGTCAATGAGACAGCAGAGAGGCAGACCTCAATGGTGCAGGAGACAGATAGACAGACAGACAGACAGACAGACAGATAGAAACAGTTAATGAGACAGCAAAGAGGAAGACTTCCATGGTGCAGGAGACAGACAGACAGACAGACAGACAGACAGACAGACAGACAGATAGACAGACAGAAACAGTCAATGAGACAGCAGACAGGGAGACTTCCATGGTGCAGGAGGAAGATAAACAGACAGACATACAGACAGACAGACAGACAGAAACAGTTCATAATTCAGCAGAGAAGCAGACCTCCGTGGTGACAGACAGACAGACAGACAGAAGAGAAAGACAGACAGACAGAGACAGACAGACAGACAGACAGACAGACAGACAGCCCCACCTCCATGCCGTCCATGGCCATGGTGGCCAGGTAGTTGGGGTCCTGCTTGTTCCAGCAGAGGCGCAGCAGTGGGTGGTGCTGGGGGTCCTCGTAGATGATGGTGCTGTGCTCCAGGTGCCGCAGGTCGAACATGCGCACCGAGCCGTCCGCCCCCACCGACGCAAACATGTCCCGACCCCCGCCCGCCCGGCTGAACGCGATGTCATAAACCTGCGCCAGACAGGAAGCCACAGTGCTTTAGAATGCCACCCATATATCAGACTGTAGTTATAGAATTAGAATTTCTTTCTTGAGAACAACACCCCTAATTTTACAACAAAGTATTGACAAAAATAATCTGTCTGAGTTATTACAAAGACCATGCTATTTGACACAGGAGATTGCATGTATGTGACACAACACCACAGACTCTGAATTCTGATTCTACGGAGGACACAATTACTGCATGCAAATCAATGAAGCTCTACGACGACCAGCTCCGTCAGGCCTTGAGCCCCACCAGGTGAGCAGCTCCGTCAGGCCTTGAGCCCCACCAGGTGAGCTCCAGACATTCTCACCTCTTTGTCGTGAGCGATGAGCTGTGTTTTGACATGGCCAGAGACCAGGTTGACCCGACCCAACACCTGGCCGGTCTCCAGGCCCCAGATGGTGCAGGTGGTGTCTATGCTGGAGGTGCCTGAGGAAGTGGACAATGGAGAGGTCAGGAACAAGTTACTCCACAAAAGTCTACTCTAGGTCTCACAGTTGACAGTGTTGTTGTCAAACATTAAAACATTTCTAGACCCAACATAACAGACAGATGTAATCTTAATGCGACAGTGGTACAGTGGTAGAGAAGTCGTTTAGTAATCAGAAGGTTGCTAGTTCGATTCCCTGTCGAAGCGTCCTTGAGCAAGACACTGAACCCCTAATTGCTCCTGATGTGCAGTGTGCCATCAGTGTAAATGTAAAATGTGTATACATTGTAAGTCGCACATATGTAAGTCGCTTTGGATAAAAGCGTCTGCTAAATGACTAAATGTAAATGTAAATGTTAATGTAATCTGAACGGTAAAAAGATAACTATTCACAGTATTTTACCCACCTTGACTGAAAATAAAGTCATTTTAAACTCGCACACAGACATGAGAGTCCGGGAAAAGACTGTGCTTACATTGTAGTCTAGAAGCACTTCTGGGTTTCAATTCAATTCAATTCAATCCAAATTTCAAATGAAATGGCCTCAAAGCGCTTCACTCGGGCGGCGCCACTAGTGCGGCGTCACTCAGGCGTTGTTTGACAACAAAAACTTCCAAGCCCCTCTGACTGCCGCTTACCAAGCAGGTTGGGGTCCACCTCGTTCCAGTCGAATGAAGTGAGGGGGGCGCAGAAGTCAGAGTTCTTGTTGTTGTTTAGAAGGCACTCCAACCGCGTGTCAGTCTCTCCCACCTGAGAGGAACAACAAACAAACAAACAAACAAACAAACAAACAAACAAACAAGCAAACAAAGTCAGAGTTCTTGTTGTTGTTGTTTAGGAGGCACTCCAGCCGTGTGTCAGTTTCTCCCACCTGAGGGACAACAAACAAACAAAAATAGGTCTGTTTTAGCAAATCAAACCAGTTGGCTTTAAACCGGCTCTGAGGCATAAGCCTATTTGTGCTGACTTGTGACAGCCAGAATGTTTCCGGGTTAAGCAGCTCAAAGATGTCAGTTTCACCTCATAGCTTGTGAGGCCACTAGGACTAGAGGTACTTGACACAAATACATACAGCTCAAGCATATGGGGAGTGTGAATTTTGCTGTATTGCAAAGATGCAAAGATTATACAACGTCTACTTATGTCATGGATTCTGTGAAATGCTATTTGAAAGATATTATACGTCATCACCCTTAACTCCTGCTGGACATACCCAAACTGCAGTGTATGTTCCAGGATCAAAACTATGACAGCACAAGACCCCTGTAATTAGTCCATGAGTTGGTGGCCTATAAGCCTAAACGATAAGGGTTCATCCATGGCAATCTCACCCTCCAGATCCGCAGATAGTCCCCACTTGTGGCCAGAAGGTCGGGGTACACCCCTTTGGTGTCAGGGATCCACATGATTTTCGTTGTGGGGTACGGGTGGTCGAAGGTGTTCCGACACACAAACTCTGAACTTTCCTCCTCTAAACCCACCAGCTGAACCTGTATGGCAGAACAAAGGTACGCTTGTCACACATATGTAAAATACTTCCATACATACAGAGTGAGAGAGAGGTAGATAGAGAACACATCAGGTTGACATATCCTGGTTCCCTTCATTCCATTAAGTTGAGGTTCAAAATGTAATTTACACACTAATACTTACATCACACAATACTATACAAACATTATATTATAGCCATAAGGCTTATTGGAGTAATTTAAGGACAATGTCTTACCTTGTTGTTGTATTCTTCCACGAAGCTGCCAAGAGCCAGACGGAAACGCTTGTCTGGTCGAACGCTCCAATTCATCGCGTATACAGTCCATGGTGCCTCGTATTTGTAGATTTCTTTTCGTTTTCCGTGAGACATGGTTTAATCACCTTCAAGGGAGTTCTTCAGCAATTGCAAATTTACACACGCCACACGGCTGTGTACTGCTTCTTGTCAGCGAGTCTTTTTTGTTTACCTGTCAGGTTTAGCTAGCTGTACGTATGCTAGCTGAGTTAGCTAGCTAGTTGATTGGACATGTATTGCCTTATTTAGAGTAGCCGTCTGCGTGCAAAAGGATAATAACAGACCGCCAAACATGTAGCTATAAAACAATGCAAGGTAGCTCCAGGAACTAGAAGCAGTGAGATACACTTTGTTGATCCTAAGGACACCGAAATTGGTAACTAATCTAACACATACAATGGCGGCTGCGTCGTCGAAATGATTTGAAAACAGCAAACTAGCAAGTTGTATATGTTGCTAGCTACACGAATAGGCTAGCTAGCTCTTCATGTGCCTTGAAAACGGTACGAGCCGCTTTCATCGTTCAGTGCAATGCAGAAGGGCTTTCGTGGGCTGTTGCTATGGAAAAATGTGCTCCGTTATTTCCCAACTCCAAATTTACAGTCGATGTCAGCAAGAATCACACAACAGCTGCAAAATCTCCATATGATTGGATGTGACGGCTTTCGGATGTCCACTCCAACCCGGAAGTGGAGTTTCGTATTTCGTAGTACTGTACTGCCTCTGACAGTAACTCTTTACTTGACCCCTTTGCCTACCCCTCCACAACCTTCCTACAAAGCCCATTCGGGAATCTTGCCCTGTGTTAGTACGGCAAAAAATATTGGAACGTTTTTTACATTGATGGACACACCATGCTTCTCTGTATAATTCTATTTTGGTTTCTCATCCATATAAAGTTAAGTCTAAACTCGTGGAGGCCTACTGAACTGCAAAGACCTAAAATTAGAAAATATTTGAGTCTCATGATAATACTGACTCTAATGCACTAAACCTACGTGCATGCGACTGGGACTGGGATCTTGTGCCCCAAATGTAGCATTTTTTAAAGCATTTTCCCCAGGTGAAAAATATTTCTCCTATAACATTGAGTTTTAAAACTTGCACTCTATTCTTACAGCACTTCAATTCTGGAAGTAGTCTCATACTCATTCCCGATGATAAAGAATGTTTATACTATGCAAATCAACTGAATCCAGTAACCTACTTTGATCCCTAAGAAAATAAATGAAGACATGACATAAAAAAGACACTATGGTGGAAGGATGTATCATATTCATTTATATGCCACACAGTATAAACGTTTCTCAAACATTTTTCCACTTCAAAGCACTTCATTATTCTCTACAATATTTCACATATTTGCACCAGATCCTATTCATATGGTCAATTCAGTGATCCTAGCCCATAACAGTAGATTCAGCACTGAAGGCCCAGTAAATAAAACACGTAATCAAAGATCACAGCCTATTATAACACTACCATAAGTGGTAGAACTCATGTTCCACACTTCAGGCATTTTCAAAAAGGCCTTTAAATGTCATATAGCAGTTGACGATAGATTGAATTGTCTCTGCACCTTTACTCTAGCCTGGTATGAAATTGAGCTGGGATCAACGGGCAGTGGAGCCAGGCTACCGTTTCACGGCACAATGACAATAATCTATAATCTGAATCTATAATCTGGCTCTTGCCCACCATGGGTCTGTGTGTAGGTTGTGGGCCAAATCTGTTTCAATCTGTTGTTCCTCATTTAAAGATGTAGTCTGCGATTTGGTTTCACGAAAGGTTCTTGATATTTTGCTCTCAACAGTCAATCAAATTTACATCCCTCCCTTCCGTGCTCCTGAAGCACATGTGTTGATTGGCTGTGATTGTTTATTAAAGCTCGGTCTGTGTCACTATATTTGTTTCCCATTTACAGAGCCAGGACTGTGTACAAAGACCAGAGCAACTCGCTGAATTTGACAAAAAAGTGTACGGGAATACAATCGCGGACTGCACCTTTAAAATGATCATCAAATGGAAAATGGATTGAATGAATACAGGCCTTAGAGCGCCACTCACAGGCTTAATGATCGCAGTGCTTTGAGTCCAATTCGGCCGAATAACCTGCTTTTGTGTACCGTTATAAAGCAATTCAGTATTTACAAGAGAGTTTAGGTGCATTCAGTAGTTGTTGCTAAAAAAAGAAAATCCAGATCGATCATGTAATTCTAAAGTACCATTAAAAATGTCTCCAAAAAAGGTTGTGTGCATTTAATACAAATTGTTTTGCATTTACATATAGCCTTATTAAAGACTTACTGATGTGCTGGAAGGATTTATTTTTATTTTTCAACAGCATAAATGCACCTAGACTTGGCTCACTTACAGAAAGGCACTATCAAACAACCCACTACTACAACAACATCCTCCTCTCCCCACCACAATCAGATAAAAACATTTATGATATATATAAAAAAGCATTCACATGAAAAAATATAAAGAAACATTTACTTTTTCAAAATCACAATTAGAGACACTGATTTTATATTTCCTTCAAAGGCACCTTTAGCAGTCTCTAAGTCCAGGTCTCCCACAGTATGCTGGAAATCATTCATCCTCTCTAGCAACGTTTCAAAAACGTGAGGTTCACACTCTGTGTGTGTGTGTGTAGGACTGCAAGATCAAATCATATGCAGATTTACATGATCTAATTCTAGTTAGATCTAGAAATATCCAAATTTGTATAAAAACCAACAGGTTTGGTAACTGCAGTGTTGAACTAGATTAAAGCATCTCCTGTCAGTGCTGAATATAAGGTCTGCAATAACACAGTAGTGTTTTTTTTTTCTTCCTGTCAATCACTTTTGTGAGAGATGTCAGAATGAAAACCAATATACACTGGACCAGAACCACAGATACTTTAGATGATAGCCCACCAGGTCAGATCAAACTCAATTTGAATCACTCTGGCTCTCAGTTGCTTAGAAACCCCAGTGCTTTCTTCTCTCTTTCGATGCTACTGTATAAGCTTACGCAGTCATTTGACTTGAGAGCCATTCTGTTTCTTCCAGTTGCGATGCAAACAGTTTATGAAAAATGAAGCCATGCTCATTCATGGAGGCACCTGCCCCTGAACTTCCGGCATGTACTGTACTTTTGAACTCGAGTGTTCTAGATTCTGCATTCTAAAACATTGCAGTTCCTTGGAACACAGCCAAATCTGGCCGAGGTCTGGCATGAATCCGTTCAATTCAGCCTACCAGACCAGGGAGAAGCTGATGCTGTTGAAAAACTATACAACCCTTGCGGATGTTTAAGTGAAAAGGTGAATGAAATATACAAAGATTATGATTGTACAGGTAGTGGCTGCAGTGGTCAAGCTGAGAATTGTGGAAATGTGTGTGTTTGGTGGATAAAATGGATGAAGACTGATGAAAATGTTTCAAATACTTGGGAGTGGTAAACAACGCAATTATTTATCGCACTTGGTCAGAGTATTACCACTGCATTCGCAGTCTCACCACCAACAGGCCATACCAAGTGTGGACACTGACGTCTTTTATGGAGGAAGGGGCGCAACAACACTGCCGCCCGCCCGTGGAGAAAATAGGCACAAATTCAATGAATACTTTCACCCCCTCCCAGCCAGTCTCACACACACACACACACACACACACACACACACACACACACACACACTCACACACACACAAACAACTCATTGTTGTGGCTTACATCAGGAAACACCACTGCATTCTCTCAATAGACTTCTTCAGTCCCAGCGACTCTCTTTCACAATGGCCGTGTAGTCAAGGACAGCACTCTGTCTAAAATGACGATCTAATTCACAAACTCTTCCTGTCATTCCAAAGCGCTCCACGGGAACCGTTACTGAGGAACCGTTCCCCTAAATGTGTCGGTTTCCCACAGAGGTAGGAGGAGGAGAGGAGGAGGGAGGGAGGAGGAGGAGGACGTGGGCCGAGTTAGGTGGTGTGGGTAGGTGTTGGACTAAACCAAGCGGAGTGGCGATAATCCTTAAAACGTGCGACCTGTAGAGACATGGCGTTTCACATAGATGCACAGTAAGGGCATAAGACTAACCACAGTCAAGCTGCTCTAAGAAACTCTGAAACCTTGATCGTCCCCCTTCATTTTTTTTTTTTTAAATCTCCACAACATTGACATCCAGAAACAAAAAGAGAAACTAGAAAGAAAAAAAAACGAAAAAAAAACCTCACATGAACCTGTTGCCCATTTGGGAGAACACAGAGCCACACAAGGAAGGCATTGAGAGTGCTCACGCTCACGCGCACGCAGGCAACAACCTCTGGGGGTCACATAGAGACGAACATGGCATTCTTAAAAATGCACCCATGAATATTAAGCACTTTAGACAAAGTGTGTGTGTGTGTGTGTGTGTGTGTGTGTGTGTGTGTGTGTGTGTGTGTTTGTAGCACTTGGGGGCGGGGGCGGTCGGCGGATTGAATAGAGAGCTGCTAAGGAGGGGGGAGGGGGCAGCTTGGCGTTTCTGCTCTTCCTTTATTTTATTTCCACCCCGCAGCAGAGAAGACTGGAAGGACGGAGGGCTTATGACCCAGTGGAGGATTTCTAGAAACTGACACTTCAGAATGACTGACTGACTGACTGGCGTCAGACCTCTACTCCTCTGCTTGTAAATCCAAGATGATTGTCATGAAGTCGTGGGGGATGTTCCCAGTGTTCATCTGAATGTTTGAGTTTTATGCACATTTTGCACAAAATATTACAAAAAAAGAAAAGAAAAGAAAAGCAAAAGCAAAAGTTGGTCTTGATGCTTTTAGTGTCTCCCCACGATGCTACATATGGTGTGATTATGTGGAAAGAGGGCAAGGATAGAGACTGGTCCCACCGACACACACCGAAACGCACACAAACACACACACACACACACACTCACAATTGCACTCTCTAGTCATCCACCCTTTATCCAGATCTTCCTCTCAACTTCGCTCTCTCTTACACCTCCCCTCTCCCAGCTTTCACAGCAGAGAGTAGCTGCTCTGAATCTGGATCTGATCCGAATCAGTTCTGAGTCCGATCTGATCTGAATCGGTTCTGAATCAGATCTGATCTGAATCAATTCTGAGTCAGATCTGATCTGAATCGGTTCTGAATCAGATCTGTTCTGAATCGGTATCGGATCGGATCTGAATCGGATCGGATCTGAATCGGATCTGGATTGGATGTGGATGGGCTCCAGTTTCAGAGGTTGTCTAGGTTACTGTGGTGTGCACCACCGCTGCTGGGCTGATTACTGCAGGAACGAGTGACAGGCATCTTGCGTGCGTAGTGACGATACCTGACTGCCTCTTTTTACTGTCTGTGGACGTGGCCGTTATGGGATGGATCAGGATCAGGATCACCAAGGCAATCAGATCTGTGTTCCAGTGGCTCCCTGATCACCAGGGGGCACACATAGACTACTGACGAAGATCTGTTCTGTAACTCTGCCACTTCAGAGAGGAGCGTCTGCTAACTCATTAAAGGTCAGTAATGGAAATTGAAATCTGCTTGGAGTTGCACAAAGCTTTGCATCCCTTTCTTGTTGCCTGTGCTCTACCACCACTGGGCACAAACAAACAGAGAAGACCTGGACACACTGTAGAGGAGGCGACCCGCCGTCATACAAAAGGCTTAGGTGTGATTCTTCTCAAGAGGACTCAGGGGTCAAAGGTCACGAAGTCCCTTTGTGGTATCAAAGGAATAGAAAAATAAGATTTCGTTAGTCTGTCTTTGTCACTTTGCGTTCATTCTCATTCAACCACATGTGATGCAAATGGTCGTTGGCGTTGTACCTGATTTGCGTTGGAAAAAGTAAAAATATTGTGGAGAGAAAATGGCTACGGTTTGGCTTCTGCAGAAAGCAGTGGATGCCATTTTCTTGCACTGT